>NC_091132.1:176946154-177265654 GCF_040183065.1 Periplaneta americana | reverse complement strand
ATACAACCTCTCGTTACGTTGGTATAAGGGGAACTACCCCTTATAGGGGGGCGCAATTAAACACAATTAGTAACTTCTCTCCTATTTGATAGATTTGTATGAGATTTTAAAAAACAGTTACAAGGAACATATATGTTTTGTATAGAAGCTCTGATTACGTTCTTATAAGGGGAACTACCCCTTATAGAGGGCGCAATTAGACAAAATTAGTAACTTTTCTCCTATTTAACAGATATCTATGAAATTTTACAAAGCAGTTACAGGTAGCATGTATGTTTTGTATACAACCTCTCGTTACGTTGGTATAAGGGGAACTACCACTTATAGGGGGGCGCAATTAAACACAATTAGTAACTTCTCTCCTGTGTGATAGATTTGTATGAGATTTTACAAAACAGTTACAAGGAACATATATGTTTTGTATACAATCTCTGATTACGTTCGTATAAGGAGATCTACCCCTTTTAGGGGGCACAATTAGACAAAATTTGTAACTTTTCTCCTAATTTACAGATTTTTATGAAATTTTACAAAGTAGTTACAGGTAGCATGTATGTTTTGTATACAAGCTCGCATTACGTTGGTCTAAGTGTAACTACCCCTTATAGCGGGGCGCAATTAGACAAAATTAGTAACTTTTGTCCTATCTAACAGATTTTTATGAAATTTTATACAGTAGTTACACTTAGTACATTTGTTTTGTGTACAAACTCTGTTTACGTTGGTATGAACGGAAGTGCGCCTTACAGGGGGATGCATTTAGACAAAATCTTATGGGGGAGGGAAATATAACATTTTAGGTACTATAGCCACCTTTTGGACACTCGGAAAGCTTATTTGGTACATAATTAACAAGCTCTCACCTTGAATTCCCTGAATTGTACTGCGGAAGTAGATTCGGTTCACAGATATTGAAATAACTGCAACCGAGAAAAATTGCACTACTGCACCTCGAAAGAATAGTGCTCATAAATTATTACTTCTGCAAATCTGCGCACCTTAAGACTAGATTTAAAATAGAGGTAAACAGTGGAGGAATGAAAAAAAAATATATATTTTTGGACGAACCAAAGGGTTTTTTTTTTCTCCACCTTAGCAAAGTCTGCACTCAATTGTTATATTTATATTTATCCCGTGTCCATTCATGCTAATTTGACATGCTATAATAACATTAAATGTAACACAAACAAACAGTGTTACATACCTAAAGAACTACTTGACATGTTGGTACCAAATATGAATGGAATCGACCAATTACAACAGACCTACAGCACAAGGAAAACGGCAGCCTCGCGGCGCTTGCTGAGTAAGAATGCTGGGTGGCGAAATGTGGCATGTTACCGGCTTGTTATCTCGCTATGCAGCCACCTCCGTTGATTAAGATTATCAATTTAGTGTTACTCAGTTATATAGGAAAAATAATTTAAGGGTTTAATTTGATTTTTTTACATGTCATATTTCTCCATTTGTCCTCCTAAATATGGATTTTAGACCACTGTCTCGCTGCATCTGTAGTAAGAATAATAACACACATCAAACAATAAAGGCTTATATTTCAGAGCATTTACACGTATCCACAAATTTAACGCTTATTTGAATGAATCGGTGCAACACTCGCCCATAATTTGATTTATGTGCTGCTACGTGTGACCCTGATTGGTTGCAAGAAAATATGTTTCGAGTTGTTTCTGATCTCCGTTGGTTAGTATTATAAAGATGGTTTTCTTGCCGCTGCTTTGTGGCACAGATGTTCTAACTCACTCATTTATAGTGCGTAACACAACTTCGGTATTCAGATTAATGGATGTACCAAGGATGACGTTCTTCTGCTTAAGTAGTAAAGTCTCGTGGTGAGATTTCGAAATTTTATTTATATGTTCCCGAACGGCTCTATAGATGACCCTGATCATGACCCAGATACAGGCTATGTTTTATTAGCTTTATCAACATCTTAGGTTATTTAGCGTCTGAATGAGATGACGATGATAATGCCGGTGAAATGATTCGGGGTCCAGCACCGATAGTTACCCAGCATTTGCTCATATTGGGTTGAGGGAAAACGCCGGAAAAACCTCAACCAGGTAACTTACCCCGACCGGAAATCGAACCCGGGCCACCTGGTTTCGCGGCCAGACGCGCCAACAAATACTCCACAGGTGTGGATGTTACGAACGGCGATCGACAGGTATGTTTTAATTAGTATGTGATTAGGAAACATCGTGTGTTGTGCATCATGGAATGTGTGTGCATGAAGTAGAAACACATAAGCCTCCTCTCTTTCAGTTTTCAGGATTAAGTCTTTCACGAGGAGTGGAACTCTCGCCTGAAAAACGAGACAGGAGTCGAGAGAGGGAGAGGGAGAGGGAGAGAGAGAGAGAGAGAGAGAGAGAGAAAGAAAGAAAGAAATGAAAATAATAGAAATAAAAGAAACTGAAAAGTGAATTTAGGCCTTGAACATAAGGGAGCGCACAGAGAAAATGCGATTCCAAGAATACAACTTCGGCCACCATGCGAGTCCCAAAACCAGTACTGGAATACGTTAAATCAGAGGCTGAATTCTTTCTGGGATATGGGAAGCCATCTTGTCCACCACACGTACTTGTTTCGGGCAATAAAAATGTAAGCAATAAAGAAATCGTAAGCAAACATTGTAGAGACTTACGTGTAGGGTTAGTTCTAATACAGTGGTCTTAGAAATTTATATGACTATTCTATTATTTTTGTGCGAGATCGTGCGTATTTGCTTGTTTTCCGCACAGAACCAATACGCGGTAAGTGTGAAATACCACATACAGTATCCCCAACGTAACACACATAACAATTTCCCTCTTCTTACCGCTTAAGCGCGTCTTTCATTTTACTGCTTTAGGCTTTTATTATTTTTAGAGACGTTTAACATAGTAATAATTATAAATTGGAAACTTCCCACTGCAATTACACCTAAATTGCAATGTTAATTATTGTATTTAAATATTTGCAAAAATTATGTAAAGTCTACTACACCACGAAATTTACTGCATTCCTGATACAAGTAACATTAAGGAAGCCGTGAAAAAATCAACAAGATTCCTGACGCGGATGTTATTACTGCAATATGTTATATAAATAATATTGTTAAAATATTAAAATGAAAAATAAATCATTACATAACCTTACCGTTTGTTTTAAGTTCGCATTTATAGGCGGGGGGGGGGGGAAGACAGACGTATATCACGGCCTGCTGGAGTATAGTAAACACAGAAAACATTTTATAGCAACAATGTTGAAGATAGATATTTAGGTTTTCCGAAGTTGCCGTCATTAAACAGAAACCAACATGGAGATTTCATTGCAACTAATTAGAAATTCCTCTTTCAGGTATGTAATAAACGATCTTCGCACAAAATAATGTACGATACACGAGCGGTATGTTTGTTTTCATGTTCTGGGAAATTAAAAAAGCTCAAGTATGTTTCGCTTTTTCAATCTTTTCCTCGACCATGAAAACGTCAACATACCGCTGTTGTAACGCATATTACAATTGTATCTTCCAATACAAGTACGTGAAGAAAAGGAAATCGCGACGAATTGTGTTCTTTATGCATACGGTGAAAGTAAAAGGAGTCAAACAAACGTATGAAAACGCATGTTCGCTTCTTCAAAGACTGCATCCCAGCTGTAGCGGAATAGAGACTATCCAGAAGCAGATTATAGATGGCAGCACAGCTTCGCGTAGTGACCAATGCGGCAAGAGGTACAACAAATATAGAACGGAATCTGCAGACACTTTGATAGATCAACTGTCATAAATATCAAAGCCAATAAAGTAGGCACATACGTTATATTTAGATTGTGATGTTACCATTAAGGCCATCTTCTCGTCGCACTGTCGTAAGTGGTGTGAAGGAAAGTGAAACCACAAGAGAATTCCGACAAATTTTTGCGAAAAATTTAATACTGGTTTTAAGTTACCGAACTCAGATAAATTTGTCACTTGCAATAGAATCAACATTCATACAGGCCTACAAAAAGTAAGCCGGAGATGTATTTGCATTTCAGACACACAGACAAGTACATCTATACAAGGCAACTACAGCCCGAAACAAAAATTAAGAAACTATCTCAAGACGCTCTGCGTAAATCTGAAGTAATGTATTGATATGATTCCATTAATTTGTAACACTCAACGTAAATATTGCATAATATTTTGTTTCAAAGTAAAAGTATCGGTATAAGATCTTCAACCAATATAAATCCTCAACGTTTCTATAAGATCACCAGGCTTTTACAAATATCCCTTTTTACTCCCTGATAGAATACGGTTCAAATTTAATAGTGGTAGGGACAGTAGTAGCAATATCAGTACTTTAATTATTACAGCAGTCACTTCCAACTCAATGCTCTGTGACGTCATGGCGTTCTCCGTACAATCCAGATAGACTCTCAAGTCCTGACCTGATCGAAGCAGTGGTGTGTGGCAAACCAGTTTAACTTAGCGTTTACAGTACCTAATAATAATGTGTTAATGTCTTAGACAGGTACACGCTACTATCTATACTAATAATAAATCTGTAAGCGAAATATTTCTGGTAATTTTCGCTTTTCTAAAAATAATTGGTGTTAACATGTATAATTAAACATCCTGAAACAGAAAATCGCTTTCTTTTTTAATTTTTGTTTTTCTGTCTGTCTGTCTGTATTTTGTTACCTTTTCACGTGATAACGGCTGAACGGATTTCGATGAAAATTAGAACATAAATTAAGTTCGTCGTAACTTAGATTTTAGGCTATATGGCATTCAAAATACTTTATTTAAACGGGGGGTTATAAGGGGGCCTGAATTAAATAAACCGAAATATCTCCCTTATTATAGATTTTTGTGAAAAATATTACATAACAAAAGTTTCTTTAAAAATGATTTCCGATAAGTGTTATTCAAGGCAAAATTTTGATAGTACTGATATTTAAGGATATACAAGAATTTTAATATAACAATGCAATACATTTACACCGCCGCCTCAGATTATAGTGTTGTTGTTCCGTAACTTCTATGTGCAAAATATTAAATTTTTTAGTAGGAAGAAAAACAAATTTATTCATTCTATGGCAGTAGTGCATAGGAGATCGTGAATTCTTACATTTTCGAAAGAAAGAAATATAATTAAGTTATATATAATAGATTACATTATTTGCTGCATCACTATTTAAGTTATTGAAAATCGATTTGTGACATAGGAGTTATTGCAGGAACGACGACAATGGCTACAATGAAATCAAAACCAATGACTGCGTCTATTTAAGGCGGCCTTGACGTTTATCAATATTAATATATAGAGAATATTTTGTGTTTGTATGAAGTAAACTCGGAATCTATTTAACATTCACTATCTGAAATTTGTAGTTTCTCTAGATGGATTTAATGCTACAAATGAGGACTGAGGTAAGATGAAAAGAAATCTGTACGCACACAAAACTTGATATTCTGTCGAAATATTGTGCAACTTGATTATTGCAACTTTATTTGGTCCACATAAAATACTCTAATTTTATCCACTTATAATATTTTAATTTTATACATTCATTTTACCATAGAGATCACTGGAGCTGAATTATTTTAAAAGATGTCATGAAATGGCGTTCCTGCGCTCATAATTTAACCATATTCGTTTCCTGCGTTTCTTAAAATAATATTCATGTGGGGTATCTAATTTTTTTTATTTGCATAAACAATGATATACAACCGAGCGAGTAGGCTCAGATGGTAGCATTTGAGACACACATTCGGGAGTCCCAGGTTCAAACCCCGTGGCCGATCAATCTGACTGGGGTTTTTCATGATTTCCCTTAGTAGATAATGCCAAATGCCGGATTTGAAACATACATGCCATTATTCATCACCGCCTCAATTACCAATACCAAAAACATTAAACAAAGTCTACAATCAGTTACATGAACACAAGCCATCCCTACACACAATAGAAACAGGACCTCAACAAGAGTGAAAACGGCCTGCTGATATACCCACACATTCTAAACACGCGACATGACCACAGATGTTAAGGCGTGAATTAAATAAATTTAACAAGAAAAAAAGATGCACAGTAAGGTTAACATAAAAATTATATTCGTACACAATCAACTCTATTACTTTGGAGTGATTTATTAAAGGATGCATTCAAGAATAAATTAGAAAAATGTTAAACGAATTGTATTTGCACTAAATTAGAGGTCTCTGGACCAAATTGATAGCATTTTAATTATTTTAACAGAATTTAAATTAAGTAGCACATTAGACGATTTATTCTTCTATGAAAACACGAATGTTCCCCGGACCCAATGTTCTATTTTAATTACGTAATTACTTCCTATTTATTTCTAATAAGTGCAGTGGAGCGCACGGATACAGCTAGTACTTAAATAATTTTGGTATCTTTCTGATATATTTAAGGTACCTAAGTTCATGTAGACTTATTTTTAACACGTTCTTCATCAGGCAAGCTGACATCTCAACACCATAAGCAATACCTGGAGAAACTAATAAAGACATATGTGAAAGAGCAGCCATTTCTTCTAAATCTGGACTCGTGGAAAGGGCATGTAACTTCTTCTTTGTATGATGAAATATTTACAAATGAAGAAAATGGAGTAACGTGCAACCTTAAAGTGATTTCACCCAAATATACTGCATTATGCCAGTCCTGCGATGTCTATTCTTTTAGACAGGTGAAGATTTTTATCAAATATTTGCGAATAGCTCTTTCGTTTTACAAACTGGACGACAAATTGCTTCAAGGCAGGATGCCCTCAAAATTCACTCCTTAATTCACTTTCAGTTGTCAGCTCCTATATTCAAAGCCATGTTGAAATATGCGTGGTATGCATCAAAATTAATAAACGAACGAGAAGTGTTTGTGAATGTGAAGGATATCTGTTTCGTGTGACTGGACAACCTTCTTTCATTTGCCGTGCATGGTGCAGGAAATATGTATGTTTTGTGTTTTTATGACATTTATAATAACAAATCATGTACAAAATGAAGTCGAATAGAACCAAAAGAGACGCCAGTGACCTGCCTACGTGAGCAGTATTTCCTTGTTTATCCTTTACAACACAATGTTAGTTAATTAGTAATTTGTTTAAAACATGATGAAGCGTTCAATACATTGAGAAATATGATATACGTAAATAGATTATTGTGATCAGTGATCACACTATTAATCGTTATTAAAAGAAGAAAAATATAGGTCCAGTTAAGATTCAAAATTAGGTTACCTGGATAACCACTCATCACCCAACCACATGAGGTACGCTTTCACAGAGTCTAACGCTTCCCTATTAGGCACCTAACAGAAGTACGTCACAAACAATAGCCAATATTTCCAAAACGAGGGGTCATTGGCCACCCATACCAGGTATGACTTTGAACAGTACGTCTTGTACTTTCATCTCACACAATCTTATTCCATTCGGTGATATACAGAGCGTGTCCTCTCCTTGTAAGCTAAGCTGTGTGCACACATTACGCAGTTCATAGCTCTCGCTGTAGTGAGTTACGGATCTTATGAACCTAATTTGTAAATTAGTGAAATAGGGACCCAATGTCTGCCATACATTTTATTGTCGACATACCGCATTTGAATTTCTTGTTTTCTGTATGGAGGTGTCCACACCTGTGGAGTAACGGTGAGCGCGTCTGGCTGCGAAACAAGGTGGCCCGGGTTCGAATCCCTGTTGGCGCAAGTTACCTGGTTGAGGATTTTTCCGGGGTTTTCCCTCAACCCAATACGAGCAAATGCTGGGCAACTTTCGGTGCTGGACCCCGTACTCTTTTCACCGGCATTATCACCTTCATATCATTCAGACGCTAAATAACCTAGATGTTGATACAGCGTCGTAAAATAACACAATAAAACAAAAAAAAAATGTATGGTGGTATGCATCGTTCCATAAACCTATTCGGGAACATTATCACTTCCCATCGACATCGCCTTCTCACCTGTACGTAATAGTAATATACGTTACAAGAACGGTATGTTGATGTTTTCATGGTCGAGGGAAAGATTGAAAAAGCGAAACGTAGTTGAGCTTTTTTAATTTCCGAGAACATGAAAACAAACATACCGTTCGTGTATCATACATTAATTTGTGCGAAGATCGTTTATTACATACCTGAAAGACGAATTTCTAATTAGTTGCAATGAAATCTCTATGATGGTTTCTGTTTAATGACGGTAACTTCGGAACACCAAAATATCTATCTTCAACACTGTTGCTATAAAATGTTTTCTGTATTTACTATACTCCAGCAGGCCGTGATTTACGTCAGTCCTTTTTTCCCCCAGTGTGTTTTTTTTAGTAGGTTATTTTACGACGCTTTATCAACAGCTTAGGTTATTTAGCGTCTGAATGAGATGAAGGTGATAATGCCGGTGAAATGAGTCCGGGGTCCAACACCGAAAGTTACCCAGCATTGGATGATATTGGGTTGAGGGAAAGTTCCGGACAAAACCTCAACCAGGTAACTTGCCCCGACCGGGAATCGAAACCGGGCCACCTGGTTTCGCGGCTAGATGTGCTAACCGTTACTTCAGAGGTGTGGACCCCCCAGTGTATAAATGCGAACTTAAAACAAACGGTAAGGTTATGTAATGATTTATTTTTCATTTTAACAAAATTATTTATGTAACATATTGCAGTAATAACATCGGCATCTGGAATCTTGTTGATTTTTTCACGGCTTCCTTAATGTTATGTGTATCAGGAATGCAATAAGTTTCGTGGAATTGTAGATTTTACTTAATTTTTGCAAATATTTAAAAACAATAATTAAAATTACAATTTAGGTGAAATTGCAGTGGTAAGTTTCCAATTTATAATTATTACTAAGTTAAACGTCTCTAAAAATAATATGTTAAAAGCCTAAAGCAGTAAAATGAATGTCGCGCTTAAGCGGTAAGAAGAGGGAAATTGTTGTGTGTGTTACGTTGGGAATACTGAATGTGGTATTTCACACTTACCGCGTATTGGTTCTGTGCGGAAAACAAGCAAATACGCACGATCTCGCACAAACATAAATGCCTTTTAAGATTAGACAGAGTTCCGGAACTCTTACCACAGAGATTGCACTTGTATGGCTTCTCGCCTGCATGTACGCGCAAATGTATTTTTAGTGACGTTGATACAACGAAGGATTTTCCACAAACATGGCATACGGACGGCTTCTCCCCCGTGTGTGAGAGAACATGGCGTTTAGACTTTCCAAATAAGAATAACGTTTACCACAAACATAACAACTGAACGTTTTATCGACGGCGTGTGTGCGTGAAACATGCCTTTTGAGAAGGACGGAATTCGAGTAGTATTTTCCACACACACTACAACTGCATCGCTTTTCAACGGCTTCCGTGCATTTATGCCCTCTCAGACTTTGCGAAAAAGATAAGCTTTTTAAACAAATATTGCAATTGAATGGCTTCTCGCCGGTATGTCTCCTTTTATGCTCTTTGAGATATCCCGAATCGTAAATTTTTTTTCCACATAGAACGCAACTGATTGGCCTCTGGCCCGTGTGCACGTTCGTATGTCTTCTCAGATTCTCCACTAGCGAGAAGTGTTTTCCACAGACATCGCAAATGAAAGGCCTTTCGCCCGTGTGAACACTTGCGTGCCTGTTGAGCTGCACTGGTCCTGAGAAACACTTTCCACAATCATCGCATCTGTGCAGCTCCTTGTCAGCAGGCTGCTGCTCATCTTGCGCGATATTGTCGCAGCAACCCGGCACTAGATTCTCACCAATAACTGCAATGCTGTGCATAAGACGAGGTTTTAATATAAGCTATCTATTCTATACCAATAATAAATCTGTAACCGAAATTTTTCTGATAATTTACGCTTTACCAAAATTAATTGCACCCAACACGTGTAATAAACCATCCTGAAACCGAAAATCGCTTTTTTGGCATTTTTGTTTGTCTAGCTGTCTGTCTGGATGTTTGTTACCTTTTCACGTGATAATGGCTGAACGGATTTCGATGAAAATTCATATATAAATTAAGTACGTTGTAGCTTAGATTTTAGGCTATATGGCAATCAAAGAACTTTATTTAAAAGGGGGGTTATAAGAGGGCCTGAATTAAATCGAAATATCTCGCTTATTATTGATTTTTGTGAAAAATGTTACATCACAAAAGTTTCTTTAAAAATGATTTCCGATAAGTTTTATTCCATACAAAATTTTGATAGGACTGATATATAAGGATATACAAGACTTTTAAAATTACAATGCAACACATTTTCACCAACGCCTCAGATTATAGCGTTGTTGTTCATACAGTAACTCTATCAAAAAAGCAGAAACATACCATCAACATAATACGTAACAAAACACATCATTACCCATTAAATATGTGCCAATCAGCCTAAACTCAGTGAACTTTAAATCCTGTACATACGAAGTGAAAAGAAACATGTTTATAACTAATTTATTACAAATGAAATAATATTAATAAACAAAAATTGAAAACCAACAAGGTGAGTGTATGCACGTACAAATTATACTGTAGCAGACATTCCCAATCTTCAACGAAACTGCAACATTTATGAGATCGCAAAACAGCTGTTTACAATGAACTTGAAAATCAACGGCATATCTTTATTGATATAGCAGGCGAGACCAACAATTTGGCCAAAGGAGTTCGAGATCCTATGCTGAATTCTGCTTCTTATGGCTGAGGGAAAATCACGGAAAAAGCCCAACCAGGATTTGAACCAGGATCCGTTCATTACGCTGTCCATCACCCCACGGTGTAGAGTGCAATGCAGTGAACTGAGTACTCTAAATTCCTGCAAATTGTAACCGTTTTGTTCCGTTTTACATTTGCACAGTCCGCTACGTAGACTACTTCTAGATATTTAATCATTTTTCTTAATCACTAATATATACTGCATTAGTACGTTTTGTGAAGATTGTGATATTTCTCTCATTCTTCTTGCACTTGTGCTTTTTGTATAAGTATCTGTAATTTTATTTCAATTTTTTATTTGCCTCTTCTTTCTGCATTTGTTTTTTGTATATGTCTATTTGTATTCTTGAGATGTAGTGGTAGAGAAGGCCTGATGGCTAATCCGCCAGATTAAATAAATCAAAAAGTAAATGAAGGAGTGAATAAATGAATAATTAAATAGATAAATTAGCGAATAAATGAATAAATAAATAAGTAAATAATTAAAACGAATTAATAACTAAGTAAATAAATATAAGTTGTTAAACACATAAATAAGTAAATAAATAAACAAAATAACGCGCTAGAACATGAAATGCTTAAACAACACAGAAGTCCTGTTACATGTCTGAAGTGAAGAAAGAGTAGCAACACATCTTGGTATACTATTGATGTATTAGTAAGCAAACTGAATAAATAAATATTATTCAATTTCTATTTGTCAGTATTTAATACTCGTCAAAATATAAAATAATAGGCCTAATCTCCTTTTCTAATATAAACGTAAGGCATAATAATATCTTAAAGATAGAAGATGTGAAAACGTTCGCATCTTTTATTGTATCGGTATTTTAACGTACTCACGCGCCTGGGTATTGTCGTGCCGACGTCATCAACAATGGCCGACAGAAACGACAAGACGGATCGTTTCCATGGAAACACTGTGGTTTGCTTTTCTCGGAAGAATAGTTCGGTATGTCGGGAATGCGAACTGCGTTTCTTTTGATGAAGAAGGGAGGCTATCCCTTCACGGCGGCAGCTGCATTTGCTGGGGGCTCTCGTACGGGAGCCTTCCAGACGGCGGGAAGACCTGCGTATGCGGTTGGACCGCGGAAGGAAGGACCTGCGGGTGCGGAAGGCGGACCCCGATTTTCGTTCGGTAAGCCCGATTTCGTCAAAATTGTGGGGATCGTTGGGGCGATAGGGTTGGGGGGCTACTACCTCTGGAGTAGTGGCAGTCCAGGGGACACGAGGGGTGCCTCCACGCCCCCTGAGCCTGTCCCTCCGCCTTCATCGCCTCAGCCTTCCCCAACACACCCCCGGTACTGTACAAAATTCAAATACTTTTATGCTCCCCCCTGCACTGAAATACAACCACAAAAAGTGAGACGACGATCACGCCGCTCACGCCGAACACACCCACCGCCTTCTTCGCCACCTACACCAGTACCGCCACTACCCCCGCCTCCCCCCCATGGTATTCTCAGGGGTACTGAGAAAGACCAGGGGGCCGACCGTCCGCGCCCGAGGGTCACGTTTGACCTTCCTCCTGAGGAACCTCAGGGGGAAGCGATGGCGGGACCTTCTACAGCGGGCGGCCTAGGCACTGACACTACCCCCCCACACAATACAGACGACAGTCCTCCCCAGTCAAGTCGGCAGGATGAGTCCAGTACGGACAGTGAGGACTCTGACTCAGGCAGGATGTCGGAGGAACAGAGACCCTTTGAACCCTTTCGACTTTGGAAACCTATCCCGGCTGAGGAAGCTTTGGAAAGATTTTTGGACTCGGTTAGAAAACAATCTGGACGGAAGTAGGGGAACACTTCCGCGGCTGCGGTCCTGGATCCAAATTCTGGTCGACCTGGTTGGCGAGTTGGTATAGCGCTGGCCTTCTCTGCCCAAGTTTGCGGGTTCGATCCCGGGCCAGGTCGATGGCATTTAAGTGTGCTTAAATGCGACAGGCTCATGTCAGTAGATTTACTGGCATGTAAAAGAACTCCTGCGGGACAAAATTCCGGCACACCGGCGACGCTGATATAACCTCTGCAGTTGCGAGCGTCGTTAAATAAAAAACATAACATTTTATACAGTCGACCTGGTTGGCGAGTTGGTATAGCGCTGGCCTTCTCTGCCCAAGGTTGCGGATTAGATCCCGGGCCAGGTCGATGGCATTTAAGTGTGCTTAAATGCGACAGGCTCATTTCAGTAGATTTACTGGTATGTAAAAGAACTCCTGCGGGACAAAATTCCGGCACACCGGCGACGCTGATATTCCCTGCTTTTGCGAGCGTCGTTAAATAAAAACATAACATTTAGGCCTATATATAGTCGACCTGGTGGCGAGTTGGTATAGCGCTGGCCTTCTACGCCCAAGGTTGCGGATTCGATCCCCGGCCAGGTCGATGGCATTTAAGTGTGCTTAAATGCGACAGGCTCATGTCAGTAGATTTACTGGCATGTAAAAGAACTCCTGCGGGACAAAATTCCGGCACACCGGCGACGCTGATATAACCCCTGCTTTTGCGAGCGTCGTTAAATAAAGCCAAATTTTCTAAAACAAAAAAAAAATAATAAATAAATAAAAAATAAAAAAAAATTAAAAAATTGCAAACCACAAAAATTTAATGCACTGCCCAATGGTAGGGAGGTTGGGAAGGGCAGGGCGGAACTCGACATGCAGCCACCTCCACGTGGTGAGTTCTGGGTTGTTTCAGTTCATACGGAATGAAACAAGCGAAGAGCTGCATCTCAACTGTGAAAGGTGGTACAAAAATTCATACAGGGTGGAAGATGTTCGATAACAGTAAGTTCACGCACTAAATGCTTAAGATTAAATAACAGAATCTTCCTTCTCCATTTCTTTATTTTTATTTAGTAAGAAATCGATTTTGTTTCTAGGAAAGGTCGCTATATCGCAGTGAATTCAGTAGCAGTTGCCAACAGACGGGTACACTCTTCCCTGCAGCACAGATGACAGTCACGAGGAGATCGCCCTCACACCCTGTACTCGCCGTGCTCTGGCTTAAGATGAATGTAACAAAAACATTATCGTCGTTGTTCCTACAATATCTCCTATGTGCAAAATATAATTTTTTTCAGTAGGAAGAATATACACATTTATTAGTGGGATTGTGTTCATTTATTTACTCTACAAATTAAATAACATCTATGTGCAGTCAGACTACATAATTGATAACAATAATCTACGCTTAATAAGCCAGCGTCTCACAACTTCAAAAATATATGCTTAATATTCACATAGGAGATTACATGTTCCTCTACTTCACATGGGAGGAATTGCATTGCATAGGCTACAATATAACAAGCGGTAGTAACGAGTATACAGTTACAATGAGACTGAAAAATTGAGTTTAATTAAACAATTTAAATTTTTCAAAGTGTAACATTTTTTGATGTGTATTAAGAGTCATAAAGAGAACAGCACTCGACCGACTGCGCCATCCACACCGACTACTTCACTTTGCTTATCCCCTCTTCTACTTTGTGTGTCCTCATTTTCATAGCTCTCCGTATATAAATATTAGAGATATTTATATTTAGTTGGTACTATTCTAATACACATTTCTATTGTGACGAGAAACGACCAGTAGATTTTATCCAGTGTCCTCTCATTCAATGCAAGCTTGTTCTGCTTTAAAACTCCAAGTTGAGAAATAAAAATCTGTAGTTTGAAGTGATCCCTATTCGAGATAGGATGCAGAAAGACTGGAAAATAGTTTCTAATGTCGGCTTTAGGCATAGTAAAGGTCATGTAGCACGTATGGGCGAATCGAGAAATGCATATAGAGTGTTAGTGGGAGGGCGCAGAGAAAAAGACATTCGGGAATGCCGAGACGTAGATGGAAGGATAATATTAAAATTGATTTGAGGGAGGTGGAGTATAACAGAGACTGGATTAATCTCGCATAGGAGAGGGACAGATAGCGGGCTAATTTCAGTGCGACAATGAGCCTCCGGGTTCCTTAAAAGCCGTAAGTAAGTATATAGGTCATGTTACATGTTTCATCATTGAATGAGCAGGCAGTATAAGCATCTGACAAAGACAGTACGCACATTTACCCTACATTTCCTACTTTGTTTTTCATTGCAAAACAAAATTTTGGCTATAAGTAAACTTAAGGTGAATTCAATGTTGCGACTGGAGTATCTACAATTTAGCCATTCATTGCAAAGTATCGGCTCAAGTAGGTAATCTAAAAACCTGGTGTTATTTTTCACAGCAAAGACATGCTACAAGGTCAATAATTTTGTATGTATGTATTTTCAATTATACCGGTATTAAAAACGAATTTTACATAATTCGCATACACAAATATCTCTGTTGTTTATAAAATGAAATTAAAAATTGTAATACCAGGATCAAATTCTAGCGAGGAAAAGATAGACAAAAACATAGAAAAGTCACAATATACATCCTTTGTAGACTAACATTTAAACACCATTATAAGATATTTAACAAGTAGGATACATAAAGTTGAAAAAAATAATATATGTTATAATTTGAGATAACTTATATAATAATTTCAGAATGAAGAAAAGATTATGTTGAGAATGAAGATGGATTATATTATATTATTATTATTATTATTATTATTATTATTATTATTATTATTATTATTATTATTATTATTAGCTCAGTTGGTAGAGCAGCAGGCTACGGACTGAAAGGTCCGTGGTTCGATCCCAGGTGGTGACAGGAGTTTTTCTCGTTGCCAAACTTTCAGAACGGCCCCGAGGTTCACTCTGCCTCCTATAAAATTGAGTACCGGGTCTTTCCCGTGGGTAAAAGGCGGTCAGAGCGTGGTGCCGACCACACCACCTCATTCTAGTGTCGAGGTCATGGAAAGCATGGGGCTCTACCTCCATGCCCCCCAATTGCCTTCATGGCATGTTAGGGGCATTCCTTTACCTGTATTACTATTATTATTATTATTATTATTATTATTATTATTATTATTATTATTATTATTATTATTATTTATTATTAGCGTCATTAGCAGCAAATCATATAGATATTTTAACGAAAATATAAAATTGACAGAAATGATATAATGTACTTAGAGAAGAAATAAACTTGTTTTAAAATACATGATACATAATATAAACTAGGGAACTCTGTCCTATGACTATTTGAATCTGGAATCGAAAATTTCATTACTACAAGACGGCAATTCTAGCTGAAGTTTTATCATCGAATAATATAGACATGGGCCATTATTTGCACTACAGGTATGTACTGTTGTCAAAAGAAAAAGTGGCCGCTCTCCAGAAGCAAAGTTCCCTTCGGGTATCTTCGCTACAATTCGGAGACAGGCGATGTTACATTTTGTTGTACCACGTTACCTGACATCTACAGTTATAATTCAAGTATTATTTGTGTTACTTAATAGCGTAATGGTAGCGTTCCTGCCTCTTATCCGTGAGGTCCTGCGTTCGAATACAACCAAGTGCTTTTTATGTTCTTTTTTCTATTGTTTTTAAGACAGAGATACAAAACATACTTAATTGCTCCTTTTTCTTTTATGATTATTTTAGTAATTAACATCAGGTTCATGAATGTGTTATGTCATGACTTTATCATTATTTATTAAGACATTATGGCTGCAAATGTGACGTCACACAGGGAGGTCTGAGCTGGCAATCGAGCACAGCAGTCGCTTTAAACTTAGTTATGGTGACAAAGATTGCGCGAATTTTTTTAATCTACGGGAAAGAAATATGCAATAGAATGCCGGGCTGTGTTATGTATGGCTACAACAGCCACTCGAAGAAAACGAAATGAATCAACATAAGATACTACGGATTTCCGAAGGACAAGGACGTAGCGACTAGCGAGCTCGTGGATCACTGTCGAAAGGGCGGACAAGTTCAATTTATAAGACGCTAAATTACGATTTTTAAAACACGGATGTTTGTTCTGACATTACAATAACTTCATAAAAGTAATACACTTGTTAAAGTCTTTCTCACGGCAGTAGAACCATTTGAATGTATGCATTTACAAATATATTAAATATTATTGATGTGGAAATAATAATAATAATAATAGTAATAATAATAATAATAATTATTATTATTATTATTATTATTATAATTATTATTATTATTATTTTATTTTTTTTTTGTGCTTGTCCATTAATTTATTTTCACATTCAGTGCACAGAGTCCGTATAGGTCAGTTTCTATCTGATGCTTTTCCAATTCACTGCGGGCTAAAACAGGGAGATGCACCATCACCTTTACTGTTTAACTTCGCTTTAGAATATGCCATTAGGAAAGTTCAGGATTACAGTCAGGGTTTGGAATTGAACGGGTTACATCAGCTTCTTGTCTATGCGGATGACGTGAATATGATAGGAGAAAATACACAAACGATTGGGGAAAACACGGAAATTTTACTTGAAGCAAGTAAAGCGATCGGTTGGGAAGTAAATCTCGAAACGACAAAGTATATGATTATGTCTCGTGACCAGAATATTGTATGAAATGGAAATATAACAATTGGAGATTTATCCTTCGAAGGGGTGGAAAAATTCAAATATCTTGGAGCAACAGTAACAAATATAAATGACACTCGGGAGGAAATTAAACGCAGAATAAATATGGGAAATGCGTGTTATTATTCGGTTGAGAAGCTTTTATCATCTAGTCTGCTGTAAAAAAATCAGAAAGTTAGAATTTATAAAACAGTTATATTACCGGTTGTTCTGTATGGTTGTGAAAATTGGACTCTCACTCTGACAGAGAGAACCATAGGTTAAGGGTGTTTGAGAATAAGGTGCTTAGGAAAATATTTGGGGCTAAGAGGGATGAAGTTACAGGAGAATGGAGAAAGTTACACAACGCAGAACTGCACGCATTGTATTCTTCACCTGACATAATTAGGAACATTAAATCCAGACGTTTGAGATGGGCAGGGCATGTAGCACGTATGGGCAAATCCAGAAATACATATAGAGTGTTAGTTGGGAGACCGGAAGGAAAAAGACCTTTGAGGAGACCAAGACGTATGTGGGAGGATAATATTAAAAATGGATTTGAGGGAGGTGGGATATGATGATAGAGACTGGATTAATTTTGCTCAGGATAGGGACCAATGGCAGGCTTGTGTGAGGGCTGCAATGAACCTCCGGGTTACTTAAAAGCCATTTGTAAGTCAGTAAGTGCACAGAGTTCTTGCTGTATCGTCAGCATATTATCATTGTTCATAATTATAATGTCCTGTAACAAATATTTATTTTCATCAACGATGCCTTCGAGTAACATAATCAAGATCAGAACCGCGTCAATGTAATGCTTTACTGAAGGCAAGGCTGGATATTGGTCCCAGCGTGACGTCATCTGTTTAGGTGAGAGGGGGGGGACAGCTGCGCACCGCCTCGCCAGTATTCTTCCACCATGGGACATACATAAGTGTTCTGCCCATGGGCAGGTCTTTCAATACAAACCCAGCATTCTCCAATCTTTTCTATTTTCTGCCTTCCTCTTAGTCTCCGCACATAATCCACATATCTTAATGTCGTCTATTATTTGATTTCTTCTGCCCCAACTCTTCTACCGTTCACCATTGATTCCAGTGCATCCCTCAGTAGGCACTTTCTTCTTAACCAGTGACCCAACCAATTCCTTTTTCTATTTCTAATCAGTTTCACCATCATTCTTTCTTCATCCACTTTTTCCAACACAGCTGCATTTCTTATTCTGTCTGTTCACTTCACACGTTTCATTTATCTCCACATCCACATTTCAAATGCTTCTATTCGTTTCTCTTCATTTCATCGTAATGTCCACGTTTTTTCCTCATACAGTGCCACACTCCACACAAAACACTTCACTAGTCTATTCCTTAGTTCTTTTTCCAGAAGTCCCCGGAAGTTGCTCCTTTTTCTGTTAAAAGCTTCCTTTGCTCATCTTTGCGATTTTTCTTGCGAAGGATAAATGCGCTAACTTCCCGTTGCTTTCCCCACACCACTGTCTCTTTCGAATCTTAATAGAGCCCAGGGGCCCAAGCGTGGCGGTGAGAGAGTGGATTTGACTAATTGGGCCCTCCGGAATTCACCGAAATTCACCGCAAGGGTTAAAAATTAGTTCTATCAGGATTTTTGCCCTGATCAGAACAGGGAAATCCCAATTAGCCTTTGCCCCCTGCATCCTGGATGAACTTGTACAAATCGTCAGAAAATGTTTCTTTACTTGTGCCCTCGTAGTTCAGGCGGAAAAAACGTCCGCATTTACATGTAAACGTCTGAGTTTCAATTCCTCGTCACTGCTTTTCATGTTATTGTCTTTGAAGATAGTATAATATAATAATATAAATAGAAAAAACTAACACCAGTATTATGCAACTGTATTGTTCCAAACCTAATATTGAATGTATCTTATTTATGTCGCTTAAGAACGATAACAGAATATAAATGATAACTTGAATATTATTTATATCGCTAACAACGATAACAGAATATAAATAACTTCAATATTATTTATACAGGATCACTAAAGAACGATAACAATACAAATGGTAAATATCGGTTTGTTTAATTAATATAAGATATTATACAATATATAACTAATTATTTAAGGCGGTCTTGGATCTGTGTGTAGGACGGTTGAACTTCATTAGTAGAAGGGGTGGGAGTGAAGTATATTCGAAAATTCAGGTGCAATAAAAATTGAAGTAAAAATAAAATGATGTCCCTGTAGTAAACCATTCGATGTGTAGATTTAAGGTTCAATTAATGTAACAATTTTATTTCATGGGTTTGAGCTACAAAATTAATTAGGTTTTCATCAAAGACATTTCATTTAAGAATATTTATATATTTGGTTAATACTAAAAACATTAAATTCGGAATACATCAAGTTTGTTGAAACGAATTGAGTAAATCACAAAATTTATCAGGAACACGCGTAACTTATTCCTGAGTTCGTTGTGCGCAAGAAAGTGGCTTTTATTCAGAGTGTTCAGAATCTATTTCTCTTTAGAGAGCAGATCACTGTGAATCAAACCGTAACCCGTCTCCACCTACGCTACTTATGAAATTTATGCCCAACCAACATCTACACAAGCGATTCACATATTTCCGGGTAGGTGAATCTAATCAGGGCGCGAAGTCTAAAAACAAATTTGCTGTTGAAGTTGTTGTTCGCACTAAGAACAAACTATCAGGTAGAAAAATAATGCAATGTAAAGTAATGACAAAGATTATTTTCTCACTCTTCTATACATAGCAATATAGCTGTAAGAGAAATAGGCCTACAACTAGCATCGGTCTGTTTCTTTTTAAGAGAGTGTTGGTAATTTGCTGCATTGTGTTTGCAAGCGCTGGGTTATATACGTCTATTTGATATTGCTTTTATTTATGTTTACTTAATTATTAGTCTTCTTACTTTATTAATACTTAAATTGCAACAGCGAAATAAATATACTCCTATGAAGAACACATCTATGCAACGAATATTGGAAACGTATAGTTGGTCTATTTCATTTCGAAAATTGTTTCCATAGTAACATCAGAACAATGCGTTTAGGTTACAATGATAAGCAGTGTTAATGCGGAGCTTCTCCAACGGCCCCACAGTGGTCTAGAATGCAAATTTAGCGGGACATGTTAATAATTATTCAGCTACCTAACAGATTTTTATGAAATTTTACACAGTAGTTACTGGTAGAATATATGTTTTCTATGCAAGATCTCGTTACGTTGGTATAAGGGGAACTACCCCTTATAGGGTGGCGCATTTAGACAAAATTAGAAACTTTTCTCCTATCTGACATATTTTTATGAAATTTTACAAAGCAGTTACAAGGAGCATATATGTTTTGTACACAAGCTCTGATTACATTCGTATAAGGGGAACTACCCATTTTAGGGGGCGCAATTAGACAAAATTAGTAACTTTTCTCATATTTATCAGATTTTTATGAAATTTTACAGAGAAGTTACAAGTAGCATATATGTTTTGTATACAAGCTCTCATTACGTTCGTATAAGGGGAACTACCCCTTATAGGGGGCGCAATTAGACAAAATTAGTAACTTTTCTCATATTTAACAGATTTTTATGAAATTTTACACAGCAGTTACAAGTAGCATATATGTTTTGTATACAAGCTCTCGTTACGTTGATATAAGGGGAACCACCCCTTATAGGGGGGGCGCATTTAGACAAAATTAGTAACTTCTCTCCTATTTGATAGATTTGTATGAGATTTTACAAAAGAGTTACAAGGAACATATATGTTTTGTATACAAGCTCTGATTACATTCATATAAGAAGAACTACCTCTTTCAGGTGGCACAATTAGACAAAATTAGTAACTTTTCTCCTATTTAACAGATTTTTTATGAAATTTACCAAAGTAGTTACAGGTAGCATGTATGTTTTCTATACAACCTCTCATTACGTTCGTATAAGGGGAACTACCCCTTTTAGGTGGCACAATTAGACAAAATTAGTAACTTTTCTCCTATTAACAGATTTTTATGAAATTTTACAAAGTAGTTACGGGTAACATTTATGTTTTGTATACAATCTCTCGTTACGTTGGCATAAGGGGAACTACCCATTATAGGGGGAATAAAGGAAATCGCGACGAATTGTGTTCTTTATGCATACGGTGAAAGTAAAAGGAGTCAAACAAACGTATGAAAACGCATGTTCGCTTCTTCAAAGACTACATCCCAGCTGTAACGGAATGTAGACTATCCGGAAGCAGATTAAAGATGGCAGCACAGCTTCGCGTAGTGACCAACGCGGCAAGAGATACAACAAATATTGAACAGAATCTGCAGAACCTTTGATAGATCAACTATCATAAATATCAAAGCCAATAAAGTAGGCACATACATTATATTTAGATTGTGATGTTACCATTAAGGCCCTCTTCCCGGGGCACTGTCGTAAGTGGTGTGAAGGAAAGTGAAACCACAAGAGAATTCCGGCAAATATTTGCGAAAATATTAATATTGGTTTTAAGTTACCGAACTCTGATAAATTTGTCACTTGCAATAGAATCAACATTCATACAGGCCTACAAAAAGTAAGCCGGAGATGTATTTGCACTTCAGACACACAGACAAGTACATCTATACAAGGCAACTACAGCCCGAAACAAAAATTAAGAAACTATCTCAAGACGCTCTGCGTAAATCTGAAGTAATGCATTGATATGATTCCATTAATTTGTAACACTCAACGTAAATATTGCATAATATTTTGTTTCAAAGTAAAAGTATCGGTATAAGATCTTCAACCAATATAAATCCTAAACGTTTCTATAAGATCACCAGGCTTTTACAAATATCCCTTTTTACTCCCTGATAGAATACGGTTCAAATTTAATAGTGGTAGGGACAGTAGTAGCAATATCAGTACTTTAATTATTACAGCAGTCACTTCCAACTCAATGCTCTGTGACGTCATGGCGTTCTCCGTACAATCCAGATAGACTCTCAAGTCCTGACCTGATCGAAGCAGTGGTGTGTGGCAAACCAGTTTAACTTAGCGTTTACAGTACCTAATAATAATGTGTTAATGTCTTAGACAGGTACACGCTACTATCTATACTAATAATAAATCCGTAAGCGAAATATTTCTGGTAATTTTCGCTTTTCTAAAAATAATTGGTGTTAACATGTATAATTAATCATCCTGAAACCGAAAATCGCTTCTTTTTTTATTTTTGTTTGTCTCTCTGTCTGTCTGTTTGTTACCTTTTCACGTGATAACGGCTGAACGGATTTCGATGAAAATTAGAACATAAATTAAGTTCGTCGCAACTTAGATTTTAGGCTATATGGCATTCAAAATACTTTATTTAAAAGGGGGATTATATGGGGGCCTGAATTAAATAAACCGAAATATCTCGCTTATTATTGATTTTTGTGAAAAATGTTACATAACAAAAGTTTCTTTAAAAATGATTTCCGATAAGTGTTATTCAAGGCAAAATTTTGATAGAACTGATATTTAAGGATATACAAGAGTTATACAATAACAATACAATACATTTCCACCGCCGCCTCAGATTATAGTGTCGTTGTTCCGTAACTTCTATGTGCAAA
Source organism: Periplaneta americana (assembly GCF_040183065.1). Classification (NCBI taxonomy): domain Eukaryota; kingdom Metazoa; phylum Arthropoda; class Insecta; order Blattodea; family Blattidae; genus Periplaneta; species Periplaneta americana. The sequence goes on along the minus strand of NC_091132.1, from coordinate 177,242,866 downwards.
ATATTATATTTTTTAGTAGGAAGAAATACAAATTTATTCATTCTATGGCAGTAGTGCATAGGAGATCGTGAATTCTTACATTTTCGAAAGAAAGAAATATAATTAAGTTATATATAATATATTGCATTATTTGCTGCATCACTATTTAAGTTATTGAAAATCGATATGTGACATAGGAGTTATTGCAGGAACGACAACAATGGCTACAATGAAATCAAAACAAATGACTGCGTCTATTTAAGGCGGCCTTGACGTTTATCAATATTAATATATAGAGAATATTTTGTGTTTGTATGAAGTAAACTCGGAATCTATTTAACATTCACTATTTGAAATTTGTAGTTGCTCTAGATGGATGTAATGCTACAAATGAGGACTGAGGTAAGATGAAAAGAAATCTGTACGCACAGAAAACTTGATATTCTGTCGAAATATTGTACAACTTGATCATTGCAACTGTATTTGGTCCTCATAAAATACTCTAATTTTATCCACATAAGATACTCTAATTTTATACATTCATTTTACCATAGAGATCACTGGAGCTGAATTATTTTAAAAGATGTCATGAAATGGCGTTCCTGCACTCATAATTTACCCATATTCGTTTCCTGTGTTTCTTAAAATAATATTTATGTAGGGTATCTAATTTTTTTATTTGCATAAACAATGATATACAACAGAGCGAGTTGGCTCAGATGGTAGCATTTGAGACACACATTCGGGAGTCCCAAGTTCAAACCCCGTGGCCGATCAATCTGACTGGGGTTTTTCATGATTTCCCTTAGTAGATAAAGCCAAATGCCGGACTGGAAAGATACATGCCATTATTCATCACCGCCTCAATTACCAATACCAAAAACATTTATCAAAGTCTATAATCAGTTACATGAACACAAGCCATCCCAACACACAATAGAAACAGGAACTCAACAAGAGTAAACACGGTCTGATGATATACCCACACATTCTAAACACGCGACATGACCACAGATGTTAAGGCGTGAATTAAATAATCTTAACAACAAGAAAAAAAGATGCACAGTAAGGTTAACATAAAAATTATCTTCGTACACAATCAACTCTATTACTTTGGAGTGATTTATTAAAGGATGCATTCAAGACTAATTTAGAAAAATGTTAAACGAATTATATTTGCACTAAATGAGTGGTCTCTGGACCAAAATGATAGCATTTTATTTATTTAAACAGAATTTAAATTAAGTAGCAGATTAGAGGATTTATTCTTCTGTGAAAACACGAATGTTCCCTGGACCCAATGTTCAATTTTAATTATGTAATTACTTCTAATTTATTTCTAATAAGTGTAGTGGAGCGCACGGATACAGCTAGTACTTAAATAATTTTGGTATCTTTCTGATATATTTAAGGTACCTAAGTTCATGTAGACTTATTTTTAACACGTTCTTCATCAGGCAAGCTGACATCTCAACACCATAAGCAATACCTGGAGAAACTAATAAAGACATATGTGAAAGAGCAGCCATTTCTTCTAAATCTGGACTCGTGGAAAGGGCAAGTAACTTCTTCTTTGTATGATGAAATATTTACAAATGAAGAAAATGGAGTAACGTTCAATCTTAAAGTGATTTCACCCAAATATACTGGATTATGCCAGTCCTGCGATATTTATTCTTTTAGACAGGTGAAGATTTTTTATCAAATATTTGCGAAATAGCTCTTTCGTTTTATAAACTGGACGACAAATTGCTTCAAGGCAGGATGCCCTCAAAATTCACTCCTTAATTCACTTTCAGTGTCAGCTCCTATATTCAAAGCCATGTTGAAATATGCGTGGTATGCATCAAAATTAATAAACGAACGAGAAGTGTTTGTGAATGTGAAGGATATATGTTTCGTGTGACTGGACAACCTTCTTTCATTTGCCGTGCATGGTGCAGGAAATATGTATGTTTTGTGTTTTTATGACATTTATAATAACAAATCATGTACAAAATGAAGTGGAATAGAAACAGAGCAGACACCAGTGATCTGCCTACGTGAGCAATAATTCCTTGTTTATCCTTTACAACACAATGTTAGTAATTTGTTTAAAACATGATGAAGCGTTCAATACATTGAGAAATATGATATACGTAAATAGATTATTGTGATCACACTATTAATCGTTATTAAAAGAAGAAAAATATAGGTCCAGTTAAGATTCAAAATTAGGTTACCTGGATAACCACTCATCACCCAACCACATGAGGTACGCTTTCACAGAGTCTAACGCTTCCCTATTAGGCACCTAACAGAAGTACGTCACAAACAATAGCCAATATTTCCAAAACGAGGGGTCATTGGCCACCCATACCAGGTATGACTTTGAACAGTACGTCTTGTACTTTCATCTCACACAATCTTATTTCATTCGGTGATATACAGAGCGTGTCCTCTCCTTGTAAGCTAAGCTGTGTGCACACATTACGCAGTTCATAGCTCTCGCTGTAGTGAGTTACGGATCTTATGAACCTAATTTGTAAATTAGTGAAATAGGGACCCAATGTCTGCCATACATTTTATTGTCGACATACCGCATTTGAATTTCTTGTTTTCTGTATGGAGGTGTCCACACCTGTGGAGTAACGGTGAGCGCGTCTGGCTGCGAAACAAGGTGGCCCGGGTTCGAATCCCTGTTGGCGCAAGTTACCTGGTTGAGGCTTTTTCCGGGGTTTTCCCTCAACCCAATACGAGCAAATGCTGGGCAACTTTCGGTGCTGGACCCCGTACTCATTTCACCGGCATTATCACCTTCATATCATTCAGACGCTAAATAACCTAGATGTTGATACAGCGTCGTAAAATAACACAATAAAACAAAAAAAAAAAATGTATGGTGGTATGCATCGTTCCTTAAACCTATTCGGGAACATTATCACTTCCCATCGACATCGCCTTCTCACCTGTACGTAATAGTAATATACGTTACAAGAACGGTATGTTGATGTTTTCATGGTCGAGGGAAAGATTGAAAAAGCGAAACGTAGTTGAGCTTTTTTAATTTCCGAGAACATGAAAACAAACATACCGTTCGTGTATCATACATTAATTTGTGCGAAGATCGTTTATTACATACCTGAAAGACGAATTTCCAATTAGTTGCAATGAAATCTCTATGATGGTTTCTGTTTAATGACGGTAACTTCGGAACACCAAAATATCTATCTTCAACACTGTTGCTATAAAATGTTTTCTGTATTTACTATACTCCAGCAGGCCGTGATTTACGTCAGTCTTTTTTCCCCCAGTGTGTTTTTTTTAGTAGGTTATTTTACGACGCTTTATCAACAGCTTAGGTTATTTAGCGTCTGAATGAGATGAAGGTGATAATGCCGGTGAAATGAGTCCGGGGTCCAACACCGAAAGTTACCCAGCATTGGATCATATTGGGTTGAGGGAAAGTCCCGGACAAAACCTCAACCAGGTAACTTGCCCCGACCGGGAATCGAAACCGGGCCACCTGGTTTCGCGGCTAGATGTGCTAACCGTTACTTCACAGGTGTGGACCCCCCAGTGTATAAATGCGAACTTAAAACAAACGGTAAGGTTATGTAATGATTTATTTTTCATTTTAACAATATTATTTATGTAACATATTGCAGTAATAACATCGGCATCTGGAATCTTGTTGATTTTTTCACGGCTTCCTTAATGTTATGTGTATCAGGAATGCAATAAGTTTCGTGGAATTGTAGATTTTACTTAATTTTTGCAAATATTTAAAAACAATAATTAACATTGCAATTTAGGTGAAATTGCAGTGGTAAGTTTCCAATTTATAATTATTACTAAGTTAAACGTCTCTAAAAATAATATGTTAAAAGCCTAAAGCAGTAAAATGAATGTCGCGATTAAGCGGTAAGAAGAGGGAAATTGTTGTGTGTGTTACGTTGGGAATACTGAATTTGGTATTTCACACTTACCGCGTATTGGTTCTGTGCGGAAAACAAGCAAATACGCACGATCTCGCACAAACATAAAAGTCTTTTAAGATTAGACAGAGTTCCGGAACTCTTACCACAGAGATTGCACTTGTATGGCTTCTCGCCTGCATGTACGCGCAAATGTATTTTTAGTGACGTTGATACAACGAAGGATTTTCCACAAACATGGCATACGGACGGCTTCTTCCCCGTGTGTGAGCGAACATGGCGTTTAGACTATCCAAATAAGAATAACGTTTACCACAAACATAACAACTGAACGTTTTATCGACGGCGTGTGTGCGTGAAACATGCCTTTTGAGAAGGACGGAATTCGAATAGTATTTTCCACACACACTACAACTGCATCGCTTTTCAACGGCTTCCGTGCATTTATGCCCTCTCAGACTTTGCGAAAAAGATAAGCTTTTTAAACAAATATTGCAATTGAATGGCTTCTCGCCGGTATGTCTCCTTGTATGCTCTTTGAGATATCCGGAATCGTAAAATTTTTTTCCACATAGAACGCAACTGATTGGCCTCTGGCCCGTGTGCACGTTCGTATGTCTTCTCAGATTCTCCACTAGCGAGAAGTGTTTTCCACAGACATCGCAAATGAAAGACCTTTGGCCCGTGTGAACACTTGCGTGCCTTTTGAGCTGCACTGGTCCTGAGAAACACTTTCCACAATCATCGCATCTGTGCAGCTCCTTGTCAGCAGGCTGCTGCTCATCTTGCGCGATATTGTCGCAGCAACCCGGCACTAGATTCTCACCAATAACTGCAATGCTGTGCATAAGACGAGGTTTTAATATAAGCTATCTATTCTATACCAATATTAAATCTGTAACCGAAATTTTTCTGATAATTTACGCTTTACCAAAAATAATTGCACCTAACACGTGTAATAAACCATCCTGAAACCGAAAATCGCTTTTTTGGAATTTTTGTTTGTCTAGCTGTCTGTCTGGATGTTTGTTACCTTTTCACGTGATAATGGCTGAACGGATTTCAATGAAAATTCATATATAAATTAAGTACGTTGTAGCTTAGATTTTAGGCTATATGGCAATCAAAGAACTTTATTTAAAAGGGGGGTTATAAGTGGGCCTGAATTAAATCGAAATATCTCGCTTATTATTGATTTTTGTGAAAAATGTTACATCACAAAAGTTTCTTTAAAAATGATTTCCGATAAGTTTTATTCCATACAAAATTTTGATAGGACTGATATATAAGGATATACAAGACTTTTAAAATTACAATGCAACACATTTTCACCAACGCCTCAGATTATAGCGTTGTTGTTCATACAGTAACTCTATCAAAAAAGCAGAAACATACCATCAACATAATACGTAACAAAACACATCATTACCCATTAAATATGTGCCAATCAGCCTAAACTCAGTGAACTTTAAATCCTGTACATACGAAGTGAAAAGAAACATGTTTATAACTAATTTATTACAAATGAGATAATATTAATAAACAAAAATTGAAAACCAACAAGGTGAGTGTATGCACGTACAAATTATACTGTAGCGGACATTCCCAATCTTCAACGAAACTGCAACATTTATGAGATCGCAAAACAGCTGTTTACAATGAACTTGAAAATCAACGGCATATCTTTATTGATATAGCAGGCGAGACCAACAATTTGCCCAAAGGAGTTCGAGATCCTATGCTGAATTCTGCTTCTTATGGCTGAGGGAAAATCACGGAAAAAGCCCAACCAGGATTTGAACCAGGATCCGTTCATTACGCTGTCCATCACCCCACGGTGTAGAGTGCAATGCAGTGAACTGAGTACTCTAAATTCCTGCAAATTGTAACCGTTTTGTTCCGCTTTACATTTGCACAGTCAGCTACGTAGACTACTTCTAGATATTTAATCATTTTTCTTAATCACTAATATATACTGCATTAGTACGTTTTGTGAAGATTGTGATATTTCTCTCATTCTTCTTGCACTTGTGCTTTTTGTATAAGTATCTGTAATTTTATTTCAATTTTTTATTTGCCTCTTCTTTCTGCATTTGTTTTTTGTATATGTCTATTTGTATTCTTGAGATGTAGTGGTAGAGAAGGCCAGATGGCTAATCCGCCAGATTAAATAAATCAAAAAGTAAATGAAGGAGTGAATCAATGAATAATTAAATAGATAAATTAGCGAATAAATAAATAAGTAAATAATTAAAACGAATTAATAACTAAGTAAATAAAAATAAGTTGTTAAATAATTAATAAACACATAAATAAGTAAATAAATAAACAAAATAACGCGCTAGAACATGAAATGCTTAAACAAGGCAGAAGTCCTGTTACATGTATCACTGTCTGAAGTGAAGAAAGAGTAGCAACACATCTTGGTATACTATTTATGTATTAGTAAGCAAACTGAATTCTAATAAATATTATTCAATTTCTATTTGTCAGTATTTAATACTCGTCAAGATATAAAATAATAGGCCTAATCTCCTTTTCTAATATAAACGTAAGGCATAATAATATCTTAAAGATAGAAGATGTGAAAACGTTCGCATCTTTTATTGTATCGGTATTTTAACGTACTCACGCGCCTGGGTATTGTCGTGCCGACGTCATCAACAATGGCCGACAGAAACGACAAGACGGATCGTTTCCATGGAAACACTGTGGTTTGCTTTTCTCGGAAGAATAGTTCGGTATGTCGGGAATGCGAACTGCGTTTCTTTTGATGAAGAAGGGAGGCTATCCCTTCACGGCGGCAGCTGCATTTGCTGGGGGCTCTCGTACGGGAGCCTTCCAGACGGCGGGAAGACCTGCGTATGCGGTTGGACCGCGGAAGGAAGGACCTGCGGGTGCGGAAGGCGGACCCCGATTTTCGTTCGGTAAGCCCGATTTCGTCAAAATTGTGGGGATCGTTGGGGCGATAGGGTTGGGGGGCTACTACCTCTGGAGTAGTGGCAGTCCAGGGGACACGAGGGGTGCCTCCACGCCCCCTGAGCCTGTCCCTCCGCCTTCATCGCCTCAGCCTTCCCCAACACACCCCCGGTACTGTACAAAATTCAAATACTTTTATGCTCCTCCCTGCACTGAAATACACCCACAACAAGTGAGACGACGATCACGCCGCTCACGCCGCACACACCCACCGCCATCTTCGCCACCTACACCAGTACCGCCACTACCCCCGCCTCCCCCCCATGGTATTCTCAGGGGTACTGAGAAAGACCAGGGGGCCGACCGTCCGCGCCCGAGGGTCACGTTTGACCTTCCTCCTGAGGAACCTCAGGGGGAAGCGATGGCGGGACCTTCTACAGCGGGCGGCCTAGGCACTGACACTACCCCCCCACACAATACAGACGACAGTCCTCCCCAGTCAAGTCGGCAGGATGAGTCCAGTACGGACAGTGAGGACTCTGACTCAGGCAGGATGTCGGAGGAACAGAGACCCTTTGAACCCTTTCGACTTTGGAAACCTATCCCGGCTGAGGAAGCTTTGGAAAGATTTTTGGACTCGGTTAGAAAACAATCTGGACGGAAGTAGGGGAACACTTCCGCGGCTGCGGTCCTGGATCCAAATTCTGGTCGACCTGGTTGGCGAGTTGGTATAGCGCTGGCCTTCTCTGCCCAAGTTTGCGGGTTCGATCCCGGGCCAGGTCGATGGCATTTAAGTGTGCTTAAATGCGACAGGCTCATGTCAGTAGATTTACTGGCATGTAAAAGAACTCCTGCGGGACAAAATTCCGGCACACCGGCGACGCTGATATAACCTCTGCAGTTGCGAGCGTCGTTAAATAAAAAACATAACATTTTATACAGTCGACCTGGTTGGCGAGTTGGTATAGCGCTGGCCTTCTCTGCCCAAGGTTGCGGATTAGATCCCGGGCCAGGTCGATGGCATTTAAGTGTGCTTAAATGCGACAGGCTCATTTCAGTAGATTTACTGGCATGTAAAAGAACTCCTGCGGGACAAAATTCCGGCACACCGGCGACGCTGATATCCCCTGCTTTTGCGAGCGTCGTTAAATAAAAACATAACATTTAGGCCTATATATAGTCGACCTGGTGGCGAGTTGGTATAGCGCTGGCCTTCTACGCCCAAGGTTGCGGGTTCGATCCCCGGCCAGGTCGATGGCATTTAAGTGTGCTTAAATGCGACAGGCTCATGTCAGTAGATTTACTGGCATGTAAAAGAACTCCTGCGGGACAAAATTCCGGCACACCGGCGACGCTGATATAACCCCTGCTTTTGCGAGCGTCGTTAAATAAAACCAAATTTTCTAAAACGAAAAAAAAAAAATAAATAAATAAAAAATTAAAAAAAAATTAAAAAATTGCAAACCACAAAAATTTAATGCACTGCCCAATGGTAGGGAGGTTGGGAAGGGCAGGGCGGAACTCGACATGCAGCCACCTCCACGTGGTGAGTTCTGGGTTGTTTCAGTTCATACGGAATGAAACAAGCGAAGAGCTGCATCTCAACTGTGAAAGGTGGTACAAAAATTCATACAGGGTGGAAGATGTTCGATAACAGTAAGTTCACGCACTAAATGCTTAAGATTAAATAACAGAAGCTTCCTTCTCCATTTCTTTATTTTTATTTAGTAAGAAATCGATTTTGTTTCTAGGAAAGGTCGCTATATCGCAGTGAATTCAGTAGCAGTTGCCAACAGACGGCAACACTCTTCCCTGCAGCACAGATGACAGTCACGAGGAGATCGCCCTCACACCCTGTACTCGCCGTGCTCTGGCTTAAGATGAATGTAACAAAAACATTATCGTTCTTGTTCCTACAATATCTCCTATGTGCAAAATATAATTTCCTTCAGTAGGAAGAATAAACACATTTATTAGTGGGATTTTGTTCATTTATTTACTCTACAAATTAAATAACATCTATGTGCAGTCAGACTACATAATTGATAACAATAATCTACGCTTAATAAGCCAGCGTCTCACAACTTCAAAAATATATGCTTAATATTCACATAGGAGATTACATGTTCCTCTACTTCACATGGGAGGAATTGCATTGCATAGGCTACAATATAACAAGCGGTAGTAACGAGTATACAGTTACAATGAGACTGAAAAATTGAGTTTAATTAAACAATTTAAATTTTTCAAAGTGTAACATTTTTTTATGTGTATTAAGAGTCATAAAGAGAACAGCACTCGACCGACTGCGCCATCCACACCGACTACTTCACTTTGCTTATCCCCTCTTCTACTTTGTGTGTCCTCATTTTCATAGCTCTCCGTATATAAATATTAGAGATATTTATATTTAGTTGGTACTATTCTAATACACATTTCTATTGTGACGAGAAACGACCAGTAGATTTTATCCAGTGTCCTCTCATTCAATGTAAGCTTGTTCTGCTTTAAAACTCCTAGTTGAGAAATTAAAATCTGTAGTTTGAAGTGATCCCCATTCGAGGTAGGGTGCAGAAAGACTGGAAAATAGTCTCTAATGTCGGCTTTAGGCATTGTAAAGGGCATGTAGCACGTATGGGCGAATCCAGAAATGCATATAGAGTGTTAGTGGGAGGGCGACGAGAAAAAGACATTCGGGAATGCCGAGACGTAGATGGAAGGATAATATTAAAATGGATTTGAGGGAGGTGGAATATAACAGAGACTGGATTAATCTCGCACAGGAGAGGGACAGATAGCGGGCTTATTTGAGGGCGACAATGAACCTCCGGGTTCCTTACAAGCCGTAAGTAAGTATATAGGAGATGTTACATGTTTGATCATTGAATGAGCAGGCAGTACAAGCATCTGACAAAGACAGTACGCACATTTACCCTACATTTCGTACTTTGTTTTTTTTATTGCAAAACAAAATTTTGGCTATAAGTAAACTTAAGGTGAATTCAATGTTGCGACTGGAGTATCTACAATTTAGCCATTCATTGCAAAGTATCGGCTCAAGTAGGTAATCTAAAAACCTGGTGTTATTTTTCACAGCAAAGACATGCTACAACGTCAATAATTTTGTATGTATGTATTTTCAAATTATAGCGGTATTAAAAACTAATTTTACATAATTCGCATACACAAATCTCTCTGTTGTTTATTAAATGAAATTAAAAATTGTAATACCAAGATCAAATTCTAGCGAGGAATAGACAGACAAAAACATAGAAAAGTCACAATATACATACTTTGTAGACTAACATTTAAACACCATAATAAGATATTTAACAAATAGGATACATAAAGATGAAAAAAATAATATGTTATAATTTGAGATAAGTTATATAATAATTTCAGAATTAAGAACAGATTATGTTGAGAATGGAGATGGATTATTATTATTATTATTATTATTATTATTATTATTATTATTATTATTAGCTCCGTTGGTAGAGCAGCTGGCTACGGACTGAAAGGTCCGGGGTTCGATCCCAGGTGGTGACAGAATTTTTTCTCGTTGCCAAACTTTCAGAGCGTCCCCGAGGTTCACTCTGCCTCCTATAAAATAGAGTACCGGGTCTTTGCCGGGAGTAAAAGGCGGTCAGAGCGTGGTGCCGAACACACCACCTCATTCTAGTGCCGAGGTCATGGAAAGCATGTGGATCTACCTCCATGCCCCCCAAGTGCCTTCATGGCATGTTACGGGGATACCTTTAAATTTATTATTATTATTATTATTATTATTATTATTATTATTATTATTATTATTATTATTATTAGTGTCATTAGCAGCAAATCATATAGATATATTAACGAAAATATAAAATTGACAGAAATGATATAATGTACTTAGAGAAGAAATAAACTTGTTTTAAAATTAATGATACATAACATAAACTAGGGAACTCTGTCCTATGACTATTTGAATCTGGAATCGAAAATTTCATTACTACAAGACGGCAATTCTAGCTGAAGTTTTTATTATCGAATTATTTAGACATGGGCCATTATTTGCACTACAGGTATGTACTGTTGTCAAAAGAAAAAGTGGCCGCTCTCCAGAAGCAAATTTCCCTTCGGGTATCTTCGCTACAATTCGGAGACAGGCGATGTTACATGTTGTTGTACCACGTTACCTGATATCTACAGTTATACTTCAAGTATTCTTTGTGTTACCTACTTAATAGCGTAATGGTAGCGTTCCTGCCTCTTATCCGTGAGGTCCTGCGTTCGAATACAACCAAGTGCTTTTTATGTTCTTTTTTCTATTGTTTTTAAGACAGAGATACAAAACATACTTAATTGCTCCTTTTTCTTTTATGATTATTTTAGTAATTAACATCAGGTTCATGAATGTGTTATGTCATGACTTTATCATTATTTATTATGACATTATGGCTGCAAATGTGACGTCACACAGGGAGGTCTGAGCTGGCAATCGAGCACAGCAGTCGCTTTAAACTTAGTTTTGGTGGCAAAGATTGCGCGAATTTTTTAAATCTACGGGAAAGAAATATGCAATAGAATGCCGGGCTGTGTTATGCATGGCTACAACAGCCACTCGAAGAAAACGAAATGAACCAACATAAGATACTACGGATTTCCGAAGGACAAGGACGTAGCGACTAGCGAACTCGTGGATCACTGTCCAAGGGCGGACAAGTTCAATTTATAAGACGCTAAATTACGACTTTTAAAACAAGGATGTTTGTTGTGACATTACAATAACTTCATAAAAGTAATACACTTGTTAAAGTCTTTCTCACGGCAGTAGAAACATTTGAATGTAAGCACTTACAAATATATTGCATATTATGGATGTGGAATTAATAATAATAATAATAATAATAATAATAACAATTATTATTATTATTATTATTATTATTATTATTATTATTATTATTATTATTATTATTATTATTATTATTATTATGTAATTTTGTTGTGCTTGGCCATTAATTTATTTTCACCTTCAGTGCACAGAGTCCGTATAGGTCAGTTTCTATCTGATGCTTTTCCAATTTATTGCGGCCTAACTTCGCTTTAGAATATGCCATTAGGAAAGTTCAGGATTACAGGCAGGGTTTGGAATTGAACGGGTTACATCAGCTTCTTGTCTTTGCGTATGACGTGAATATGTTAGGAGAAAATCCACAAACGATTAGGGAAAACACGGAAATTTTACTTGAAGCAAGTAAAGCGATCGGTTTAGAAGTAATTTCCCGAAAAGACAAAGTATATGATTATGTCTCGTGAACAGAATATTGTACGAAATGGAAATATACAAATTGGAGATTTATCCTTCGAAGGGGTGGAAAAATTCAAATATCTTGGAGCAACAGTAACAAATATTAATGACACTCGGGAGCAAATTAAACGCAGAATAAATATGGGAAATGCGTGTTATTATTCGGTTGAGAAGCTTTTATCATCTAGTCTGCTGTCAAAAAATCAGAAAGTTAGAATTTATAACACAGTTATATTACCGGTTGTTCTGTATGGTTGTGAAAATTGGACTCTCACTCTGAGAGAGAACCATAGGTTAAGGGTGTTTGAGAATAAGGTGCTTAGGAAAATATTTGGGGCTAAGAGAGATGAAGTTACAGGAGAATGGAGAAAGTTACACAACGCAGAACAGCACGCATTGTATTCTTCACCTGAAATAATTAGGAACATTAAATCCAGACGTTTGAAATGGGCAGGGCATGTAGCACGTATGGGCGAATCCAGAAATGCACATAGAGTGTTAGTTGGGAGACCGGAAGGAAAAAGACCTTTGGGGAGACCGAGACGTAGATGGGAGGATAATATTAAAAATGGATTTGAGGGAGGTGGGATATGATGATAGAGACTGGATTAATTTTGCTCAGGATAGGGACCAATGGCGGGCTTATGTGAGGGCGGCAATGAAACTCCGGGTTCCTTAAAAGCCATTTGTAGGTAAGTAAGTGCACAGATTTCTTGCTGTATCGTCAGCATATTATCATTGTTCATAATTATAATGTCCCGTAACAAATATTTATTTTCATCAACGATGCCTTCGAGTAACATAATCAAGATCAGAACCTCCTCAATGTAATGCTTTACTGAAGGCAAGGCTGGATATTGGTCCCAGCGTGACGTCATCTGTTTAGGTGAGAGGGGACGATAGCTGCGCACCGCCTCGCCAGTATTCTTCCACCATGGGACATACATAAGTGTTCTGCCCATGGTCAGGTCTTTCAATGCAAACCCAGCATTCTCCAATCTTTTCTATTTTCTGCCTTCCTCTTAGTCTCCGCACATAATCCACATATCTTAATGTCGTCTATTATTTGATATCTTCTTCTACACGAACCCTACTCCCGTTCACCATTCCTTCCAGTGCATCCCTCAGTAGGCACTTTCTTCTTAACCAGTGACCCAACCAATTCCTTTTTCTCTTTCTAATCAGTTTCACCATCATTCTTTCTTCATCCACTTTTTCCAACACAACTGAATTTCTTATTCTGTCTGTTCACTTCACACGTTCCATTTTTCTCCACATCCACATTTCAAATGCTTCTATTCGTTTCTCTTCATTTCATCGTAATGTCCACGTTTTTTCCTCACACAGTGCCACACTCCACACAAAACACTTCACTAGTCTATTCCTTAGTTCTTTTTCCAGAGGTCCCCAGAAGTTGCTCCTTTCTCTGTTAAAAGCTTCCTTTACTCATCTTTGCGATTTTTCTTGGGAAGGATAAATGCGCTAACTTCCCATTGCTTTCCGCACACCACTGTCTCTTTTGAATCTTAATAGATCCCAGGGGCCCAAGCGTGGCGGTGAGAGAGTGGATTTGACTAATTGGGCCCTCCAGACTTCACCGAAACTCACCGCAAGGGTTAAATATTAGTTCTATCAGGATTTTTGACCTGATCAGAACCGGGAAATCCCAATTAGCCTTTGCCCCCCGCATCCTGGACGAACTTGTACAAATCGTCAGAAAATCTTGGAGGGGGGGATTGGGCCACTTTTTCTGCAAATGCTTCTTTATTGTGCCCTCGTAGTTCAGTCGGAAAAACGTCGGAATTTAGAAGTAAACGTCTCAGTTTCATTTCCTCGTCACTGCTTTTCATGTTATTGTGTTTGAAGATAGTGTAATATAATAATATAAAAAGAAAAAAAAACTAACACCAGTACTATGCAACTGTATTGTTCCAAGTCTAATATTAAATTTATATTATTTATGTCGCTTAAGAACGATAACAGAATATAAATGATAACTTGAATATTATTTATATGGCTAACAACGATAACAGAATATAAATAACTTCAATATTATTTATACAGGATCACTAAAGAACGATAACAATAAAAATGGTAAATATCGGTTTGTTTAATTAATATAAGATATTATACAATATATAATTAATTATTTAAGGCGGTCTTGGATCTGTGTGGAGGACGGTTGAACTTCATTAGTAGAAGGGGTGGGAGTGAAGTATATTCGAAAACTCAGGTGCAATAAAAATTGAAGTAAAATAAAATGATCTCCCAGTAGTAAATCATTCGATGTGTACATTTAAGATTCAATTAAAGTAACAATTTTATTTCATGGGTTTGAGCTACAAAATTAATTAGGTTTTCATCACAGATATTTCATTTAAGAATATTTATATATTTGGTTAATACTAATGGATCAAGTTTGTTGAAACGAATTGAATCACAAAATTTATCAGGAACACGCGTAACTTATTCCTGAGTTCGTTGTGCGCAAGAAAGTGGCTTGTATTCAGAGTGTTAAGAATCTATTTCTCTTTAGAGAGCAGATCGCTGTGAATCAAACCGTAACCCGTCTCCACCTACGCTACTTATGAAATTTATGCCCAACCACCATCTACATAAGCGATTCACATATATCCGGGTAGGTGAATCTAATCAGGACGCGAAGTCTAAAACAAATCTGCTGTTGAATTTGTTGTTCGCACTAAGAAGAAACTATCAGGTAGAAAAATAATACAATGTAAAGTAATGACAAAGATTATTCTCTCACTCTCCTATACATAGCAATATAGCTGTAAGAGAAATAGGCCTACAACTAGCATCGGTCTGTATTTTTCAGAGCGTGTTGGTAATTTGCTGGATTGTCTATTTGATATTGCTTTTATTTATGTTTACTTAATTATTAGTCTTATTACTTTATTAATACTTAAAATGCAACAGCGAAATAAATATAGTCCTATGAAGAACACATCTATGCAACGAATATTGGAAACGTGTAGTTGGTCTATTTTATTTCGAAAATTGTTTCCATAGTAACATAAGAACAATGCGTTTAGGTTACAATGATAAGCAGTGTTAATGCGGAGCTTCTCCAACCGCCTCCAGTATCTCGTTGCATCTGTACTAAGAATAATAACACACATCAAACAATAAACGCTTATATTTCAGAGCATTTACACGTATCCACAAATTTAACGCTTATTTGAATGAATCGGTGCAACACTCCCCCATAATTTGATTTATGTGCTGCTATGTGTGACCCTGATTGGTGCAAGAAAATGTTTCGAGTTGTTTCTGACCTCTGTTGATTAGTATTAAAAGATGGTTTTCTTGCCGCTGCTTTGTGGCACAGATGTTCTAACTCACTCATTTATAGTGCGTAACACAACTTCGGTATTCAGCGTAATGGATGTACCAAGGACGGACGTTCTTCTGCTTGAGTAGTAGAGTCTCTTGTAAGCTAAGCTAAGCTGTGTGCACACATTACGCAGTTCATAGCTCTCTCTGTAGTGAGTTACGGATCTTATGGACCTAATTTGTAAATTAGTGAAATAGGGACCCAATGTCTGACATACATTTTATCGTCGACATACCGCATTTGAATTTCTTGTTTTCTGTATGGTGGTGTCCACACCCGTGGAGTAACGGTCAGCGCGTTTGGCTGCGAAACAAGGTGGCCCGGGTTCGAATCCCTGTTGGGACAAGTTACCTGGTTGAGGCTTTTTCCGGAGTTTTCCCTCAACCAAACACGAGCAAATGCTGAGTAACTTTCGGTGCTGGACCCCGGACTCATTTCACCGGCATTATCACCTTCATATCATTCAGACGCTAAATAACCTAGATGTTGATACAGCGTCGTAAAAAGCCCAATAAAACAAAAAAATGTATGGTGGTATGCAGCGTACCTTAAACCTATTCGGGAACATTATCACTTCCCATCGACATCGCCTTCTCACCTGTACGTAATAGTAATATGCGTTACAAGAGCGGTATGTTGACGTTTTCATGGTCGAGGAAAAGATTGAAAAAGCGAAACGTACTTGAGCTTTTTTAATTTCCGAGAACATGAAAACAAACATACCGTTCGTGTATCATACATTATTTTGTGCGAAGATAGTTTATTACATACCTGAGAGACGAATTTCTAATTATTTGCAATGAAATCTCCATCATGGTTTCTGTTTAATGACGGCAACTTCGGAACACCAAAATATCTATCTTCAACACTGTTGCTATAAAATGTTTTCTGTATTTACTATACTCCAGCAGGCCGTGATATACGTCTGTCTTTTTTTTCCCCAGTGTATAAATGCGAACTTAAAACAAACGGTAAGGTTATGTAATGATTTATTTTTCATTTTAATAAGTTAACAATATTATTTATATAACATATTGCAGTAATAACATCGGCATCTGGAATCTTGATTTTTTCACGGCTTCCTTAATGTTATGTGTATCAGGAATGCAATAAGTTTCGTGGAATTGTAGATTTTACTTAATTTTTGCAAATATTTAAAAACAATAATTAACATTGCAATTTAGGTGAAATTGCAGTGGTAAGTTTCCAATTTATAATTATTACTAAGTTAAACGTCTCTAAAAATAATATGTTAAAAGCCTAAAGCAGTAAAATGAATGTCGCGCTTAAGCGGTAAGAAGAGGGAAATTGTTGTGTGTGTTACGTTGGGAATACTGAATGTGGTATTTCACACTTACCGCGTATTGGTTCTGTGCGGAAAACAAGCAAATACGCACGATCTCGCACAAACATAAATGCCTTTTAAGATTAGACAGAGTTCCGGAACTCTTACCACATAAATTGCACTTGTATGGCTTCTCGCCTGTATGTACGTGCAAATGTATTTTTAGTGACGCTGAGACAACGAAGGATTTTCCACAAACATGGCATACGAACGGCTTCTCCCCCGTGTGTGAGAGAACATGGCGTTTAGACTTTCCAAATAAGAATAACGTTTACCACAAACATAACAGTTGAACGTTTTATCGACGGCGTGTGTGCGTGAACATGCCTTTTGAGAAGGACGGAATTCGAATAGTATTTTCCACACACACTACAACTGCATCGCTTTTCAACGGCTTCCGTGCATTTATGCCCTCTCAGGCTTTGCGAAAAAGAGAAGCTTTTTAAACAAATACTGCAATTGAATGGCTTCTCGCCTGTATGTCTTCTTGTATGCTCTTTGAGATATCCCGATTCGTAAAATTTTTTTCCACACACAACGCAACTGAATGGCCTCTGGCCCGTGTGCACGTTCGTATGTCTTCTCAGATTCTCCACTAGCGACAAGTGTTTTCAACAGACATCGCAAATCAAAGGCGCTTCGCCCGTGTGAACACTTGCGTGCATTTTGAGCTGCATTGGTCCTGAGAAACACTTTCCACAAACATCGCATCTGTGCAGCTCCTTGTCAGCAGGCTGCTGCTCATCTTGCGCGATATTGTCGCAGCAACCCGGCACTAGATTCTCTCCACTAACTGCAATGCTGTGCAGAAGACGAGGTTTTAATATGAGCGATCTATTCTATAACGATAATAAATCTGTAACCGAAAATTTTCTGGTAATTTACGCTTTACCAAAAATAATTGCCCCTAACATGTGTAATTAACCATCCTGAAACCGAAAATCGCTTTTTTGATATTCTTGATTCTATGTATGTCTGTCTGTCTGTCTGTCTGGATGTTTGTTACCTTTTCACGTGATAACGGCTGAACGGATTTCGATGAAAATTCAAATATAAATTACGTTAAAAATGCAGAAACATACCTTCAACATAATACGTAACAAAACACATCATTACCCATTAAATATGTGCCAATCAGCCTAAACTCAGTAAACCTTAAATCCTGTACATACGAAGTGAAAAGAAACATGTTTATAACTAATTTATTACAAAATAAATAATATTAATAAATAAACCTTGAATACCAACAAGGTGAGTATATGCACGTACAAATTATACTGTAGAAAACATTCCGAATCATCAACGAAACTGAATCATTTACGGGATCGCAAAACAGATGTTTACAATGAACATGAAAATCAACGGCATATCTTTATTGATATAGCAGGCGAGACCAACAATTTGGCCAAAGGAGTTCGAGGTCCTACGCTGAATTCTGCTTCAAATGGCTGAGGGAAGACCCCGGAAAAAGCCCAACCACGATTTGAACCAGGATCCGTTCATTACGCTGTCCGTCACCCCACGGTGTAGAGTGCAATGCAGTGAACTGAGTACTCTAACTTCCTGCAAATTGCAACCGTTTTGTTCCGCTTTACATTTGCACAGTCAGCTACGTAGACTACTTCTAGATATTTAATCATTTTTCTTAATCACTAATATATACTGCATTAGTACGTTTTGTGAAGATTGTGATATTTCTCTCATTCTTCTTGACACTTGTGCTTTTTTATAAGTATCTGTAATTTTATTTCAATTTTTTATTTGTCTCTTCTTTCTGCATTTGTTTCTTGTATATGTCTATTTGCATTCTTGAGATGTAGTGGTAGAGAAGGCCTGATGGCAACTCTGCCAGATTAAATAAATCAAACAGTAAGTGAAGGAGGGAATAAATGAATTAATAAATAGATAAATTAGTGAATAAATGAATAAATAAATAAGTAAATAATTAAAACAAATCTATAAGTTATTAAAAAATTAATAAACATATCAATAAGTAAATAAATAAACAAAATAACGCGCTAGAACATGAAATGCTTACACAAGACAGAAGTCCTGTTACATGTATCACTGCATGAAGTAAAGAACGAGCAGCAACACATCTTGGTATACTATTTATGTATTAGTAAGCAAGCTGAATTCTAATAAATATTATTCAATTTCTATTTGTCAGTATTTAATACACGTCAAGATATAAAATAATAGGCCTAATCTTCTTTTCTAATATAAATATAGGGAATAATAATATCTTAAAGATAGAAGATGTGAAAACGTTCGCATCTTGTATTGTATCGGTATTTCAACGTACTCGTGCGCTTGCGTATTGTCGTGCCGACGTCATCAACAATGGCCGACAGACACTACAAGACGGATCGTTTCCATGGAAACACTGTGGTTTGCTTTTCTCGGAAGAATAGTTCGGTATGTCTGGAATGCGAACTGCGTTTCATTTGCTGAAGAAGGGAGGCTATCCCTTCACGGGGGCAGCTGCATTTGCTGGGGGCTCTCGTATGGGAGCCTTCCAGACGGCGGGAAGACCTGCGTATAAGGTTGGACCGCGGAAGGAAGGACCAGCGGTAGCGGAAGGCGGGCCCCGATTTTCGTTCGGTAAGCCCGATTTGGTCAAAATTGTGGGGATGGTTGGGGCGATAGGGCTGGGGGGCTACTACCTCTGGAGTAGTGGCAGTCCAGGGGACACGAGGGGTGCCTCCACGCCCCCTGAGCCTGTCCCTCCGCCTTCATCGCCTCAGCCTTCCCCAACACACCCCCGGTACTGTACAAAATTCAAATACTTTTATGCTCCCCCCTGCACTAAAATACACCCACAACAAGTGAGACGACGATCACGCCGCTCACGCCGCACACACCCACCGCCATCTTCGCCACCTACACCAGTACCGCCACTACCCCCGCCTCCCCCCCATGGTATTCTCAGGGGTACTGAGAAAGACCAGGGGGCCGACCGTCCGCGCCCGAGGGTCACGTTTGACCTTCCTCCTGAGGAACCTCAGGGGGAAGCGATGGCGGGACCTTCTACAGCGGGCGGCCTAGGCACTGACACTACCCCCCCACACAATACAGACGACAGTCCTCCCCAGTCAAGTCGGCAGGATGAGTCCAGTACGGACAGTGAGGACTCTGACTCAGGCAGGATGTCGGAGGAACAGAGACCCTTTGAACCCTTTCGACTTTGGAAACCTATCCCGGCTGAGGAAGCTTTGGAAAGATTTTTGGACTCGGTTAGAAAACAATCTGGACGGAAGTAGGGGAACACTTCCGCGGCTGCGGTCCTGGATCCAAATTCTGGTCGACCTGGTTGGCGAGTTGGTATAGCGCTGGCCTTCTCTGCCCAAGTTTGCGGGTTCGATCCCGGGCCAGGTCGATGACATTTAAGTGTGCTTAAATGCGACAGGCTCATGTCAGTAGATTTACTGGCATGTAAAAGAACTCCTGCGGGACAAAATTCCGGCACACCGGCGACGCTGATATAACCTCTGCAGTTGCGAGCGTCGTTAAATAAAAAACATAACATTTTATACAGTCGACCTGGTTGGCGAGTTGGTATAGCGCTGGCCTTCTCTGCCCAAGGTTGCGGATTAGATCCCGGGCCAGGTCGATGGCATTTAAGTGTGCTTAAATGCGACAGGCTCATTTCAGTAGATTTACTGGCATGTAAAAGAACTCCTGCGGGACAAAATTCCGGCACACCGGCGACGCTGATATCCCCTGCTTTTGCGAGCGTCGTTAAATAAAAACATAACATTTAGGCCTATATATAGTCGACCTGGTGGCGAGTTGGTATAGCGCTGGCCTTCTACGCCCAAGGTTGCGGGTTCGATCCCCGGCCAGGTCGATGGCATTTAAGTGTGCTTAAATGCGACAGGCTCATGTCAGTAGATTTACTGGCATGTAAAAGAACTCCTGCGGGACAAAATTCCGGCACACCGGCGACGCTGATATAACCCCTGGTTTTGCGAGCGTCGTTAAATAAAGCCAAATTTTCTAAAACAAAAAAAAAAAATAATAAATAAATAAAAAATAAAAAAAAATTAAAAAATTGCAAACCACAAAAATTTAATGCACTGCCCAATGGTAGGGAGGTTGGGAAGGGCAGGGCGGAACTCGACATGCAGCCACCTCCACGTGGTGAGTTCTGGGTTGTTTCAGTTCATACGGAATGAAACAAGCGAAGAGCTGCATCTCAACTGTGAAAGGTGGTACAAAAATTCATACAGGGTGGAAGATGTTCGATAACAGTAAGTTCACGCACTAAATGCTTAAGATTAAATAACAGAAGCTTCCTTCTCCATTTCTTTATTTTTATTTAGTAAGAAATCGATTTTGTTTCTAGGAAAGGTCGCTATATCGCAGTGAATTCAGTAGCAGTTGCCAACAGACGGCAACACTCTTCCCTGCAGCACAGATGACAGTCACGAGGAGATCGCCCTCACACCCTGTACTCGCCGTGCTCTGGCTTAAGATGAATGTAACAAAAACATTATCGTCGTTGTTCCTACAATATATCCTATGTGCAAAATATAATTTTTTTCAGTAGGAAGAATAAACACATTTATTAGTGGGATTGTGTTCATTTATTCACTCTACAAATTAAAAAACATCTATGTGCAGTCAGACTACATAATTGATAACAATAATCTACGCTTAATTAGCCAGCGTCTCACAACTTCAAAAATATATGCTTAATATTCACATAGGAGATTACATGTTCCTCTACTTCACATGGGAGGAATTGCATTGCATAGGCTACAATATAACAAGCGGTAGTAACGAGTATACAGTTACAATGAGACTGAAAAATTGAGTTTAATTAAACAATTTAAATTTTTCAAAGTGTAACATTTTTTTATGTGTATTAAGAGTCATAAAGAGAACAGCACTCGACCGACTGCGCCATACACACCGACTACTTCACTTTGCTTATCCCCTCTTCTACTTTGTGTGTCCTCATTTTCATAGCTCTCCGTATATAAATATTAGAGATATTTATATTTAGTTGGTACTATTCTAATACACATTTCTATTGTGACGAGAAACGACCAGTAGATTTTATCCAGTGTCCTCTCATTCAATGCAAGCTTGTTCTGCTTTAAAAGTCCAAGTTGAGAAATAAAAATCTGTAGTTTGAAGTGATCCCTATTCGAGATAGGATGCAGAAAGACTGGAAAATAGTTTCTAATGTCGGCTTTAGGCATAGTAAAGGTCATGTAGCACGTATGGGCGAATCGAGAAATGCATATAGAGTGTTAGTGGGAGGGCGCAGAGAAAAAGACATTCGGGAATGCCGAGACGTAGATGGAAGGATAATATTAAAATTGATTTGAGGGAGGTGGAGTATAACAGAGACTGGATTAATCTCGCACAGGAGAGGGACAGATAGCGGGCTTATTTCAGTGCGACAATGAACCTCCGGGTTCCTTAAAAGCCGTAAGTAAGTATATAGGTCATGTTACATGTTTCATCATTGAATGAGCAGGCAGTATAAGCATCTGACAAAGACAGTACGCACATTTACCCTACATTTCCTACTTTGTTTTTCATTGCAAAACAAAATTTTGGCTATAAGTAAACTTAAGATGAATTCAATGTTGCGACTGGAGTATCTACAATTTAGCCATTCATTGCAAAGTATCGGCTCAAGTAGGTAATCTAAAAACCTGGTGTTATTTTTCACAGCAAAGACATGCTACAAGGTCAATAATTTTGTATGTATGTATTTTCAAATTATACCGGTATTAAAAACGAATTTTACATAATTCGCATACACAAATATCTCTGTTGTTTATAAAATGAAATTAAAAATTGTAATACCAGGATCAAATTCTAGCGAGGAAAAGATAGACAAAAACATAGAAAAGTCACAATATACATCCTTTGTAGACTAACATTTAAACACCATTATAAGATATTTAACAAGTAGGATACATAAAGTTGAAAAAAATAATATATGTTATAATTTGAGATAACTTATATAATAATTTCAGAATGAAGAAAAGATTATGTTGAGAATGAAGATGGATTATATTATATTATTATTATTATTATTATTATTATTATTATTATTATTATTATTATTATTATTATTAGCTCAGTTGGTAGAGCAGCAGGCTACGGACTGAAAGGTCCGTGGTTCGATCCCAGGTGGTGACAGGAGTTTTTCTCGTTGCCAAACTTTCAGAACGGCCCCGAGGTTCACTCTGCGTCCTATAAAATTGAGTACCGGGTCTTTCCCGGGGGTAAAAGGCGGTCAGAGCGTGGTGCCGACCACACCACCTCATTCTAGTGTCGAGGTCATGGAAAGCATGGGGCTCTACCTCCATGCCCCCCAATTGCCTTCATGGCATGTTAGGGGCATTCCTTTACCTGTATTACTATTATTATTATTATTATTATTATTATTATTATTATTATTATTATTATTATTTATTATTAGCGTCATTAGCAGCAAATCATATAGATATTTTAACGAAAATATAAAATTGACAGAAATGATATAATGTACTTAGAGAAGAAATAAACTTGTTTTAAAATACATGATACATAATATAAACTAGGGAACTCTGTCCTATGACTATTTGAATCTGGAATCGAAAATTTCATTACTACAAGACGGCAATTCTAGCTGAAGTTTTATTATCGAATAATATAGACATGGGCCATTATTTGCACTACAGGTATGTACTGTTGTCAAAAGAAAAAGTGGCCGCTCTCCAGAAGCAAAGTTCCCTTCGGGTATCTTCGCTACAATTCGGAGACAGGCGATGTTACATTTTGTTGTACCACGTTACCTGACATCTACAGTTATAATTCAAGTATTATTTGTGTTACTTAATAGCGTAATGGTAGCGTTCCTGCCTCTTATCCGTGAGGTCCTGCGTTCGAATACAACCAAGTGCTTTTTATGTTCTTTTTTCTATTGTTTTTAAGACAGAGATACAAAACATACTTAATTGCTCCTTTCTCTTTTATGATTATTTTAGTAATTAACATCAGGTTCATGAATGTGTTATGTCATGACTTTATCATTATTTATTATGACATTATGGCTGCAAATGTGACGTCACACAGGGAGGTCTGAGCTGGCAATCGAGCACAGCAGTCGCTTTAAACTTAGTTTTGGTGGCAAAGATTGCGCGAATTTTTTTAATCTACGGGAAAGAAATATGCAATAGAATGCCGGGCTGTGTTATGCATGGCTACAACAGCCACTCGAAGAAAACGAAATGAACCAACATAAGATACTACGGATTTCCGAAGGACAAGGACGTAGCGACTAGCGAACTCGTGGATCACTGTCCAAGGGCGGACAAGTTCAATTTATAAGACGCTAAATTACGACTTTTAAAACAAGGATGTTTGTTGTGACATTACAATAACTTCATAAAAGTAATACACTTGTTAAAGTCTTTCTCACGGCAGTAGAAACATTTGAATGTAAGCACTTACAAATATATTGCATATTATGGATGTGGAATTAATAATAATAATAATAATAATAACAATTATTATTATTATTATTATTATTATTATTATTATTATTATTATGTTATTTTGTTGTGCTTGGCCATTAATTTATTTTCACCTTCAGTGCACAGAGTCCGTATAGGTCAGTTTCTATCTGATGCTTTTCCAATTTATTGCGGCCTAACTTCGCTTTAGAATATGCCATTAGGAAAGTTCAGGATTACAGGCAGGGTTTGGAATTGAACGGGTTACATCAGCTTCTTGTCTTTGCGTATGACGTGAATATGTTAGGAGAAAATCCACAAACGATTAGGGAAAACACGGAAATTTTACTTGAAGCAAGTAAAGCGATCGGTTTAGAAGTAATTTCCCGGAAAGACAAAGTATATGATTATGTCTCGTGAACAGAATATTGTACGAAATGGAAATATACAAATTGGAGATTTATCCTTCGAAGGGGTGGAAAAATTCAAATATCTTGGAGCAACAGTAACAAATATAAATGACACTCGGGAGCAAATTAAACGCAGAATAAATATGGGAAATGCGTGTTATTATTCGGTTGAGAAGCTTTTATCATCTAGTCTGCTGTCAAAAAATCAGAAAGTTAGAATTTATAACACAGTTATATTACCGGTTGTTCTGTATGGTTGTGAAAATTGGACTCTCACTCTGAGAGAGAACCATAGGTTAAGGGTGTTTGAGAATAAGGTGCTTAGGAAAATATTTGGGGCTAAGAGAGATGAAGTTACAGGAGAATGGAGAAAGTTACACAACGCAGAACAGCACGCATTGTATTCTTCACCTGAAATAATTAGGAACATTAAATCCAGACGTTTGAAATGGGCAGGGCATGTAGCACGTATGGGCGAATCCAGAAATGCACATAGAGTGTTAGTTGGGAGACCGGAAGGAAAAAGACCTTTGGGGAGACCGAGACGTAGATGGGAGGATAATATTAAAAATGGATTTGAGGGAGGTGGGATATGATGATAGAGACTGGATTAATTTTGCTCAGGATAGGGACCAATGGCGGGCTTATGTGAGGGCGGCAATGAAACTCCGGGTTCCTTAAAAGCCATTTGTAGGTAAGTAAGTGCACAGATTTCTTGCTGTATCGTCAGCATATTATCATTGTTCATAATTATAATGTCCCGTAACAAATATTTATTTTCATCAACGATGCCTTCGAGTAACATAATCAAGATCAGAACCTCCTCAATGTAATGCTTTACTGAAGGCAAGGCTGGATATTGGTCCCAGCGTGACGTCATCTGTTTAGGTGAGAGGGGACGATAGCTGCGCACCGCCTCGCCAGTATTCTTCCACCATGGGACATACATAAGTGTTCTGCCCATGGTCAGGTCTTTCAATGCAAACCCAGCATTCTCCAATCTTTTCTATTTTCTGCCTTCCTCTTAGTCTCCGCACATAATCCACATATCTTAATGTCGTCTATTATTTGATATCTTCTTCTACACGAACCCTACTCCCGTTCACCATTCCTTCCAGTGCATCCCTCAGTAGGCACTTTCTTCTTAACCAGTGACCCAACCAATTCCTTTTTCTCTTTCTAATCAGTTTCACCATCATTCTTTCTTCATCCACTTTTTCCAACACAACTGAATTTCTTATTCTGTCTGTTCACTTCACACGTTCCATTTTTCTCCACATCCACATTTCAAATGCTTCTATTCGTTTCTCTTCATTTCATCGTAATGTCCACGTTTTTTCCTCACACAGTGCCACACTCCACACAAAACACTTCACTAGTCTATTCCTTAGTTCTTTTTCCAGAGGTCCCCAGAAGTTGCTCCTTTCTCTGTTAAAAGCTTCCTTTACTCATCTTTGCGATTTTTCTTGGGAAGGATAAATGCGCTAACTTCCCATTGCTTTCCGCACACCACTGTCTCTTTTGAATCTTAATAGATCCCAGGGGCCCAAGCGTGGCGGTGAGAGAGTGGATTTGACTAATTGGGCCCTCCAGACTTCACCGAAACTCACCGCAAGGGTTAAATATTAGTTCTATCAGGATTTTTGACCTGATCAGAACCGGGAAATCCCAATTAGCCTTTGCCCCCCGCATCCTGGACGAACTTGTACAAATCGTCAGAAAATCTTGGAGGGGGGGATTGGGCCACTTTTTCTGCAAATGCTTCTTTATTGTGCCCTCGTAGTTCAGTCGGAAAAACGTCGGAATTTAGAAGTAAACGTCTCAGTTTCATTTCCTCGTCACTGCTTTTCATGTTATTGTGTTTGAAGATAGTGTAATATAATAATATAAAAAGAAAAAAAAACTAACACCAGTACTATGCAACTGTATTGTTCCAAGTCTAATATTAAATTTATATTATTTATGTCGCTTAAGAACGATAACAGAATATAAATGATAACTTGAATATTATTTATATGGCTAACAACGATAACAGAATATAAATAACTTCAATATTATTTATACAGGATCACTAAAGAACGATAACAATATAAATGGTAAATATCGGTTTGTTTAATTAATATAAGATATTATACAATATATAATTAATTATTTAAGGCGGTCTTGGATCTGTGTGGAGGACGGTTGAACTTCATTAGTAGAAGGGGTGGGAGTGAAGTATATTCGAAAACTCAGGTGCAATAAAAATTGAAGTAAAATAAAATGATCTCCCAGTAGTAAATCATTCGATGTGTACATTTAAGGTTCAATTAAAGTAACAATTTTATTTCATGGGTTTGAGCTACAAAATTAATTAGGTTTTCATCACAGATATTTCATTTAAGAATATTTATATATTTGGTTAATACTAATGGATCAAGTTTGTTGAAACGAATTGAATCACAAAATTTATCAGGAACACGCGTAACTTATTCCTGAGTTCGTTGTGCGCAAGAAAGTGGCTTGTATTCAGAGTGTTAAGAATCTATTTCTCTTTAGAGAGCAGATCGCTGTGAATCAAACCGTAACCCGTCTCCACCTACGCTACTTATGAAATTTATGCCCAACCACCATCTACATAAGCGATTCACATATATCCGGGTAGGTGAATCTAATCAGGACGCGAAGTCTAAAACAAATCTGCTGTTGAATTTGTTGTTCGCACTAAGAAGAAACTATCAGGTAGAAAAATAATACAATGTAAAGTAATGACAAAGATTATTCTCTCACTCTCCTATACATAGCAATATAGCTGTAAGAGAAATAGGCCTACAACTAGCATCGGTCTGTATTTTTCAGAGCGTGTTGGTAATTTGCTGGATTGTCTATTTGATATTGCTTTTATTTATGTTTACTTAATTATTAGTCTTATTACTTTATTAATACTTAAAATGCAACAGCGAAATAAATATAGTCCTATGAAGAACACATCTATGCAACGAATATTGGAAACGTGTAGTTGGTCTATTTTATTTCGAAAATTGTTTCCATAGTAACATAAGAACAATGCGTTTAGGTTACAATGATAAGCAGTGTTAATGCGGAGCTTCTCCAACCGCCTCCAGTATCTCGTTGCATCTGTACTAAGAATAATAACACACATCAAACAATAAACGCTTATATTTCAGAGCATTTACACGTATCCACAAATTTAACGCTTATTTGAATGAATCGGTGCAACACTCCCCCATAATTTGATTTATGTGCTGCTATGTGTGACCCTGATTGGTGCAAGAAAATGTTTCGAGTTGTTTCTGACCTCTGTTGATTAGTATTAAAAGATGGTTTTCTTGCCGCTGATTTGTGGCACAGATGTTCTAACTCACTCATTTATAGTGCGTAACACAACTTCGGTATTCAGCGTAATGGATGTACCAAGGACGGACGTTCTTCTGCTTGAGTAGTAGAGTCTCTTGTAAGCTAAGCTAAGCTGTGTGCACACATTACGCAGTTCATAGCTCTCTCTGTAGTGAGTTACGGATCTTATGAACCTAATTTGTAAATTAGTGAAATAGGGACCCAATGTCTGACATACATTTTATCGTCGACATACCGCATTTGAATTTCTTGTTTTCTGTATGGTGGTGTCCACACCCGTGGAGTAACGGTCAGCGCGTTTGGCTGCGAAACAAGGTGGCCCGGGTTCGAATCCCTGTTGGGACAAGTTACCTGGTTGAGGCTTTTTCCGGAGTTTTCCCTCAACCAAACACGAGCAAATGCTGAGTAACTTTCGGTGCTGGACCCCGGACTCATTTCACCGGCATTATCACCTTCATATCATTCAGACGCTAAATAACCTAGATGTTGATACAGCGTCGTAAAAAACCCAATAAAACAAAAAAATGTATGGTGGTATGCAGCGTACCTTAAACCTATTCGGGAACATTATCACTTCCCATCGACATCGCCTTCTCACCTGTACGTAATAGTAATATGCGTTACAAGAGCGGTATGTTGACGTTTTCATGGTCGAGGAAAAGATTGAAAAAGCGAAACGTACTTGAGCTTTTTTAATTTCCGAGAACATGAAAACAAACATACCGTTCGTGTATCATACATTATTTTGTGCGAAGATAGTTTATTACATACCTGAGAGACGAATTTCTAATTATTTGCAATGAAATCTCCATCATGGTTTCTGTTTAATGACGGCAACTTCGGAACACCAAAATATCTATCTTCAACACTGTTGCTATAAAATGTTTTCTGTATTTACTATACTCCAGCAGGCCGTGATATACGTCTGTCTTTTTTTTTTCCCCAGTGTATAAATGCGAACTTAAAACAAACGGTAAGGTTATGTAATGATTTATTTTTCATTTCAATATTTTAACAATATTATTTATATAACATATTGCAGTAATAACATCGGCATCTGGAATCTTGATTTTTTCACGGCTTCCTTAATGTTATGTGTATCAGGAATGCAATAAGTTTCGTGGAATTGTAGATTTTACTTAATTTTTGCAAATATTTAAAAACAATAATTAACATTGCAATTTAGGTGAAATTGCAGTGGTAAGTTTCCAATTTATAATTATTACTAAGTTAAACGTCTCTAAAAATAATATGTTAAAAGCCTAAAGCAGTAAAATGAATGTCGCGCTTAAGCGGTAAGAAGAGGGAAATTGTTGTGTGTGTTACGTTGGGAATACTGAATGTGGTATTTCACACTTACCGCGTATTGGTTCTGTGCGGAAAACAAGCAAATACGCACGATATCGCACAAACATAAATGCCCTTTAAGATTAGACAGAGTTCCGGAACTCTTACCACATAAATTGCACTTGTATGGCTTCTCGCCTGTATGTACGTGCAAATGTATTTTTAGTGACGC
This sequence comes from Periplaneta americana, assembly GCF_040183065.1. NCBI lineage: Eukaryota > Metazoa > Arthropoda > Insecta > Blattodea > Blattidae > Periplaneta > Periplaneta americana. Next base: position 177,213,309 of record NC_091132.1, on the reverse strand, counting down.
TGAGACAACGAAGGATTTTCCACAAACATGGCATACGAACGGCTTCTCCCCCGTGTGTGAGAGAACATGGCGTTTAGACTTTCCAAATAAGAATAACGTTTACCACAAACATAACAGTTGAACGTTTTATCGACGGCGTGTGTGCGTGAACATGCCTTTTGAGAAGGACGGAATTCGAATAGTATTTTCCACACACACTACAACTGCATCGCTTTTCAACGGCTTCCGTGCATTTATGCCCTCTCAGGCTTTGCGAAAAAGAGAAGCTTTTTAAACAAATACTGCAATTGAATGGCTTCTCGCCTGTATGTCTTCTTGTATGCTCTTTGAGATATCCCGATTCGTAAAATTTTTTTCCACACACAACGCAACTGAATGGCCTCTGGCCCGTGTGCACGTTCGTATGTCTTCTCAGATTCTCCACTAGCGACAAGTGTTTTCAACAGACATCGCAAATCAAAGGCGCTTCGCCCGTGTGAACACTTGCGTGCATTTTGAGCTGCATTGGTCCTGAGAAACACTTTCCACAAACATCGCATCTGTGCAGCTCCTTGTCAGCAGGCTGCTGCTCATCTTGCGCGATATTGTCGCAGCAACCCGGCACTAGATTCTCTCCACTAACTGCAATGCTGTGCAGAAGACGAGGTTTTAATATGAGCGATCTATTCTATAACGATAATAAATCTGTAACCGAAAATTTTCTGGTAATTTACGCTTTACCAAAAATAATTGCCCCTAACATGTGTAATTAACCATCCTGAAACCGAAAATCGCTTTTTTGATATTCTTGATTCTATGTATGTCTGTCTGTCTGTCTGTCTGGATGTTTGTTACCTTTTCACGTGATAACGGCTGAACGGATTTCGATGAAAATTCAAATATAAATTACGTTAAAAATGCAGAAACATACCTTCAACATAATACGTAACAAAACACATCATTACCCATTAAATATGTGCCAATCAGCCTAAACTCAGTAAACCTTAAATCCTGTACATACGAAGTGAAAAGAAACATGTTTATAACTAATTTATTACAAAATAAATAATATTAATAAATAAACCTTGAATACCAACAAGGTGAGTATATGCACGTACAAATTATACTGTAGAAAACATTCCGAATCATCAACGAAACTGAATCATTTACGGGATCGCAAAACAGATGTTTACAATGAACATGAAAATCAACGGCATATCTTTATTGATATAGCAGGCGAGACCAACAATTTGGCCAAAGGAGTTCGAGGTCCTACGCTGAATTCTGCTTCAAATGGCTGAGGGAAGACCCCGGAAAAAGCCCAACCACGATTTGAACCAGGATCCGTTCATTACGCTGTCCGTCACCCCACGGTGTAGAGTGCAATGCAGTGAACTGAGTACTCTAACTTCCTGCAAATTGCAACCGTTTTGTTCCGCTTTACATTTGCACAGTCAGCTACGTAGACTACTTCTAGATATTTAATCATTTTTCTTAATCACTAATATATACTGCATTAGTACGTTTTGTGAAGATTGTGATATTTCTCTCATTCTTCTTGCACTTGTGCTTTTTTATAAGTATCTGTAATTTTATTTCAATTTTTTATTTGTCTCTTCTTTCTGCATTTGTTTCTTGTATATGTCTATTTGCATTCTTGAGATGTAGTGGTAGAGAAGGCCTGATGGCAACTCTGCCAGATTAAATAAATCAAACAGTAAGTGAAGGAGGGAATAAATGAATTAATAAATATATAAATTAGTGAATAAATGAATAAATAAATAAGTAAATAATTAAAACAAATCTATAAGTTATTAAAAAATTAATAAACATATCAATAAGTAAATAAATAAACAAAATAACGCGCTAGAACATGAAATGCTTACACAAGACAGAAGTCCTGTTACATGTATCACTGCATGAAGTAAAGAACGAGCAGCAACACATCTTGGTATACTATTTATGTATTAGTAAGCAAGCTGAATTCTAATAAATATTATTCAATTTCTATTTGTCAGTATTTAATACACGTCAAGATATAAAATAATAGGCCTAATCTTCTTTTCTAATATAAATATAGGGAATAATAATATCTTAAAGATAGAAGATGTGAAAACGTTCGCATCTTGTATTGTATCGGTATTTCAACGTACTCGTGCGCTTGCGTATTGTCGTGCCGACGTCATCAACAATGGCCGACAGACACGACAAGACGGATCGTTTCCATGGAAACACTGTGGTTTGCTTTTCTCGGAAGAATAGTTCGGTATGTCTGGAATGCGAACTGCGTTTCATTTGCTGAAGAAGGGAGGCTATCCCTTCACGGGGGCAGCTGCATTTGCTGGGGGCTCTCGTATGGGAGCCTTCCAGACGGCGGGAAGACCTGCGTATAAGGTTGGACCGCGGAAGGAAGGACCAGCGGTAGCGGAAGGCGGGCCCCGATTTTCGTTCGGTAAGCCCGATTTGGTCAAAATTGTGGGGATGGTTGGGGCGATAGGGCTGGGGGGCTACTACCTCTGGAGTAGTGGCAGTCCAGGGGACACGAGGGGTGCCTCCACGCCCCCTGAGCCTGTCCCTCCGCCTTCATCGCCTCAGCCTTCCCCAACACACCCCAGGTACTGTACAAAATTCAAATACTTTTATGATCCCCCCTGCACTGAAATACACCCACAACAAGTGAGACGACGATCACGCCGCTCACGCCGCACACACCCACCGCCATCTTCGCCACCTACACCAGTACCGCCACTACCCCCGCCTCCCCCCCATGGTATTCTCAGGGGTACTGAGAAAGACCAGGGGGCCGACCGTCCGCGCCCGAGGGTCACGTTTGACCTTCCTCCTGAGGAACCTCAGGGGGAAGCGATGGCGGGACCTTCTACAGCGGGCGGCCTAGGCACTGACACTACCCCCCCACACAATACAGACGACAGTCCTCCCCAGTCAAGTCGGCAGGATGAGTCCAGTACGGACAGTGAGGACTCTGACTCAGGCAGGATGTCGGAGGAACAGAGACCCTTTGAACCCTTTCGACTTTGGAAACCTATCCCGGCTGAGGAAGCTTTGGAAAGATTTTTGGACTCGGTTAGAAAACAATCTGGACGGAAGTAGGGGAACACTTCCGCGGCTGCGGTCCTGGATCCAAATTCTGGTCGACCTGGTTGGCGAGTTGGTATAGCGCTGGCCTTCTCTGCCCAAGTTTGCGGGTTCGATCCCGGGCCAGGTCGATGACATTTAAGTGTGCTTAAATGCGACAGGCTCATGTCAGTAGATTTACTGGCATGTAAAAGAACTCCTGCGGGACAAAATTCCGGCACACCGGCGACGCTGATATAACCTCTGCAGTTGCGAGCGTCGTTAAATAAAAAACATAACATTTTATACAGTCGACCTGGTTGGCGAGTTGGTATAGCGCTGGCCTTCTCTGCCCAAGGTTGCGGATTAGATCCCGGGCCAGGTCGATGGCATTTAAGTGTGCTTAAATGCGACAGGCTCATTTCAGTAGATTTACTGGCATGTAAAAGAACTCCTGCGGGACAAAATTCCGGCACACCGGCGACGCTGATATCCCCTGCTTTTGCGAGCGTCGTTAAATAAAAACATAACATTTAGGCCTATATATAGTCGACCTGGTGGCGAGTTGGTATAGCGCTGGCCTTCTACGCCCAAGGTTGCGGGTTCGATCCCCGGCCAGGTCGATGGCATTTAAGTGTGCTTAAATGCGACAGGCTCATGTCAGTAGATTTACTGGCATGTAAAAGAACTCCTGCGGGACAAAATTCCGGCACACCGGCGACGCTGATATAACCCCTGGTTTTGCGAGCGTCGTTAAATAAAGCCAAATTTTCTAAAACAAAAAAAAAAAATAATAAATAAATAAAAAATAAAAAAAAATTAAAAAATTGCAAACCACAAAAATTTAATGCACTGCCCAATGGTAGGGAGGTTGGGAAGGGCAGGGCGGAACTCGACATGCAGCCACCTCCACGTGGTGAGTTCTGGGTTGTTTCAGTACATACGGAATGAAACAAGCGAAGAGCTGCATCTCAACTGTGAAAGGTGGTACAAAAATTCATACAGGGTGGAAGATGTTCGATAACAGTAAGTTCACGCACTAAATGCTTAAGATTAAATAACAGAAGCTTCCTTCTCCATTTCTTTATTTTTATTTAGTAAGAAATCGATTTTGTTTCTAGGAAAGGTCGCTATATCGCAGTGAATTCAGTAGCAGTTGCCAACAGACGGCAACACTCTTCCCTGCAGCACAGATGACAGTCACGAGGAGATCGCCCTCACACCCTGTACTCGCCGTGCTCTGGCTTAAGATGAATGTAACAAAAACATTATCGTCGTTGTTCCTACAATATATCCTATGTGCAAAATATAATTTTTTTCAGTAGGAAGAATAAACACATTTATTAGTGGGATTGTGTTCATTTATTTACTCTACAAATTAAATAACATCTATGTGCAGTCAGACTACATAATTGATAACAATAATCTACGCTTAATAAGCCAGCGTCTCACAACTTCAAAAATATATGCTTAATATTCACATAGGAGATTACATGTTCCTCTACTTCACATGGGAGGAATTGCATTGCATAGGCTACAATATAACAAGCGGTAGTAACGAGTATACAGTTACAATGAGACTGAAAAATTGAGTTTAATTAAACAATTTAAATTTTTCAAAGTGTAACATTTTTTTATGTGTATTAAGAGTCATAAAGAGAACAGCACTCGACCGACTGCGCCATCCACACCGACTACTTCACTTTGCTTATCCCCTCTTCTACTTTGTGTGTCCTCATTTTCATAGCTCTCCGTATATAAATATTAGAGATATTTATATTTAGTTGGTACTATTCTAATACACATTTCTATTGTGACGAGAAACGACCAGTAGATTTTATCCAGTGTCCTCTCATTCAATGCAAGCTTGTTCTGCTTTAAAACTCCAAGTTGAGAAATAAAAATCTGTAGTTTGAAGTGATCCCTATTCGAGATAGAATGCAGAAAGACTGGAAAATAGTTTCTAATGTCGGCTTTAGGCATAGTAAAGGTCATGTAGCACGTATGGGCGAATCGAGAAATGCATATAGAGTGTTAGTGGGAGGGCGCAGAGAAAAAGACATTCGGGAATGCCGAGACGTAGATGGAAGGATAATATTAAAATGGATTTGAGGGAGGTGGAGTATAACAGAGACTGCATTAATCTCGCACAGGAGAGGGACAGATAGCGGGCTTATTTCAGTGCGACAATGAACCTCCGGGTTCCTTAAAAGCCGTAAGTAAGTATATAGGTCATGTTACATGTTTCATCATTGAATGAGCAGGCAGTATAAGCATCTGACAAAGACAGTACGCACATTTACCCTACATTTCCTACTTTGTTTTTCATTGCAAAACAAAATTTTGGCTATAAGTAAACATAAGGTGAATTCAATGTTGCGACTGGAGTATCTACAATTTAGCCATTCATTGCAAAGTATCGGCTCAAGTAGGTAATCTAAAAACCTGGTGTTATTTTTCACAGCAAAGACATGCTACAACGTCAATAATTTTGTATGTATGTATTTTCAAATTATACCGGTATTAAAAACTAATTTTACATAATTCGCATACACAAATATCTCTGTTGTTTATAAAATGAAATTAAAAATTGTAATACCAGGATCAAATTCTAGCGAGGAAAAGATAGACAAAAACATAGAAAAGTCACAAAATACATCCTTTGTAGACTAACATTTAAACACCATTATAAGATATTTAACAAGTAGGATACATAAAGTTGAAAAAAATAATTTATGTTATAATTTGAGATAACTTATATAATAATTTCAGAATGAAGAAAAGATTATGTTGAGAATGAAGATGGATTATATTATATTATTATTATTATTATTATTATTATTATTATTATTATTATTATTAGCTCAGTTGGTAGAGCAGCAGGCTACGGACTGAAAGGTCCGTGGTTCGATCCCAGGTGGTGACAGGAGTTTTTCTCGTTGCCAAACTTTCAGAACGGCCCCGAGGTTCACTCTGCCTCCTATAAAATTGAGTACCGGGTCTTTCCCGGGGGTAAAAGGCGGTCAGAGCGTGGTGCCGACCACACCACCTCATTCTAGTGTCGAGGTCATGGAAAGCATGGGGCTCTACCTCCATGCCCCCCAATTGCCTTCATGGCATGTTAGGGGCATTCCTTTACCTGTATTACTATTATTATTATTATTATTATTATTATTATTATTATTATTATTATTATTATTATTATTAGCGTCATTAGCAGCAAATCATATAGATATTTTAACGAAAATATAAAATTGACAGAAATGATATAATGTACTTAGAGAAGAAATAAACTTGTTTTAAAATACATGATACATAATATAAACTAGGGAACTCTGTCCTATGACTATTTGAATCTGGAATCGAAAATTTCATTACTACAAGACGGCAATTCTAGCTGAAGTTTTATTATCGAATAATATAGACATGGGCCATTATTTGCACTACAGGTATGTACTGTTGTCAAAAGAAAAAGTGGCCGCTCTCCAGAAGCAAAGTTCCCTTCGGGTATCTTCGCTACAATTCGGAGACAGGCGATGTTACATTTTGTTGTACCACGTTACCTGACATCTACAGTTATAATTCAAGTATTATTTGTGTTACTTAATAGCGTAATGGTAGCGTTCCTGCCTCTTATCCGTGAGGTCCTGCGTTCGAATACAACCAAGTGCTTTTTATGTTCTTTTTTCTATTGTTTTTAAGACAGAGATACAAAACATACTTAATTGCTCCTTTCTCTTTTATGATTATTTTAGTAATTAACATCAGGTTCATGAATGTGTTATGTCATGACTTTATCATTATTTATTATGACATTATGGCTGCAAATGTGACGTCACACAGGGAGGTCTGAGCTGGCAATCGAGCACAGCAGTCGCTTTAAACTTAGTTATGGTGACAAAGATTGCGCGAATTTTTTAAATCTACGGGAAAGAAATATGCAATAGAATGCCGGGCTGTGTTATGTATGGCTACAACAGCCACTCGAAGAAAACGAAATGAACCAACATAAGATACTACGGATTTCCGAAGGACAAGGACGTAGCGACTAGCGAACTCGTGGATCACTGTCCAAGGGCGGACAAGTTCAATTTATAAGACGCTAAATTACGACTTTTAAAACAAGGATGTTTGTTGTGACATTACAATAACTTCATAAAAGTAATACACTTGTTAAAGTCTTTCTCACGGCAGTAGAAACATTTGAATGTAAGCACTTACAAATATATTGCATATTATGGATGTGGAATTAATAATAATAATAATAATAATAATAATAATAATAATAACAATTATTATTATTATTATTATTATTATTATTATTATTATTATTATGTAATTTTGTTGTGCTTGGCCATTAATTTATTTTCACCTTCAGTGCACAGAGTCCGTATAGGTCAGTTTCTATCTGATGCTTTTCCAATTTATTGCGGCCTAACTTCGCTTTAGAATATGCCATTAGGAAAGTTCAGGATTACAGGCAGGGTTTGGAATTGAACGGGTTACATCAGCTTCTTGTCTTTGCGTATGACGTGAATATGTTAGGAGAAAATCCACAAACGATTAGGGAAAACACGGAAATTTTACTTGAAGCAAGTAAAGCGATCGGTTTAGAAGTAATTTCCCGAAAAGACAAAGTATATGATTATGTCTCGTGAACAGAATATTGTACGAAATGGAAATATACAAATTGGAGATTTATCCTTCGAAGGGGTGGAAAAATTCAAATATCTTGGAGCAACAGTAACAAATATAAATGACACTCGGGAGCAAATTAAACGCAGAATAAATATGGGAAATGCGTGTTATTATTCGGTTGAGAAGCTTTTATCATCTAGTCTGCTGTCAAAAAATCAGAAAGTTAGAATTTATAACACAGTTATATTACCGGTTGTTCTGTATGGTTGTGAAAATTGGACTCTCACTCTGAGAGAGAACCATAGGTTAAGGGTGTTTGAGAATAAGGTGCTTAGGAAAATATTTGGGGCTAAGAGAGATGAAGTTACAGGAGAATGGAGAAAGTTACACAACGCAGAACAGCACGCATTGTATTCTTCACCTGAAATAATTAGGAACATTAAATCCAGACGTTTGAAATGGGCAGGGCATGTAGCACGTATGGGCGAATCCAGAAATGCACATAGAGTGTTAGTTGGGAGACCGGAAGGAAAAAGACCTTTGGGGAGACCGAGACGTAGATGGGAGGATAATATTAAAAATGGATTTGAGGGAGGTGGGATATGATGATAGAGACTGGATTAATTTTGCTCAGGATAGGGACCAATGGCGGGCTTATGTGAGGGCGGCAATGAACCTCCGGGTTCCTTAAAAGCCATTTGTAGGTAAGTAAGTGCACAGATTTCTTGCTGTATCGTCAGCATATTATCATTGTTCATAATTATAATGTCCCGTAACAAATATTTATTTTCATCAACGATGCCTTCGAGTAACATAATCAAGATCAGAACCTCCTCAATGTAATGCTTTACTGAAGGCAAGGCTGGATATTGGTCCCAGCGTGACGTCATCTGTTTAGGTGAGAGGGGACGATAGCTGCGCACCGCCTCGCCAGTATTCTTCCACCATGGGACATACATAAGTGTTCTGCCCATGGTCAGGTCTTTCAATGCAAACCCAGCATTCTCCAATCTTTTCTATTTTCTGCCTTCCTCTTAGTCTCCGCACATAATCCACATATCTTAATGTCGTCTATTATTTGATTTCTTCTGCCCCAACTCTTCTACCGTTCACCATTGATTCCAGTGCATCCCTCAGTAGGCACTTTCTTCTTAACCAGTGACCCAACCAATTCCTTTTTCTCTTTCTAATCAGTTTCACCATCATTCTTTCTTCATCCACTTTTTCCAACACAACTGAATTTCTTATTCTGTCTGTTCACTTCACACGTTCCATTTTTCTCCACATCCACATTTCAAATGCTTCTATTCGTTTCTCTTCATTTCATCGTAATGTCCACGTTTTTTCCTCACACAGTGCCACACTCCACACAAAACACTTCACTAGTCTATTCCTTAGTTCTTTTTCCAGAGGTCCCCAGAAGTTGCTCCTTTCTCTGTTAAAAGCTTCCTTTACTCATCTTTGCGATTTTTCTTGGGAAGGATAAATGCGCTAACTTCCCATTGCTTTCCGCACACCACTGTCTCTTTTGAATCTTAATAGATCCCAGGGGCCCAAGCGTGGCGGTGAGAGAGTGGATTTGACTAATTGGGCCCTCCAGACTTCACCGAAACTCACCGCAAGGGTTAAATATTAGTTCTATCAGGATTTTTGACCTGATCAGAACCGGGAAATCCCAATTAGCCTTTGCCCCCCGCATCCTGGACGAACTTGTACAAATCGTCAGAAAATCTTGGAGGGGGGGATTGGGCCACTTTTTCTGCAAATGCTTCTTTATTGTGCCCTCGTAGTTCAGTCGGAAAAACGTCGGAATTTAGAAGTAAACGTCTCAGTTTCATTTCCTCGTCACTGCTTTTCATGTTATTGTGTTTGAAGATAGTGTAATATAATAATATAAAAAGAAAAAAAAACTAACACCAGTACTATGCAACTGTATTGTTCCAAGTCTAATATTAAATTTATATTATTTATGTCGCTTAAGAACGATAACAGAATATAAATGATAACTTGAATATTATTTATATGGCTAACAACGATAACAGAATATAAATAACTTCAATATTATTTATACAGGATCACTAAAGAACGATAACAATATAAATGGTAAATATCGGTTTGTTTAATTAATATAAGATATTATACAATATATAATTAATTATTTAAGGCGGTCTTGGATCTGTGTGGAGGACGGTTGAACTTCATTAGTAGAAGGGGTGGGAGTGAAGTATATTCGAAAACTCAGGTGCAATAAAAATTGAAGTAAAATAAAATGATCTCCCAGTAGTAAATCATTCGATGTGTACATTTAAGGTTCAATTAAAGTAACAATTTTATTTCATGGGTTTGAGCTACAAAATTAATTAGGTTTTCATCACAGATATTTAATTTAAGAATATTTATATATTTGGTTAATACTAATGGATCAAGTTTGTTGAAACGAATTGAATCACAAAATTTATCAGGAACACGCGTAACTTATTCCTGAGTTCGTTGTGCGCAAGAAAGTGGCTTGTATTCAGAGTGTTAAGAATCTATTTCTCTTTAGAGAGCAGATCGCTGTGAATCAAACCGTAACCCGTCTCCACCTACGCTACTTATGAAATTTATGCCCAACCACCATCTACATAAGCGATTCACATATATCCGGGTAGGTGAATCTAATCAGGACGCGAAGTCTAAAACAAATCTGCTGTTGAATTTGTTGTTCGCACTAAGAAGAAACTATCAGGTAGAAAAATAATACAATGTAAAGTAATGACAAAGATTATTCTCTCACTCTCCTATACATAGCAATATAGCTGTAAGAGAAATAGGCCTACAACTAGCATCGGTCTGTCTAGCATCGGTCTGTATTTTTCAGAGCGTGTTGGTAATTTGCTGGATTGTCTATTTTGATATTGCTTTTATTTATGTTTACTTAATTATTAGTCTTATTACTTTATTAATACTAAAATGCAACAGCGAAATAAATATAGTCCTATGAAGAACACATCTATGCAACGAATATTGGAAACGTGTAGTTGGTCTATTTTATTTCGAAAATTGTTTCCAAAGTAACATAAGACTCAATGCGTTTAGGTTACAATGATAAGCAGTTGTTAATTGCGGAGCTTCTCCAACCGCCTCCAGTATCTCGTTGCATCTGTACTAAGAATAATAACACACATCAAACAATAAACGCTTTATTTCAGAGCATTTACACGTATCCACAAATTTACGCTTATTTGAATGAATCGGTGCCAACACTCCCCCATAATTTTGATTTATGTGCTGCTATGTGTGACCCTGATTGGTGCAAAGAAAATGTTTCGAGTTGTTTCTGACCTCTGTTGATTAGTATTAAAAAGATGGTTTTCTTGCCGCTGCTTTGTGGCACAGATGTTCTAACTCACTCATTTATAGTGCGTAACACAACTTCGGTATTCAGCGTAATGGATGTACCAAGGACGGACGTTCTTCTGCTTGAGTAGTAGAGTCTCTTGTAAGCTAAGCTAAGCTGTGTGCACACATTACGCAGTCATAGCTCTCTCTGTAGTGAGTTACGGATCTTATGAACCTAATTTGTAAATTAGTGAAATAGGGACCCAATGTCTGACATACATTTATCGTCGACATACCGCATTTGAATTTCTTGTTTTCTGTATGGTGGTGTCCACACCCGTGAGTAACGGTCAGCGCGTTGGCTGCGAAACAAGGTGGCCCGGGTTCGAATCCCTGTTGGGACAAGTTACCTGGTTGAGGCTTTTTCCGGAGTTTTCCCTCAACCAAACACGAGCAAATGCTGAGTAACTTTCGGTGCTGGACCCCGGACTCATTTCACCGGCATTATCACCTTCATATCATTCAGACGCTAAATAACCTAGATGTTGATACAGCGTCGTAAAAAACCCAATAAAACAAAAAAATGTATGGTGGTATGCAGCGTACCTTAAACCTATTCGGGAACATTATCACTTCCCATCGACATCGCCTTCTCACCTGTACGTAATAGTAATATGCGTTACAAGAGCGGTATGTTGACGTTTTCATGGTCGAGGAAAAGATTGAAAAAGCGAAACGTACTTGAGCTTTTTAATTTCCGAGAACATGAAACAAACATACCGTTCGTGTATCATACATTATTTTGTGCGAAGATAGTTTATTACATACCTGAGAGACGAATTTCTAATTATTTGCAATGAAATCTCCATCATGGTTTCTGTTTAATGACGGCAACTTCGGAACACCAAAATATCTATCTTCAACACTGTTGCTATAAAATGTTTTTACTGTATTTACTATACTCCAGCAGGCCGGGATATACGTCTGTCTTTTTTTTTCCCCAGTGTATAAATGCGAACTTAAAACAAACGGTAAGGTTATGTAATGATTATTTTTCATTTCAATATTTTAACAATATTATTTATATAACATATTGCAGTAATAACATCGGCATCTGGAATCTTGATTTTTTCACGGCTTCCTTAATGTTATGTGTATCAGGAATGCAATAAGTTTCGTGGAATTGTAGATTTTACTTAATTTTTGCAAATATTTAAAAACAATAATTAACATTGCAATTTAGGTGAAATTGCAGTGGTAAGTTTCCAATTTATAATTATTACTAAGTTAAACGTCTCTAAAAATAATATGTTAAAAGCTAAAGCAGTAAAATGAATGTCGCGCTTAAGCGGTAAGAAGAGGGAAATTGTTGTGTGTGTTACGTTGGGAATACTGAATGTGGTATTTCACACTTACCGCGTATTGGTTCTGTGCGGAAAACAAGCAAATACGCACGATATCGCACAAACATAAATGCCTTTTAAGATTAGACAGAGTTCCGGAACTCTTACCACATAAATTGCACTTGTATGGCTTCTCGCCTGTATGTACGTGCAAATGTATTTTTAGTGACGCTGAGACAACGAAGGAATTTCCACAAACATGGCATACGAACGGCTTCTCCCCCGTGTGTGAGAGAACATGGCGTTTAGACTTTCCAAATAAGAATAACGTTTACCACAAACATAACAGTTGAACGTTTTATCGACGGCGTGTTGTGCGTGAACATGCCTTTTGAGAAGGACGGAATTCGAATAGTATTTTCCACACACACTACAACTGCATCGCTTTTCAACGGCTTCCGTGCATTTATGCCCTCTCAGGCTTTGCGAAAAAGAGAAGCTTTTTAAACAAATACTGCAATTGAATGGCTTCTCGCCTGTATGTCTTCTTGTATGCTCTTTGAGATATCCCGATTCGTAAAATTTTTTTCCACACACAACGCAACTGAATGGCCTCTGGCCCGTGTGCACGTTCGTATGTCTTCTCAGATTCTCCACTAGCGACAAGTGTTTTCAACAGACATCGCAAATCAAGGCGCTTCGCCCGTGTGAACACTTGCGTGCATTTGAGCTGCATTGTCCTGAGAAACACTTTCCACAAACATCGCATCTGTGCAGCTCCTTGTCAGCAGGCTGCTGCTCATCTTGCGCGATATTGTCGCAGCAACCCGGCACTAGATTCTCTCCACTAACTGCAATGCTGTGCAGAAGACGAGGTTTTAATATGAGCGATCTATTTCTATAACGATAATAAATCTGTAACCGAAAATTTCTGGTAATTTACGCTTTACCAAAAATAATTGCCCCTAACATGTGTAATAACCATCCTGAAACCGAAAATCGCTTTTTTGATATTCTTGATTCTATGTATGTCTGTCTGTCTGTCTGTCTGGATGTTTGTTACCTTTTCACGTGATAACGGCTGAACGGATTTCGATGAAAATTCAAATATAAATTACGTTAAAAATGCAGAAACATACCTTCAACATAATACGTAACAAAACACATCATTACCCATTAAATATGTGCCAATCAGCCTAAACTCAGTAAACCTTAAATCCTGTACATACGAAGTGAAAAGAAACATGTTTATAACTAATTTATTACAAAATAATAATATTAATAAATAAACATTGAATACCAACATGGTGAGTATATGCACGTACAAATTATACTGTAGAAAACATTCCGAATCATCAACGAAACTGAATCATTTACGGGATCGCAAAACAGATGTTTACAATGACATGAAAATCAACGGCATATCTTTATTGATATAGCAGGCGAGACCAACAATTTGGCCAAAGGAGTTCGAGGTCCTACGCTGAATTCTGCTTCAAATGGCTGAGGAAGACCCCGGAAAAGCCCAACCACGATTTGAACCAGGATCCGTTCATTACGCTGTCCGTCACCCCACGGTGTAGAGTGCAATGCAGTGAACTGAGTACTCTAACTTCCTGCAAATTGCAACCGTTTTGTTCCGCTTTACATTTGCACAGTCAGCTACGTAGACTACTTCTAGATATTTAATCATTTTTCTTAATCACAATATATACTGCATTAGTACGTTTTGTGAAGATTGTGATATTTCTCTCATTCTTCTTGCACTTGTGCTTTTTTATAAGTATCTGTAATTTTATTTCAATTTTTTATTTGTCTCTTCTTTCTGCATTTGTTTCTTGTATATGTCTATTTGCATTCTTGAGATGTAGTGGTAGAGAAGCCTGATGGCAACTCTGCCAGATTAAATAAATCAAACAGTAAGTGAAGGAGGGAATAAATGAATTCATAAATAGATAAATTAGTGAATAAATGAATTAATAAATAAGCAAATAATTAAAACAAATCTATAAGTTATTAAAAAATTAATAAACATATCAATAAGTAAATAAATAAACAAAATAACGCGCTAGAACATGAAATGCTTACACAAGACAGAAGTCTGTTACATGTATCACTGCATGAAGTAAAGAACGAGCAGCAACACATCTTGGTATACTATTTATGTATTAGTAAGCAAGCTGAATTCTAATAAATATTATTCAATTTCTATTTGTCAGTATTTAATACACGTCAAGATATAAAATAATAGGCCTAATCTTCTTTTCTAATATAAATATAGGGAATAATAATATCTTAAGGTAGAAGATGTGAAAACGTTCGCATCTTGTTTTGTATCGGTATTTCAACGTACTCGTGCGCTTGCGTATTGTCGTGCCGACGTCATCAACAATGGCCGACAGACACTACAAGACGGATCGTTTCCATGGAAACACTGCTGTGGTTTGCTTTTCTCGGAAGAATAGTTCGGTATGTCTGGAATGCGAACTGCGTTTCATTTGCTGAAGAAGGGAGGCTATCCCTTCACGGGGGCAGCTGCATTTGCTGGGGGCTCTCGTATGGGAGCCTTCAGACGGCGGGAAGACCTGCGTATAAGGTTGGACCGCGGAAGGAAGGACCAGCGGTAGCGGAAGGCGGGCCCCGATTTTCGTTCGGTAAGCCCGATTTGGTCAAAATTGTGGGGATGGTTGGGGCGATAGGGCTGGGGGGCTACTACCTCTGGAGTAGTGGCAGTCCAGGGGACACGAGGGGTGCCTCCACGCCCCCTGAGCCTGTCCTCCGCCTTCATCGCCTCAGCCTTCCCCAACACACCCAGGTACTGTACAAAATTCAAATACTTTTATGCTCCCCCTGCACTGAAATACACCCGAAACAAGTGAGACGACGATCACGCCGCTCACGCCGCACACACCCACCGCCATCTTCGCCACCTACACCAGTACCGCCACTACCCCCGCCTCCCCCCCATGGTATTCTCAGGGGTACTGAGAAAGACCAGGGGGCCGACCGTCCGCGCCCGAGGGTCACGTTTGACCTTCCTCCTGAGGAACCTCAGGGGGAAGCGATGGCGGGACCTTCTACAGCGGGCGGCCTAGGCACTGACACTACCCCCCCACACAATACAGACGACAGTCCTCCCCAGTCAAGTCGGCAGGATGAGTCCAGTACGGACAGTGAGGACTCTGACTCAGGCAGGATGTCGGAGGAACAGAGACCCTTTGAACCCTTTCGACTTTGGAAACCTATCCCGGCTGAGGAAGCTTTGGAAAGATTTTTGGACTCGGTTAGAAAACAATCTGGACGGAAGTAGGGGAACACTTCCGCGGCTGCGGTCCTGGATCCAAATTCTGGTCGACCTGGTTGGCGAGTTGGTATAGCGCTGGCCTTCTCTGCCCAAGTTTGCGGGTTCGATCCCGGGCCAGGTCGATGACATTTAAGTGTGCTTAAATGCGACAGGATCATGTCAGTAGATTTACTGGCATGTAAAAGAACTCCTGCGGGACAAAATTCCGGCACACCGGCGACGCTGATATAACCTCTGCAGTTGCGAGCGTCGTTAAATAAAAAACATAACATTTTATACAGTCGACCTGGTTGGCGAGTTGGTATAGCGCTGGCCTTCTCTGCCCAAGGTTGCGGATTAGATCCCGGGCCAGGTCGATGGCATTTAAGTGTGCTTAAATGCGACAGGCTCATTTCAGTAGATTTACTGGCATGTAAAAGAACTCCTGCGGGACAAAATTCCGGCACACCGGCGACGCTGATATCCCCTGCTTTTGCGAGCGTCGTTAAATAAAAACATAACATTTAGGCCTATATATAGTCGACCTGGTGGCGAGTTGGTATAGCGCTGGCCTTCTACGCCCAAGGTTGCGGGTTCGATCCCCGGCCAGGTCGATGGCATTTAAGTGTGCTTAAATGCGACAGGCTCATGTTAGTAGATTTACTGGCATGTAAAAGAACTCCTGCGGGACAAAATTCCGGCACACCGGCGACGCTGATATAACCCCTGGTTTTGCGAGCGTCGTTAAATAAAGCCAAATTTTCTAAAACAAAAAAAAAAAATAATAAATAAATAAAAAATAAAAAAAAATTAAAAAATTGCAAACCACAAAAATTTAATGCACTGCCCAATGGTAGGGAGGTTGGGAAGGGCAGGGCGGAACTCGACATGCAGCCACCTCCACGTGGTGAGTTCTGGGTTGTTTCAGTTCATACGGAATGAAACAAGCGAAGAGCTGCATCTCAACTGTGAAAGGTGGTACAAAAATTCATACAGGGTGGAAGATGTTCGATAACAGTAAGTTCACGCACTAAATGCTTAAGATTAAATAACAGAAGCTTCCTTCTCCATTTCTTTATTTTTATTTAGTATGAAATCGATTTTGTTTCTAGGAAAGGTCGCTATATCGCAGTGAATTCAGTAGCAGTTGCCAACAGACGGCAACACTCTTCCCTGCAGCACAGATGACAGTCACGAGGAGATCGCCCTCACACCCTGTACTCGCCGTGCTCTGGCTTAAGATGAATGTAACAAAAACATTATCGTCGTTGTTCCTACAATATATCCTATGTGCAAAATATAATTTTTTTCAGTAGGAAGAATAAACACATTTATTAGTGGGATTGTGTTCATTTATTTACTCTACAAATTAAATAACATCTATGTGCAGTCAGACTACATAATTGATAACAATAATCTACGCTTAATAAGCCAGCGTCTCACAACTTCAAAAATATATGCTTAATATTCACATAGGAGATTACATGTTCCTCTACTTCACATGGGAGGAATTGCATTGCA
Source organism: Periplaneta americana (assembly GCF_040183065.1). Taxonomy (NCBI): domain Eukaryota; kingdom Metazoa; phylum Arthropoda; class Insecta; order Blattodea; family Blattidae; genus Periplaneta; species Periplaneta americana. The sequence continues at coordinate 177,196,149 of NC_091132.1, read as the reverse complement.
TAGGCTACAATATAACAAGCGGTAGTAACGAGTATACAGTTACAATGAGACTGAAAAATTGAGTTTAATTAAACAATTTAAATTTTTCAAAGTGTAACATTTTTTGATGTGTATTAAGAGTCATAAAGAGAACAGCACTCGACCGACTGCGCCATACACACCGACTACTTCACTTTGCTTATCCCCTCTTCTACTTTGTGTGTCCTCATTTTCATAGCTCTCCGTATATAAATATTAGAGATATTTATATTTAGTTGGTACTATTCTAATACACATTTCTATTGTGACGAGAAACGACCAGTAGATTTTATCCAGTGTCCTCTCATTCAATGCAAGCTTGTTCTGCTTTAAAACTCCAAGTTGAGAAATAAAAATCTGTAGTTTGAAGTGATCCCTATTCGAGATAGGATGCAGAAAGACTGGAAAATAGTTTCTAATGTCGGCTTTAGGCATAGTAAAGGTCATGTAGCACGTATGGGCGAATCGAGAAATGCATATAGAGTGTTAGTGGGAGGGCGCAGAGAAAAAGACATTCGGGAATGCCGAGACGTAGATGGAAGGATAATATTAAAATTGATTTGAGGGAGGTGGAGTATAACAGAGACTGGATTAATCTCGCACAGGAGAGGGACAGATAGCGGGCTTATTTCAGTGCGACAATGAACCTCCGGGTTCCTTAAAAGCCGTAAGTAAGTATATAGGTCATGTTACATGTTTCATCATTGAATGAGCAGGCAGTATAAGCATCTGACAAAGACAGTACGCACATTTACCCTACATTTCCTACTTTGTTTTTCATTGCAAAACAAAATTTTGGCTATAAGTAAACTTAAGGTGAATTCAATGTTGCGACTGGAGTATCTACAATTTAGCCATTCATTGCAAAGTATCGGCTCAAGTAGGTAATCTAAAAACCTGGTGTTATTTTTCACAGCAAAGACATGCTACAAGGTCAATAATTTTGTATGTATGTATTTTCAAATTATACCGGTATTAAAAACGAATTTTACATAATTCGCATACACAAATATCTCTGTTGTTTATAAAATGAAATTAAAAATTGTAATACCAGGATCAAATTCTAGCGAGGAAAAGATAGACAAAAACATAGAAAAGTCACAATATACATCCTTTGTAGACTAACATTTAAACACCATTATAAGATATTTAACAAGTAGGATACATAAAGTTGAAAAAAATAATATATGTTATAATTTGAGATAACTTATATAATAATTTCAGAATGAAGAAAAGATTATGTTGAGAATGAAGATGGATTATATTATATTATTATTATTATTATTATTATTATTATTATTATTATTATTATTATTATTATTATTATTATTATTATTAGCTCAGTTGGTAGAGCAGCAGGCTACGGACTGAAAGGTCCGTGGTTCGATCCCAGGTGGTGACAGGAGTTTTTCTCGTTGCCAAACTTTCAGAACGGCCCCGAGGTTCACTCTGCCTCCTATAAAATTGAGTACCGGGTCTTTCCCGGGGGTAAAAGGCGGTCAGAGCGTGGTGCCGACCACACCACCTCATTCTAGTGTCGAGGTCATGGAAAGCATGGGGCTCTACCTCCATGCCCCCCAATTGCCTTCATGGCATGTTAGGGGCATTCCTTTACCTGTATTACTATTATTATTATTATTATTATTATTATTATTATTATTATTATTATTATTATTATTATTTATTATTAGCGTCATTAGCAGCAAATCATATAGATATTTTAACGAAAATATAAAATTGACAGAAATGATATAATGTACTTAGAGAAGAAATAAACTTGTTTTAAAATACATGATACATAATATAAACTAGGGAACTCTGTCCTATGACTATTTGAATCTGGAATCGAAAATTTCATTACTACAAGACGGCAATTCTAGCTGAAGTTTTATTATCGAATAATATAGACATGGGCCATTATTTGCACTACAGGTATGTACTGTTGTCAAAAGAAAAAGTGGCCGCTCTCCAGAAGCAAAGTTCCCTTCGGGTATCTTCGCTACAATTCGGAGACAGGCGATGTTACATTTTGTTGTACCACGATACCTGACATCTACAGTTATAATTCAAGTATTATTTGTGTTACTTAATAGCGTAATGGTAGCGTTCCTGCCTCTTATCCGTGAGGTCCTGCGTTCGAATACAACCAAGTGCTTTTTATGTTCTTTTTTCTATTGTTTTTAAGACAGAGATACAAAACATACTTAATTGCTCCTTTCTCTTTTATGATTATTTTAGTAATTAACATCAGGTTCATGAATGTGTTATGTCATGACTTTATCATTATTTATTATGACATTATGGCTGCAAATGTGACGTCACACAGGGAGGTCTGAGCTGGCAATCGAGCACAGCAGTCGCTTTAAACTTAGTTTTGGTGGCAAAGATTGCGCGAATTTTTTTAATCTACGGGAAAGAAATATGCAATAGAATGCCGGGCTGTGTTATGCATGGCTACAACAGCCACTCGAAGAAAACGAAATGAACCAACATAAGATACTACGGATTTCCGAAGGACAAGGACGTAGCGACTAGCGAACTCGTGGATCACTGTCCAAGGGCGGACAAGTTCAATTTATAAGACGCTAAATTACGACTTTTAAAACAAGGATGTTTGTTGTGACATTACAATAACTTCATAAAAGTAATACACTTGTTAAAGTCTTTCTCACGGCAGTAGAAACATTTGAATGTAAGCACTTACAAATATATTGCATATTATGGATGTGGAATTAATAATAATAATAATAATAATAATAATAACAATTATTATTATTATTATTATTATTATTATTATTATTATTATTATTATTATTATTATTATTATTATGTTATTTTGTTGTGCTTGGCCATTAATTTATTTTCACCTTCAGTGCACAGAGTCCGTATAGGTCAGTTTCTATCTGATGCTTTTCCAATTTATTGCGGCCTAACTTCGCTTTAGAATATGCCATTAGGAAAGTTCAGGATTACAGGCAGGGTTTGGAATTGAACGGGTTACATCAGCTTCTTGTCTTTGCGTATGACGTGAATATGTTAGGAGAAAATCCACAAACGATTAGGGAAAACACGGAAATTTTACTTGAAGCAAGTAAAGCGATCGGTTTAGAAGTAATTTCCCGAAAAGACAAAGTATATGATTATGTCTCGTGAACAGAATATTGTACGAAATGGAAATATACAAATTGGAGATTTATCCTTCGAAGGGGTGGAAAAATTCAAATATCTTGGAGCAACAGTAACAAATATAAATGACACTCGGGAGCAAATTAAACGCAGAATAAATATGGGAAATGCGTGTTATTATTCGGTTGAGAAGCTTTTATCATCTAGTCTGCTGTCAAAAAATCAGAAAGTTAGAATTTATAACACAGTTATATTACCGGTTGTTCTGTATGGTTGTGAAAATTGGACTCTCACTCTGAGAGAGAACCATAGGTTAAGGGTGTTTGAGAATAAGGTGCTTAGGAAAATATTTGGGGCTAAGAGAGATGAAGTTACAGGAGAATGGAGAAAGTTACACAACGCAGAACAGCACGCATTGTATTCTTCACCTGAAATAATTAGGAACATTAAATCCAGACGTTTGAAATGGGCAGGGCATGTAGCACGTATGGGCGAATCCAGAAATGCACATAGAGTGTTAGTTGGGAGACCGGAAGGAAAAAGACCTTTGGGGAGACCGAGACGTAGATGGGAGGATAATATTAAAAATGGATTTGAGGGAGGTGGGATATGATGATAGAGACTGGATTAATTTTGCTCAGGATAGGGACCAATGGCGGGCTTATGTGAGGGCGGCAATGAACCTCCGGGTTCCTTAAAAGCCATTTGTAGGTAAGTAAGTGCACAGATTTCTTGCTGTATCGTCAGCATATTATCATTGTTCATAATTATAATGTCCCGTAACAAATATTTATTTTCATCAACGATGCCTTCGAGTAACATAATCAAGATCAGAACCTCCTCAATGTAATGCTTTACTGAAGGCAAGGCTGGATATTGGTCCCAGCGTGACGTCATCTGTTTAGGTGAGAGGGGACGATAGCTGCGCACCGCCTCGCCAGTATTCTTCCACCATGGGACATACATAAGTGTTCTGCCCATGGTCAGGTCTTTCAATGCAAACCCAGCATTCTCCAATCTTTTCTATTTTCTGCCTTCCTCTTAGTCTCCGCACATAATCCACATATCTTAATGTCGTCTATTATTTGATATCTTCTTCTACACGAACCCTACTCCCGTTCACCATTCCTTCCAGTGCATCCCTCAGTAGGCACTTTCTTCTTAACCAGTGACCCAACCAATTCCTTTTTCTCTTTCTAATCAGTTTCACCATCATTCTTTCTTCATCCACTTTTTCCAACACAACTGAATTTCTTATTCTGTCTGTTCACTTCACACGTTCCATTTTTCTCCACATCCACATTTCAAATGCTTCTATTCGTTTCTCTTCATTTCATCGTAATGTCCACGTTTTTTCCTCACACAGTGCCACACTCCACACAAAACACTTCACTAGTCTATTCCTTAGTTCTTTTTCCAGAGGTCCCCAGAAGTTGCTCCTTTCTCTGTTAAAAGCTTCCTTTACTCATCTTTGCGATTTTTCTTGGGAAGGATAAATGCGCTAACTTCCCATTGCTTTCCGCACACCACTGTCTCTTTTGAATCTTAATAGATCCCAGGGGCCCAAGCGTGGCGGTGAGAGAGTGGATTTGACTAATTGGGCCCTCCAGACTTCACCGAAACTCACCGCAAGGGTTAAATATTAGTTCTATCAGGATTTTTGACCTGATCAGAACCGGGAAATCCCAATTAGCCTTTGCCCCCCGCATCCTGGACGAACTTGTACAAATCGTCAGAAAATCTTGGAGGGGGGGATTGGGCCACTTTTTCTGCAAATGCTTCTTTATTGTGCCCTCGTAGTTCAGTCGGAAAAACGTCGGAATTTAGAAGTAAACGTCTCAGTTTCATTTCCTCGTCACTGCTTTTCATGTTATTGTGTTTGAAGATAGTGTAATATAATAATATAAAAAGAAAAAAAAAACTAACACCAGTACTATGCAACTGTATTGTTCCAAGTCTAATATTAAATTTATATTATTTATGTCGCTTAAGAACGATAACAGAATATAAATGATAACTTGAATATTATTTATATGGCTAACAACGATAACAGAATATAAATAACTTCAATACTATTTATACAGGATCACTAAAGAACGATAACAATATAAATGGTAAATATCGGTTTGTTTAATTAATATAAGATATTATACAATATATAATTAATTATTTAAGGCGGTCTTGGATCTGTGTGGAGGACGGTTGAACTTCATTAGTAGAAGGGGTGGGAGTGAAGTATATTCGAAAACTCAGGTGCAATAAAAATTGAAGTAAAATAAAATGATCTCCCAGTAGTAAATCATTCGATGTGTACATTTAAGGTTCAATTAAAGTAACAATTTTATTTCATGGGTTTGAGCTACAAAATTAATTAGGTTTTCATCACAGATATTTCATTTAAGAATATTTATATATTTGGTTAATACTAATGGATCAAGTTTGTTGAAACGAATTGAATCACAAAATTTATCAGGAACACGCGTAACTTATTCCTGAGTTCGTTGTGCGCAAGAAAGTGGCTTGTATTCAGAGTGTTAAGAATCTATTTCTCTTTAGAGAGCAGATCGCTGTGAATCAAACCGTAACCCGTCTCCACCTACGCTACTTATGAAATTTATGCCCAACCACCATCTACATAAGCGATTCACATATATCCGGGTAGGTGAATCTAATCAGGACGCGAAGTCTAAAACAAATCTGCTGTTGAATTTGTTGTTCGCACTAAGAAGAAACTATCAGGTAGAAAAATAATACAATGTAAAGTAATGACAAAGATTATTCTCTCACTCTCCTATACATAGCAATATAGCTGTAAGAGAAATAGGCCTACAACTAGCATCGGTCTGTATTTTTCAGAGCGTGTTGGTAATTTGCTGGATTGTCTATTTGATATTGCTTTTATTTATGTTTACTTAATTATTAGTCTTATTAATACTTAAAATTATTACTTTATTAATACTTAAAATGCAACAGCGAAATAAATATAGTCCTATGAAGAACACATCTATGCAACGAATATTGGAAACGTGTAGTTGGTCTATTTTATTTCGAAAATTGTTTCCATAGTAACATAAGAACAATGCGTTTAGGTTACAATGATAAGCAGTGTTAATGCGGAGCTTCTCCAACCGCCTCCAGTATCTCGTTGCATCTGTACTAAGAATAATAACACACATCAAACAATAAACGCTTATATTTCAGAGCATTTACACGTATCCACAAATTTAACGCTTATTTGAATGAATCGGTGCAACACTCCCCCATAATTTGATTTATGTGCTGCTATGTGTGACCCTGATTGGTGCAAGAAAATGTTTCGAGTTGTTTCTGACCTCTGTTGATTAGTATTAAAAGATGGTTTTCTTGCCGCTGCTTTGTGGCACAGATGTTCTAACTCACTCATTTATAGTGCGTAACACAACTTCGGTATTCAGCGTAATGGATGTACCAAGGACGGACGTTCTTCTGCTTGAGTAGTAGAGTCTCTTGTAAGCTAAGCTAAGCTGTGTGCACACATTACGCAGTTCATAGCTCTCTCTGTAGTGAGTTACGGATCTTATGAACCTAATTTGTAAATTAGTGAAATAGGGACCCAATGTCTGACATACATTTTATCGTCGACATACCGCATTTGAATTTCTTGTTTTCTGTATGGTGGTGTCCACACCCGTGGAGTAACGGTCAGCGCGTTTGGCTGCGAAACAAGGTGGCCCGGGTTCGAATCCCTGTTGGGACAAGTTACCTGGTTGAGGCTTTTTCCGGAGTTTTCCCTCAACCAAACACGAGCAAATGCTGAGTAACTTTCGGTGCTGGACCCCGGACTCATTTCACCGGCATTATCACCTTCATATCATTCAGACGCTAAATAACCTAGATGTTGATACAGCGTCGTAAAAAACCCAATAAAACAAAAAAATGTATGGTGGTATGCAGCGTACCTTAAACCTATTCGGGAACATTATCACTTCCCATCGACATCGCCTTCTCACCTGTACGTAATAGTAATATGCGTTACAAGAGCGGTATGTTGACGTTTTCATGGTCGAGGAAAAGATTGAAAAAGCGAAACGTACTTGAGCTTTTTTAATTTCCGAGAACATGAAAACAAACATACCGTTCGTGTATCATACATTATTTTGTGCGAAGATAGTTTATTACATACCTGAGAGACGAATTTCTAATTATTTGCAATGAAATCTCCATCATGGTTTCTGTTTAATGACGGCAACTTCGGAACACCAAAATATCTATCTTCAACACTGTTGCTATAAAATGTTTTCTGTATTTACTATACTCCAGCAGGCCGTGATATACGTCTGTCTTTTTTTTTTCCCCAGTGTATAAATGCGAACTTAAAACAAACGGTAAGGTTATGTAATGATTTATTTTTCATTTCAATATTTTAACAATATTATTTATATAACATATTGCAGTAATAACATCGGCATCTGGAATCTTGATTTTTTCACGGCTTCCTTAATGTTATGTGTATCAGGAATGCAATAAGTTTCGTGGAATTGTAGATTTTACTTAATTTTTGCAAATATTTAAAAACAATAATTAACATTGCAATTTAGGTGAAATTGCAGTGGTAAGTTTCCAATTTATAATTATAACTAAGTTAAACGTCTCTAAAAATAATATGTTAAAAGCCTAAAGCAGTAAAATGAATGTCGCGCTTAAGCGGTAAGAAGAGGGAAATTGTTGTGTGTGTTACGTTGGGAATACTGAATGTGGTATTTCACACTTACCGCGTATTGGTTCTGTGCGGAAAACAAGCAAATACGCACGATATCGCACAAACATAAATGCCTTTTAAGATTAGACAGAGTTCCGGAACTCTTACCACATAAATTGCACTTGTATGGCTTCTCGCCTGTATGTACGTGCAAATGTATTTTTAGTGACGCTGAGACAACGAAGGATTTTCCACAAACATGGCATACGAACGGCTTCTCCCCCGTGTGTGAGAGAACATGGCGTTTAGACTTTCCAAATAAGAATAACGTTTACCACAAACATAACAGTTGAACGTTTTATCGACGGCGTGTGTGCGTGAACATGCCTTTTGAGAAGGACGGAATTCGAATAGTATTTTCCACACACACTACAACTGCATCGCTTTTCAACGGCTTCCGTGCATTTATGCCCTCTCAGGCTTTGCGAAAAAGAGAAGCTTTTTAAACAAATACTGCAATTGAATGGCTTCTCGCCTGTATGTCTTCTTGTATGCTCTTTGAGATATCCCGATTCGTAAAATTTTTTTCCACACACAACGCAACTGAATGGCCTCTGGCCCGTGTGCACGTTCGTATGTCTTCTCAGATTCTCCACTAGCGACAAGTGTTTTCAACAGACATCGCAAATCAAAGGCGCTTCGCCCGTGTGAACACTTGCGTGCATTTTGAGCTGCATTGGTCCTGAGAAACACTTTCCACAAACATCGCATCTGTGCAGCTCCTTGTCAGCAGGCTGCTGCTCATCTTGCGCGATATTGTCGCAGCAACCCGGCACTAGATTCTCTCCACTAACTGCAATGCTGTGCAGAAGACGAGGTTTTAATATGAGCGATCTATTCTATAACGATAATAAATCTGTAACCGAAAATTTTCTGGTAATTTACGCTTTACCAAAAATAATTGCCCCTAACATGTGTAATTAACCATCCTGAAACCGAAAATCGCTTTTTTGATATTCTTGATTCTATGTATGTCTGTCTGTCTGTCTGGATGTTTGTTACCTTTTCACGTGATAATGGCTGAACGGATTCCGATGAAAATTCAAATATAAATTACGTTAAAAATGCAGAAACATACCTTCAACATAATACGTAACAAAACACATCATTACCCATTAAATATGTGCCAATCAGCCTAAACTCAGTAAACCTTAAATCCTGTACATACGAAGTGAAAAGAAACATGTTTATAACTAATTTATTACAAAATAAATAATATTAATAAATAAACCTTGAATACCAACAAGGTGAGTATATGCACGTACAAATTATACTGTAGAAAACATTCCGAATCATCAACGAAACTGAATCATTTACGGGATCGCAAAACAGATGTTTACAATGAACATGAAAATCAACGGCATATCTTTATTGATATAGCAGGCGAGACCAACAATTTGGCCAAAGGAGTTCGAGGTCCTACGCTGAATTCTGCTTCAAATGGCTGAGGGAAGACCCCGGAAAAAGCCCAACCACGATTTGAACCAGGATCCGTTCATTACGCTGTCCGTCACCCCACGGTGTAGAGTGCAATGCAGTGAACTGAGTACTCTAACTTCCTGCAAATTGCAACCGTTTTGTTCCGCTTTACATTTGCACAGTCAGCTACGTAGACTACTTCTAGATATTTAATCATTTTTCTTAATCACTAATATATACTGCATTAGTACGTTTTGTGAAGATTGTGATATTTCTCTCATTCTTCTTGCACTTGTGCTTTTTTATAAGTATCTGTAATTTTATTTCAATTTTTTATTTGTCTCTTCTTTCTGCATTTGTTTCTTGTATATGTCTATTTGCATTCTTGAGATGTAGTGGTAGAGAAGGCCTGATGGCAACTCTGCCAGATTAAATAAATCAAACAGTAAGTGAAGGAGGGAATAAATGAATTAATAAATAGATAAATTAGTGAATAAATGAATAAATAAATAAGTAAATAATTAAAACAAATCTATAAGTTATTAAAAAATTAATAAACATATCAATAAGTAAATAAATAAACAAAATAACGCGCTAGAACATGAAATGCTTACACAAGACAGAAGTCCTGTTACATGTATCACTGCATGAAGTAAAGAACGAGCAGCAACACATCTTGGTATACTATTTATGTATTAGTAAGCAAGCTGAATTCTAATAAATATTATTCAATTTCTATTTGTCAGTATTTAATACACGTCAAGATATCAAATAATAGGCCAAATCATCTTTTCTAATATAAATATAGGGAATAATAATATCTTAAAGATAGAAGATGTGAAAACGTTCGCATCTTGTATTGTATCGGTATTTCAACGTACTCGTGCGCTTGCGTATTGTCGTGCCGACGTCATCAACAATGGCCGACAGACACTACAAGACGGATCGTTTCCATGGAAACACTGTGGTTTGCTTTTCTCGGAAGAATAGTTCGGTATGTCTGGAATGCGAACTGTGTTTCATTTGCTGAAGAAGGGAGGCTATCCCTTCACGGGGGCAGCTGCATTTGCTGGGGGCTCTCGTATGGGAGCCTTCCAGACGGCGGGAAGACCTGCGTATGCGGTTGGACCGCGGAAGGAAGGACCAGCGGTAGCGGAAGGCGGGCCCCGATTTTCGTTCGGTAAGCCCGATTTGGTCAAAATTGTGGGGATGGTTGGGGCGATAGGGCTGGGGGGCTACTACCTCTGGAGTAGTGGCAGTCCATGGGACACGAGGGGTGCCTCCACGCCCCCTGAGCCTGTCCCTCCGCCTTCATCGCCTCAGCCTTCCCCAACACACCCCCGGTACTGTACAAAATTCAAATACTTTTATGCTCCCCCCTGCACTGAAATACACCCACAACAAGTGAGACGACGATCACGCCGCTCACGCCGCACACACCCACCGCCATCTTCGCCACCTACACCAGTACCGCCACTACCCCCGCCTCCCCCCCATGGTATTCTCAGGGGTACTGAGAAAGACCAGGGGGCCGACCGTCCGCGCCCGAGGGTCACGTTTGACCTTCCTCCTGAGGAACCTCAGGGGGAAGCGATGGCGGGACCTTCTACAGCGGGCGGCCTAGGCACTGACACTACCCCCCCACACAATACAGACGACAGTCCTCCCCAGTCAAGTCGGCAGGATGAGTCCAGTACGGACAGTGAGGACTCTGACTCAGGCAGGATGTCGGAGGAACAGAGACCCTTTGAACCCTTTCGACTTTGGAAACCTATCCCGGCTGAGGAAGCTTTGGAAAGATTTTTGGACTCGGTTAGAAAACAATCTGGACGGAAGTAAGGGAACACTTCCGCGGCTGCGGTCCTGGATCCAAATTCTGGTCGACCTGGTTGGCGAGTTGGTATAGCGCTGGCCTTCTCTGCCCAAGTTTGCGGGTTCGATCCCGGGCCAGGTCGATGACATTTAAGTGTGCTTAAATGCGACAGGCTCATGTCAGTAGATTTACTGGCATGTAAAAGAACTCCTGCGGGACAAAATTCCGGCACACCGGCGACGCTGATATAACCTCTGCAGTTGCAAGCGTCGTTAAATAAAAAACATAACATTTTATACAGTCGACCTGGTTGGCGAGTTGGTATAGCGCTGGCCTTCTCTGCCCAAGGTTGCGGATTAGATCCCGGGCCAGGTCGATGGCATTTAAGTGTGCTTAAATGCGACAGGCTCATTTCAGTAGATTTACTGGCATGTAAAAGAACTCCTGCGGGACAAAATTCCGGCACACCGGCGACGCTGATATCCCCTGCTTTTGCGAGCGTCGTTAAATAAAAACATAACATTTAGGCCTATATATAGTCGACCTGGTGGCGAGTTGGTATAGCGCTGGCCTTCTACGCCCAAGGTTGCGGGTTCGATCCCCGGCCAGGTCGATGGCATTTAAGTGTGCTTAAATGCGACAGGCTCATGTCAGTAGATTTACTGGCATGTAAAAGAACTCCTGCGGGACAAAATTCCGGCACACCGGCGACGCTGATATAACCCCTGGTTTTGCGAGCGTCGTTAAATAAAGCCAAATTTTCTAAAACAAAAAAAAAAAATAATAAATAAATAAAAAATAAAAAAAAATTAAAAAATTGCAAACCACAAAAATTTAATGCACTGCCCAATGGTAGGGAGGTTGGGAAGGGCAGGGCGGAACTCGACATGCAGCCACCTCCACGTGGTGAGTTCTGGGTTGTTTCAGTTCATACGGAATGAAACAAGCGAAGAGCTGCATCTCAACTGTGAAAGGTGGTACAAAAATTCATACAGGGTGGAAGATGTTCGATAACAGTAAGTTCACGCACTAAATGCTTAAGATTAAATAACAGAAGCTTCCTTCTCCATTTCTTTATTTTTATTTAGTAAGAAATCGATTTTGTTTCTAGGAAAGGTCGCTATATCGCAGTGAATTCAGTAGCAGTTGCCAACAGACGGCAACACTCTTCCCTGCAGCACAGATGACAGTCACGAGGAGATCGCCCTCACACCCTGTACTCGCCGTGCTCTGGCTTAAGATGAATGTAACAAAAACATTATCGTCGTTGTTCCTACAATATATCCTATGTGCAAAATATAATTTTTTTCAGTAGGAAGAATAAACACATTTATTAGTGGGATTGTGTTCATTTATTTACTCTACAAATTAAATAACATCTATGTGCAGTCAGACTACATAATTGATAACAATAATCTACGCTTAATAAGCCAGCGTCTCACAACTTCAAAAATATATGCTTAATATTCACATAGGAGATTACATGTTCCTCTACTTCACATGGGAGGAATTGCATTGCATAGGCTACAATATAACAAGCGGTAGTAACGAGTATACAGTTACAATGAGACTGAAAAATTGAGTTTAATTAAACAATTTAAATTTTTCAAAGTGTAACATTTTTTGATGTGTATTAAGAGTCATAAAGAGAACAGCACTCGACCGACTGCGCCATACACACCGACTACTTCACTTTGCTTATCCCCTCTTCTACTTTGTGTGTCCTCATTTTCATAGCTCTCCGTATATAAATATTAGAGATATTTATATTTAGTTGGTACTATTCTAATACACATTTCTATTGTGACGAGAAACGACCAGTAGATTTTATCCAGTGTCCTCTCATTCAATGCAAGCTTGTTCTGCTTTAAAACTCCAAGTTGAGAAATAAAAATCTGTAGTTTGAAGTGATCCCTATTCGAGATAGGATGCAGAAAGACTGGAAAATAGTTTCTAATGTCGGCTTTAGGCATAGTAAAGGTCATGTAGCACGTATGGGCGAATCGAGAAATGCATATAGAGTGTTAGTGGGAGGGCGCAGAGAAAAAGACATTCGGGAATGCCGAGACGTAGATGGAAGGATAATATTAAAATTGATTTGAGGGAGGTGGAGTATAACAGAGACTGGATTAATCTCGCACAGGAGAGGGACAGATAGCGGGCTTATTTCAGTGCGACAATGAACCTCCGGGTTCCTTAAAAGCCGTAAGTAAGTATATAGGTCATGTTACATGTTTCATCATTGAATGAGCAGGCAGTATAAGCATCTGACAAAGACAGTACGCACATTTACCCTACATTTCCTACTTTGTTTTTCATTGCAAAACAAAATTTTGGCTATAAGTAAACTTAAGGTGAATTCAATGTTGCGACTGGAGTATCTACAATTTAGCCATTCATTGCAAAGTATCGGCTCAAGTAGGTAATCTAAAAACCTGGTGTTATTTTTCACAGCAAAGACATGCTACAAGGTCAATAATTTTGTATGTATGTATTTTCAAATTATACCGGTATTAAAAACGAATTTTACATAATTCGCATATACAAATATCTCTGTTGTTTATAAAATGAAATTAAAAATTGTAATACCAGGATGAAATTCTAGCGAGGAAAAGATAGACAAAAACATAGAAAAGTCACAATATACATCCTTTGTAGACTAACATTTAAACACCATTATAAGATATTTAACAAGTAGGATACATAAAGTTGAAAAAAATAATATATGTTATAATTTGAGATAACTTATATAATAATTTCAGAATGAAGAAAAGATTATGTTGAGAATGAAGATGGATTATATTATATTATTATTATTATTATTATTATTATTATTATTATTATTATTATTATTAGCTCAGTTGGTAGAGCAGCAGGCTACGGACTGAAAGGTCCGTGGTTCGATCCCAGGTGGTGACAGGAGTTTTTCTCGTTGCCAAACTTTCAGAACGGCCCCGAGGTTCACTCTGCCTCCTATAAAATTGAGTACCGGGTCTTTCCCGGGGGTAAAAGGCGGTCAGAGCGTGGTGCCGACCACACCACCTCATTCTAGTGTCGAGGTCATGGAAAGCATGGGGCTCTACCTCCATGCCCCCCAATTGCCTTCATGGCATGTTAGGGGCATTCCTTTACCTGTATTACTATTATTATTATTATTATTATTATTATTATTATTATTATTATTTATTATTAGCGTCATTAGCAGCAAATCATATAGATATTTTAACGAAAATATAAAATTGACAGAAATGATATAATGTACTTAGAGAAGAAATAAACTTGTTTTAAAATACATGATACATAATATAAACTAGGGAACTCTGTCCTATGACTATTTGAATCTGGAATCGAAAATTTCATTACTACAAGACGGCAATTCTAGCTGAAGTTTTATTATCGAATAATATAGACATGGGCCATTATTTGCACTACAGGTATGTACTGTTGTCAAAAGAAAAAGTGGCCGCTCTCCAGAAGCAAAGTTCCCTTCGGGTATCTTCGCTACAATTCGGAGACAGGCGATGTTACATTTTGTTGTACCACGTTACCTGACATCTACAGTTATAATTCAAGTATTATTTGTGTTACTTAATAGCGTAATGGTAGCGTTCCTGCCTCTTATCCGTGAGGTCCTGCGTTCGAATACAACCAAGTGCTTTTTATGTTCTTTTTTCTATTGTTTTTAAGACAGAGATACAAAACATACTTAATTGCTCCTTTCTCTTTTATGATTATTTTAGTAATTAACATCAGGTTCATGAATGTGTTATGTCATGACTTTATCATTATTTATTATGACATTATGGCTGCAAATGTGACGTCACACAGGGAGGTCTGAGCTGGCAATCGAGCACAGCAGTCGCTTTAAACTTAGTTTTGGTGGCAAAGATTGCGCGAATTTTTTTAATCTACGGGAAAGAAATATGCAATAGAATGCCGGGCTGTGTTATGCATGGCTACAACAGCCACTCGAAGAAAACGAAATGAACCAACATAAGATACTACGGATTTCCGAAGGACAAGGACGTAGCGACTAGCGAACTCGTGGATCACTGTCCAAGGGCGGACAAGTTCAATTTTAAAGACGCTAAATTACGATTTTTAAAACAAGGATGTTTGTTGTGACATTACAATAACTTCATAAAAGTAATACACTTGTTAAAGTCTTTCTCACGGCAGTAGAAACATTTGAATGTAAGCACTTACAAATATATTGCATATTATGGATGTGGAATTAATAATAATAATAATAATAATAACAATTATTATTATTATTATTATTATTATTATTATTATTATTATTATTATTATTATTATGTTATTTTGTTGTGCTTGGCCATTAATTTATTTTCACCTTCAGTGCACAGAGTCCGTATAGGTCAGTTTCTATCTGATGCTTTTCCAATTTATTGCGGCCTAACTTCGCTTTAGAATATGCCATTAGGAAAGTTCAGGATTACAGGCAGGGTTTGGAATTGAACGGGTTACATCAGCTTCTTGTCTTTGCGTATGACGTGAATATGTTAGGAGAAAATCCACAAACGATTAGGGAAAACACGGAAATTTTACTTGAAGCAAGTAAAGCGATCGGTTTAGAAGTAATTTCCCGAAAAGACAAAGTATATGATTATGTCTCGTGAACAGAATATTGTACGAAATGGAAATATACAAATTGGAGATTTATCCTTCGAAGGGGTGCAAAAATTCAAATATCTTGGAGCAACAGTAACAAATATAAATGACACTCGGGAGCAAATTAAACGCAGAATAAATATGGGAAATGCGTGTTATTATTCGGTTGAGAAGCTTTTATCATCTAGTCTGCTGTCAAAAAATCAGAAAGTTAGAATTTATAACACAGTTATATTACCGGTTGTTCTGTATGGTTGTGAAAATTGGACTCTCACTCTGAGAGAGAACCATAGGTTAAGGGTGTTTGAGAATAAGGTGCTTAGGAAAATATTTGGGGCTAAGAGAGATGAAGTTACAGGAGAATGGAGAAAGTTACACAACGCAGAACAGCACGCATTGTATTCTTCACCTGAAATAATTAGGAACATTAAATCCAGACGTTTGAAATGGGCAGGGCATGTAGCACGTATGGGCGAATCCAGAAATGCACATAGAGTGTTAGTTGGGAGACCGGAAGGAAAAAGACCTTTGGGGAGACCGAGACGTAGATGGGAGGATAATATTAAAAATGGATTTGAGGGAGGTGGGATATGATGATAGAGACTGGATTAATTTTGCTCAGGATAGGGACCAATGGCGGGCTTATGTGAGGGCGGCAATGAACCTCCGGGTTCCTTAAAAGCCATTTGTAGGTAAGTAAGTGCACAGATTTCTTGCTGTATCGTCAGCATATTATCATTGTTCATAATTATAATGTCCCGTAACAAATATTTATTTTCATCAACGATGCCTTCGAGTAACATAATCAAGATCAGAACCTCCTCAATGTAATGCTTTACTGAAGGCAAGGCTGGATATTGGTCCCAGCGTGACGTCATCTGTTTAGGTGAGAGGGGACGATAGCTGCGCACCGCCTCGCCAGTATTCTTCCACCATGGGACATACATAAGTGTTCTGCCCATGGTCAGGTCTTTCAATGCAAACCCAGCATTCTCCAATCTTTTCTATTTTCTGCCTTCCTCTTAGTCTCCGCACATAATCCACATATCTTAATGTCGTCTATTATTTGATATCTTCTTCTACACGAACCCTACTCCCGTTCACCATTCCTTCCAGTGCATCCCTCAGTAGGCACTTTCTTCTTAACCAGTGACCCAACCAATTCCTTTTTCTCTTTCTAATCAGTTTCACCATCATTCTTTCTTCATCCACTTTTTCCAACACAACTGAATTTCTTATTCTGTCTGTTCACTTCACACGTTCCATTTTTCTCCACATCCACATTTCAAATGCTTCTATTCGTTTCTCTTCATTTCATCGTAATGTCCACGTTTTTTCCTCACACAGTGCCACACTCCACACAAAACACTTCACTAGTCTATTCCTTAGTTCTTTTTCCAGAGGTCCCCAGAAGTTGCTCCTTTCTCTGTTAAAAGCTTCCTTTACTCATCTTTGCGATTTTTCTTGGGAAGGATAAATGCGCTAACTTCCCTTTGCTTTCCGCACACCACTGTCTCTTTTGAATCTTAATAGATCCCAGGGGCCCAAGCGTGGCGGTGAGAGAGTGGATTTGACTAATTGGGCCCTCCAGACTTCACCGAAACTCACCGCAAGGGTTAAATATTAGTTCTATCAGGATTTTTGACCTGATCAGAACCGGGAAATCCCAATTAGCCTTTGCCCCCCGCATCCTGGACGAACTTGTACAAATCGTCAGAAAATCTTGGAGGGGGGGATTGGGCCACTTTTTCTGCAAATGCTTCTTTATTGTGCCCTCGTAGTTCAGTCGGAAAAACGTCGGAATTTAGAAGTAAACGTCTCAGTTTCATTTCCTCGTCACTGCTTTTCATGTTATTGTGTTTGAAGATAGTGTAATATAATAATATAAAAAGAAAAAAAAAAACTAACACCAGTACTATGCAACTGTATTGTTCCAAGTCTAATATTAAATTTATATTATTTATGTCGCTTAAGAACGATAACAGAATATAAATGATAACTTGAATATTATTTATATGGCTAACAACGATAACAGAATATAAATAACTTCAATACTATTTATACAGGATCACTAAAGAACGATAACAATATAAATGGTAAATATCGGTTTGTTTAATTAATATAAGATATTATACAATATATAATTAATTATTTAAGGCGGTCTTGGATCTGTGTGGAGGACGGTTGAACTTCATTAGTAGAAGGGGTGGGAGTGAAGTATATTCGAAAACTCAGGTGCAATAAAAATTGAAGTAAAATAAAATGATCTCCCAGTAGTAAATCATTCGATGTGTACATTTAAGGTTCAATTAAAGTAACAATTTTATTTCATGGGTTTGAGCTACAAAATTAATTAGGTTTTCATCACAGATATTTCATTTAAGAATATTTATATATTTGGTTAATACTAATGGATCAAGTTTGTTGAAACGAATTGAATCACAAAATTTATCAGGAACACGCGTAACTTATTCCTGAGTTCGTTGTGCGCAAGAAAGTGGCTTGTATTCAGAGTGTTAAGAATCTATTTCTCTTTAGAGAGCAGATCGCTGTGAATCAAACCGTAACCCGTCTCCACCTACGCTACTTATGAAATTTATGCCCAACCACCATCTACATAAGCGATTCACATATATCCGGGTAGGTGAATCTAATCAGGACGCGAAGTCTAAAACAAATCTGCTGTTGAATTTGTTGTTCGCACTAAGAAGAAACTATCAGGTAGAAAAATAATACAATGTAAAGTAATGACAAAGATTATTCTCTCACTCTCCTATACATAGCAATATAGCTGTAAGAGAAATAGGCCTACAACTAGCATCGGTCTGTATTTTTCAGAGCGTGTTGGTAATTTGCTGGATTGTCTATTTGATATTGCTTTTATTTATGTTTACTTAATTATTAGTCTTCTTACTTTATTAATACTTAAAATGCAACAGCGAAATAAATATAGTCCTATGAAGAACACATCTATGCAACGAATATTGGAAACGTGTAGTTGGTCTATTTTATTTCGAAAATTGTTTCCATAGTAACATAAGAACAATGCGTTTAGGTTACAATGATAAGCAGTGTTAATGCGGAGCTTCTCCAACCGCCTCCAGTATCTCGTTGCATCTGTACTAAGAATAATAACACACATCAAACAATAAACGCTTATATTTCAGAGCATTTACACGTATCCACAAATTTAACGCTTATTTGAATGAATCGGTGCAACACTCCCCCATAATTTGATTTATGTGCTGCTATGTGTGACCCTGATTGGTGCAAGAAAATGTTTCGAGTTGTTTCTGACCTCTGTTGATTAGTATTAAAAGATGGTTTTCTTGCCGCTGCTTTGTGGCACAGATGTTCTAACTCACTCATTTATAGTGCGTAACACAACTTCGGTATTCAGCGTAATGGATGTACCAAGGACGGACGTTCTTCTGCTTGAGTAGTAGAGTCTCTTGTAAGCTAAGCTAAGCTGTGTGCACACATTACGCAGTTCATAGCTCTCTCTGTAGTGTAAATTAGTGAAATAGGGACCCAATGTCTGACATACATTTTATCGTCGACATACCGCATTTGAATTTCTTGTTTTCTGTATGGTGGTGTCCACACCCGTGGAGTAACGGTCAGCGCGTTTGGCTGCGAAACAAGGTGGCCCGGGTTCGAATCCCTGTTGGGACAAGTTACCTGGTTGAGGCTTTTTCCGGAGTTTTCCCTCAACCAAACACGAGCAAATGCTGAGTAACTTTCGGTGCTGGACCCCGGACTCATTTCACCGGCATTATCACCTTCATATCATTCAGACGCTAAATAACCTAGATGTTGATACAGCGTCGTAAAAAACCCAATAAAACAAAAAAAATGTATGGTGGTATGCAGCGTACCTTAAACCTATTCGGGAACATTATCACTTCCCATCGACATCGCCTTCTCACCTGTACGTAATAGTAATATGCGTTACAAGAGCGGTATGTTGACGTTTTCATGGTCGAGGAAAAGATTGAAAAAGCGAAACGTACTTGAGCTTTTTTAATTTCCGAGAACATGAAAACAAACATACCGTTCGTGTATCATACATTATTTTGTGCGAAGATAGTTTATTACATACCTGAGAGACGAATTTCTAATTATTTGCAATGAAATCTCCATCATGGTTTCTGTTTAATGACGGCAACTTCGGAACACCAAAATATCTATCTTCAACACTGTTGCTATAAAATGTTTTCTGTATTTACTATACTCCAGCAGGCCGTGATATACGTCTGTCTTTTTTTTCCCCAGTGTATAAATGCGAACTTAAAACAAACGGTAAGGTTATGTAATGATTTATTTTTCATTTTAATAAGTTAACAATATTATTTATATAACATATTGCAGTAATAACATCGGCATCTGGAATCTTGATTTTTTCACGGCTTCCTTAATGTTATGTGTATCAGGAATGCAATAAGTTTCGTGGAATTGTAGATTTTACTTAATTTTTGCAAATATTTAAAAACAATAATTAACATTGCAATTTAGGTGAAATTGCAGTGGTAAGTTTCCAATTTATAATTATTACTAAGTTAAACGTCTCTAAAAATAATATGTTAAAAGCCTAAAGCAGTAAAATGAATGTCGCGCTTAAGCGGTAAGAAGAGGGAAATTGTTGTGTGTGTTACGTTGGGAATACTGAATGTGGTATTTCACACTTACCGCGTATTGGTTCTGTGCGGAAAACAAGCAAATACGCACGATCTCGCACAAACATAAATGCCTTTTAAGATTAGACAGAGTTCCGGAACTCTTACCACATAAATTGCACTTGTATGGCTTCTCGCCTGTATGTACGTGCAAATGTATTTTTAGTGACGCTGAGACAACGAAGGATTTTCCACAAACATGGCATACGAACGGCTTCTCCCCCGTGTGTGAGAGAACATGGCGTTTAGACTTTCCAAATAAGAATAACGTTTACCACAAACATAACAGTTGAACGTTTTATCGACGGCGTGTGTGCGTGAACATGCCTTTTGAGAAGGACGGAATTCGAATAGTATTTTCCACACACACTACAACTGCATCGCTTTTCAACGGCTTCCGTGCATTTATGCCCTCTCAGGCTTTGCGAAAAAGAGAAGCTTTTTAAACAAATACTGCAATTGAATGGCTTCTCGCCTGTATGTCTTCTTGTATGCTCTTTGAGATATCCCGATTCGTAAAATTTTTTTCCACACACAACGCAACTGAATGGCCTCTGGCCCGTGTGCACGTTCGTATGTCTTCTCAGATTCTCCACTAGCGACAAGTGTTTTCAACAGACATCGCAAATCAAAGGCGCTTCGCCCGTGTGAACACTTGCGTGCATTTTGAGCTGCATTGGTCCTGAGAAACACTTTCCACAAACATCGCATCTGTGCAGCTCCTTGTCAGCAGGCTGCTGCTCATCTTGCGCGATATTGTCGCAGCAACCCGGCACTAGATTCTCTCCACTAACTGCAATGCTGTGCAGAAGACGAGGTTTTAATATGAGCGATCTATTCTATAACGATAATAAATCTGTAACCGAAAATTTTCTGGTAATTTACGCTTTACCAAAAATAATTGCCCCTAACATGTGTAATTAACCATCCTGAAACCGAAAATCGCTTTTTTGATATTCTTGATTCTATGTATGTCTGTCTGTCTGTCTGTCTGGATGTTTGTTACCTTTTCACGTGATAATGGCTGAACGGATTTCGATGAAAATTCAAATATAAATTACGTTAAAAATGCAGAAACATACCTTCAACATAATACGTAACAAAACACATCATTACCCATTAAATATGTGCCAATCAGCCTAAACTCAGTAAACCTTAAATCCTGTACATACGAAGTGAAAAGAAACATGTTTATAACTAATTTATTACAAAATAAATAATATTAATAAATAAACCTTGAATACCAACAAGGTGAGTATATGCACGTACAAATTATACTGTAGAAAACATTCCGAATCATCAACGAAACTGAATCATTTACGGGATCGCAAAACAGATGTTTACAATGAACATGAAAATCAACGGCATATCTTTATTGATATAGCAGGCGAGACCAACAATTTGGCCAAAGGAGTTCGAGGTCCTACGCTGAATTCTGCTTCAAATGGCTGAGGGAAGACCCCGGAAAAAGCCCAACCACGATTTGAACCAGGATCCGTTCATTACGCTGTCCGTCACCCCACGGTGTAGAGTGCAATGCAGTGAACTGAGTACTCTAACTTCCTGCAAATTGCAACCGTTTTGTTCCGCTTTACATTTGCACAGTCAGCTACGTAGACTACTTCTAGATATTTAATCATTTTTCTTAATCACTAATATATACTGCATTAGTACGTTTTGTGAAGATTGTGATATTTCTCTCATTCTTCTTGCACTTGTGCTTTTTTATAAGTATCTGTAATTTTATTTCAATTTTTTATTTGTCTCTTCTTTCTGCATTTGTTTCTTGTATATGTCTATTTGCATTCTTGAGATGTAGTGGTAGAGAAGGCCTGATGGCAACTCTGCCAGATTAAATAAATCAAACAGTAAGTGAAGGAGGGAATAAATGAATTAATAAATAGATAAATTAGTGAATAAATGAATAAATAAATAAGTAAATAATTAAAACAAATCTATAAGTTATTAAAAAATTAATAAACATATCAATAAGTAAATAAATAAACAAAATAACGCGCTAGAACATGAAATGCTTATACAAGACAGAAGTCCTGTTACATGTATCACTGCATGAAGTAAAGAACGAGCAGCAACACATCTTGGTATACTATTTATGTATTAGTAAGCAAGCTGAATTCTAATAAATATTATTCAATTTCTATTTGTCACTATTTAATACACGTCAAGATATAAAATAATAGGCCTAATCTTCTTTTCTAATATAAATATAGGGAATATTAATATCTTAAAGATAGAAGATGTGAAAACGTTCGCATCTTGTATTGTATCGGTATTTCAACGTACTCTTGCGCTTGCGTATTGTCGTGCCGACGTCATCAACAATGGCCGACAGACACTACAAGACGGATCGTTTCCATGGAAACACTGTGGTTTGCTTTTCTCGGAAGAATAGTTCGGTATGTCTGGAATGCGAACTGTGTTTCATTTGCTGAAGAAGGGAGGCTATCCCTTCACGGGGGCAGCTGCATTTGCTGGGGGCTCTCGTATGGGAGCCTTCCAGACGGCGGGAAGACCTGCGTATGCGGTTGGACCGCGGAAGGAAGGACCAGCGGTAGCGGAAGGCGGGCCCCGATTTTCGTTCGGTAAGCCCGATTTGGTCAAAATTGTGGGGATGGTTGGGGCGATAGTGCTGGGGGGCTACTACCTCTGGAGTAGTGGCAGTCCAGGGGACACGAGGGGTGCCTCCACGCCCCCTGAGCCTGTCCCTCCGCCTTCATCGCCTCAGCCTTCCCCAACACACCCCCGGTACTGTACAAAATTCAAATACTTTTATGCTCCCCCCTGCACTGAAATACACCCACAACAAGTGAGACGACGATCACGCCGCTCACGCCGCACACACCCACCGCCATCTTCGCCACCTACACCAGTACCGCCACTACCCCCGCCTCCCCCCCATGGTATTCTCAGGGGTACTGAGAAAGACCAGGGGGCCGACCGTCCGCGCCCGAGGGTCACGTTTGACCTTCCTCCTGAGGAACCTCAGGGGGAAGCGATGGCGGGACCTTCTACAGCGGGCGGCCTAGGCACTGACACTACCCCCCCACACAATACAGACGACAGTCCTCCCCAGTCAAGTCGGCAGGATGAGTCCAGTACGGACAGTGAGGACTCTGACTCAGGCAGGATGTCGGAGGAACAGAGACCCTTTGAACCCTTTCGACTTTGGAAACCTATCCCGGCTGAGGAAGCTTTGGAAAGATTTTTGGACTCGGTTAGAAAACAATCTGGACGGAAGTAGGGGAACACTTCCGCGGCTGCGGTCCTGGATCCAAATTCTGGTCGACCTGGTTGGCGAGTTGGTATAGCGCTGGCCTTCTCTGCCCAAGGTTGCGGGTTCGATCCCGGGCCAGGTCGATGGCATTTAAGTGTGCTTAAATGCGACAGCCTCATGTCAGTAGATTTACTGGCATGTAAAAGAACTCCTGCGGGACAAAATTCCGGCACACCGGCGACGCTGATATAACCTCTGCAGCTGCGAGCGTCGTTAAATAAAAAACATAACATTTTATACAGTCGACCTGGTTGGCGAGTTGGTATAGCGCTGGCCTTCTCTGCCCAAGGTTGCGGATTCGATCCCGGGCCAGGTCGATGGCATTTAAGTGTGCTTAAATGCGACAGGCTCATGTCAGTACATTTACTGGCATGTAAAAGAACTCCTGCGGGACAAAATTCCGGCACACCGGCGACGCTGATATCCCCTGCTTTTGCGAGCGTCGTTAAATAAAAAACATAACATTTAGGCCTATATATAGTCGACCTGGTTGCCGAGTTGGTATAGCGCTGGCCTTCTACGCCCAAGGTTGCGGGTTCGATCCCCGGCCAGGTCGATGGCATATAAGTGTGCTTAAATGCGACAGGCTCATGTCAGTAGATTTACTGGCATGTAAAAGAACTCCTGCGGGACAAAATTCCGGCACACCGGCGACGCTGATATAACCCCTGCTTTTGCGAGCGTCGTTAAATAAAACCAAATTTTCTAAAACAAAAAAAAATAATAAATAAATAAAAAATTAAAAAAAAAATTAAAAAATTGCAAACCACAAAAATTTAATGCACTGCCCAATGGTAGGGAGGTTGGGAAGGGCAGGGCGGAACTCGACATGCAGCCACCTCCACGTGGTGAGTTCTGGGTTGTTTCAGTTCGTACGGAATGAAACAAGCGAAGAGCTGCATCTCAACTGTGAAAGGTGGTACAAAAATTCATACAGGGTGGAAGATGTTCGATAACACTAAGTTCACGCACTAAATGCTTAAGATTAAATAACAGAAGCTTCCTTCTCCATTTCTTTATTTTTATTTAGTAAGAAATCGATTTTGTTTCTAGGAAAGGTCGCTATATCGCAGTGAATTCAGTAGCAGTTGCCAACAGACGGCAACACTCTTCCCTGCAGCACAGATGACAGTCACGAGGAGATCGCCCTCACACCCTGTACTCGCCGTGCTCTGGCTTAAGATGAATGTAACAAAAACATTATCGTCGTTGTTCCTACAATATCTCCTATGTGCAAAATATAATTTCCTTCAGTAGGAAGAATAAACACATTTATTAGTGGGATTTTGTTCATTTATTTACTCTACAAATTAAATAACATCTATGTGCAGTCAGACTACATAATTGATAACAATAATCTACGCTTAATAAGCCAGCGTCTCACAACTTCAAAAATATATGCTTAATATTCACATAGGAGATTACATGTTCCTCTACTTCACATGGGAGGAATTGCATTGCATAGGCTACAATATAACAAGCGGTAGTAACGAGTATACAGTTACAATGAGACTGAAAAATTGAGTTTAATTAAACAATTTAAATTTTGCAAAGTGTAACATTTTTTGATGTGTATTAAGAGTCATAAAGAGAACAGCACTCGACCGACTGCGCCATCCACACCGACTACTTCACTTTGCTTATCCCCTCTTCTACTTTGTGTGTCCTCATTTTCATAGCTCTCCGTATATAAATATTAGAGATATTTATATTTAGTTGGTACTATTCTAATACACATTTCTATTGTGACGAGAAACGACCAGTAGATTTTATCCAGTGTCCTCTCATTCAATGTAAGCTTGTTCTGCTTTAAAACTCCTAGTTGAGAAATTAAAATCTGTAGTTTGAAGTGATCCCCATTCGAGGTAGGGTGCAGAAAGACTGGAAAATAGTCTCTAATGTCGGCTTTAGGCATAGTAAAGGGCATGTAGCACGTATGGGCGAATCCAGAAATGCATATAGAGTGTTAGTGGGAGGGCGCAGAGAAAAAGACATTCGGGAATGCCGAAACGTAGACGGAAGGATAATATTAAAATGGATTTGAGGGAGGTGGAATATAACAGAGACTGGATTAATCTCGCACAGGAGAGGGACAGATAGCGGGCGTATTTGAGGGCGACAATGAACCTCCGGGTTCCTTACAAGCCGTAAGTAAGTATATAGGTGATGTTACATGTTTGATCATTGAATGAGCAGGCAGTACAAGCATCTGACAAAGACAGTACGCACATTTACCCTACATTTCGTACTTTGTTTTTTTATTGCAAAACAAAATTTTGGCTATAAGTAAACTTAAGGTGAATTCAATGTTGCGACTGGAGTATCTACAATTTAGCCATTCATTGCAAAGTATCGGCTCAAGTAGGTAATCTAAAAACCTGGTGTTATTTTTCACAGCAAAGACATGCTACAACGTCAATAATTTTGTATGTATGTATTTTCAAATTATACCGGTATTAAAAACTAATTTTACATAATTCGCATACACAAATCTCTCTGTTGTTTATAAAATGAAATTAAAAATTGTAATACCAGGATCAAATTCTAGCGAGGAATAGACAGACAAAAACATAGAAAAGTCACAATATACATACTTTGTAGACTAACATTTAAACACCATAATAAGATATTTAACAAATAGGATACATAAAGATGAAAAAAATAATATGTTATAAATTGAGATAAGTTATATAATAATTTCAGAATTAAGAAAAGATTATGTTGAGAATGGAGATGGATTATTATTATTATATTATTATTATTATTATTATTATTATTATTATTATTATTATTATTATTATTATTATTAGCTCCGTTGGTAGAGCAGCTGGCTACGGACTGAAAGGTCCGGGGTTCGATCCCAGGTGGTGACAGAATTTTTTCTCGTTGCCAAACTTTCAGAGCGTCCCCGAGGTTCACTCTGCCTCCTATAAAATAGAGTACCGGGTCTTTGCCGGGAGTAAAAGGCGGTCAGAGCGTGGTGCCGACCTCACCACCTCATTCTAGTGCCGAGGTCATGGAAAGCATGTGGATCTACCTCCATGCCCCCCAAGTGCCTTCATGGCATGTTACGGGGATACCTTTAAATTTATTATTATTATTATTATTATTATTATTATTATTATTATTATTATTATTATTAGTGTCATTAGCAGCAAATCATATAGATATATTAACGAAAATATAAAATTGACAGAAATGATATAATGTACTTAGAGAAGAAATAAACTTGTTTTAAAATTAATGATACATAATATAAACTAGGGAACTCTGTCCTATGACTATTTGAATCTGGAATCGAAAATTTCATTACTACAAGACGGCAATTCTAGCTGAAGTTTTTATTATCGAATTATTTAGACATGGGCCATTATTTGCACTACAGGTATGTACTGTTGTCAAAAGAAAAAGTGGCCGCTCTCCAGAAGCAAATTTCCCTTCGGGTATCTTCGCTACAATTCGGAGACAGGCGATGTTACATGTTGTACCACGTTACCTGATATCTACAGTTATAATTCAAGTATTCTTTGTGTTACTTAATAGCGTAATGGTAGCGTTCCTGCCTCTTATCCGTGAGGTCCTGCGTTCGAATACAACCAAGTGCTTTTTATGTTCTTTTTTCTATTGTTTTTAAGACAGAGATACAAAACATACTTAATTGCTCCTTTCTCTTTTATGATTATTTTAGTAATTAACATCAGGTTCATGAATGTGTTATGTCATGACTTTATCATTATTTATTATGACATTATGGCTGCAAATGTGACGTCACACAGGGAGGTCTGAGCTGGCAATCGAGCACAGCAGTCGCTTTAAACTTAGTTTTGGTGGCAAAGATTGCGCGAATTTTTTTAATCTACGGGAAAGAAATATGCAATAGAATGCCGGGCTGTGTTATGTATGGCTACAACAGCCACTCGAAGAAAACGAAATGAACCAACATAAGATACTACGGATTTCCGAAGGACAAGGACGTAGCGACTAGCGAACTCGTGGATCACTGTCCAAGGGCGGACAAGTTCAATTTATAAGACGCTAAATTACGATTTTTAAAACAAGGATGTTTGTTGTGACATTACAATAATTTCATAAAAGTAATACACTTGTTAAAGTCTTTCTCACGGCAGTAGAAACATTTGAATGTAAGCACTTACAAATATATTGCATATTATGGATGTGGAATTAATAATAATAATAATTATTATTATTATTATTATCATTATTATTACTATTATTATTATTATTATTATTATTATTATTATTATTTTTTTTTTTTTTTGTGCTTGTCCATTAATTTATTGTCACCTTCAGTGCACAGAGTCCGTATAGCTCAGTTTCTATCTGATGCTTTTCCAATTCACTGCGGGCTAAAACAGGGAGATGCACCATCACCTTTACTTTTTAACTTCGCTTTAGAATATGCCATTAGGAAAGTTCAGGATTACAGGCAGGGTTTGGAATTAAACGGGTTACACCAGCTTCTTGTCTATGCGGATGACGTGAATATGTTAGGAGAAAATATACAAACGATTGGGGAAAACACGGAAATTTTACTTGAAGCTAGTAAAGCGATCGGTTTGGAAGTAAATCTCGAAAAGACAAAGTATATGATTATGTCTCGTGACCAGAATATTGCACGAAATGGAAATATACAAATTGGAGATTTATCCTTCGAAGGGGTGGAAAAATTCAAATACCTTGGAGCAACAGTAACAAATATAAATGACACTCGGGAGGAAATTAAACGCAGAATAAATATGGGAAATGCGTGTTATTATTCGGTTGAGAAGCTTTTATCATCTAGTCTGCTGTCAAAAAATCTGAAAGTTAGAATTTATAAAACAGTTATATTACCGGTTGTTCTGTATGGTTGTGAAATTTGGACTCTCATTCTGAGAGACGAACATAGGTTAAGGGTGTTTGAGAATAAGGTGCATAGGAAAATATTTGGGGCTAAGCGAGATGAAGTTACAGGAGAATGGAGAAAGTTACACAATGCAGAACTGCACGCATTGTATTCTTCACCTGACATAATTAGGAACATTAAATCAAGACGTTTGAGATGGGCAGGGCATGTAGCACGTAAGGGCGAATCCAGAAATCCACATAGAGTGTTAGTTGGGAGACCGGAGGGGAAAAGACCTTTAGGGAGACAGAGACGTAGATGGGAGGATAATATTAAAATGGATTTTAGGGACGTGGGATATGATGATAGAGACTGGATTAATCTAGACCGATGGCGGCCTTATGTGAGGGCGGCAATGAACCTTCGGGTTCCTTAAAAGCCAGTAAGTAAGTAAGTAAGTAAGTATGTGCAGAGTTATTTCTGTATCGCCAGCATATTATCATTGTTCATAATTATAATGTCCCGTAACAAATATTTATTTTCATCAACGATGCCTTCGAGTAACATATTCAAGATCAGAACCGCCTCAATGTAATGCTTTACTGAAGGCAAGGCTGGATATTGGTCCCAGCGTGACGTCATCTGTGCAAGTGAGAGGGGACGATAGCTGCGCACCGCCTCGCCAGTATTCTTCCACCATTGGACATACATAAATGGGCAGGTCCTTCAATGCTAACCCTACATTCTCCAATCTTTCCTATTTTCTGCCTTCCTCTTAGTCTCCGCACATAATCCACATATCTTAATGTCGTTTATTATTTGATATCTTCTTCTGCCCCGAAGACTTCTCCCGTTCACCATTCCTTCCAGTGCATCCCTCAGTAGGCAGTTTCTTCTCAACCAGTGACCCAACAAATTCCTTTTTCTCTTTCTAATCAGTTTCACCACCATTCTTTCTTCACCCACTTTTTCCAACACAACTGCATTTCTTATTCTGTCTGTTCACTTCACACGTTTCATTTTTCTCCACATCCACATTTCAAATGCTTCTATTCGTTTCTCTTCATTTCATCGTAATGTCCACTTTTTTCCTCATATAGTGCCACACTCCACACAAAACACTTCACTAGTCTATTCCTTAGTTCTTTTTCCAGAGGTCCCCGGAAGTTGCTCCTTTTTCTGTTAAAAGCTACCTTTGCTCATCTTTGCGATTTTTCTTGGGAAGGATATAAGCGCTAACTTCCCATTCCTTTCCGCACACCACTGTCTCTTTCGAATCTTAATAGATCCCAGGGGCCCAAGCGTGGCGGTGAGAGAGTGGATTTGACTAATTGGGCCCACCGAAATTCACCGCATGAGTTAAATATTAGTTCTATCAGGATTTTTGACCTGATCAGAACCGGGAAATCCCAATTAGCCTTTGCCCCTCGCATCCTGGACGAACTTGTACAAATCGTTAGAAAATCTGGGAGGGGGATTGGGCCACTTTTTCCGCAAATGTTTCTTTACTTGTGCCCTCGTAGTTCAGTCGGAAAAACGTCGGAATTTAGATGTAAACGTCTCAGTTTCAATTCCTCGTCACTGCTTTTCATGTTATTGTGTTTGAAGACAGTATAATATAATAAAATAAATAGAAAAAACTAACACCAGTATTATGCAACTGTATTGTTCCAAACCTAATATTAAATTTATGTTATTTATGTTGCTTAAGAACGATAACAGAATATAAATCATAACTTGAATATTATTTATATCGCTAACAACGATAACAGAATATAAATAACTTCAATATTATTTATACAGGATCACTAAAGAACGATAACAATATAAATGGTATATATCGGTTTCTTTAATATAATATATAATCAGTTATTTAAGGCGGTCTTGGATCTGAGTGGAGGACGGTTGAACTTCATCAGTAGAAGGGGTGGGAGTGAAGTATATTCGAAAACTCAGGTGCAATAAAAATTGAAGTAAAAATAAAATGAAGTCCCTGTAGTAAACGATTCGATGTGTAGATTTAAGGTTCAATTAAAGTAACAATTTTATTTGATGGGTTTGAGCTACAAAAATAATTAGGTTTCCATCACAGACATTACATTTAAGAATATTTATATATTTGGTTAATGCTAAAAACATTAAATTCGGAATGGATCAAGTCTGTTGAAACGAAAATCACAAAATTTATCAGGATCACGCGTAACTTATTCCTGAGTTCGTTGTGCGCAAGAAAGTGGCTTGTATTCAGAGTGTTAAGAATCTATTTCTCTTTAGAGAGCAGATCGCTGTGAATCAAACCGTAACCCGTCTCCACCTACGCTACTTATGAAATTTATGCCCAACCAACATCTACATAAGCGATTCACATATTTCCGGGTAGGTGAATCAAATCAGGACGCGAAGTCTAAAAACAAATTTGCTGTTGAAGTTGTTGTTCGCACTAAGAACAAACTATCAGGTAGAAAAATAATGCAATGTAAAGTAATGACAAAGATTATTTTCTCACTCTTCTATACATAGCAATATAGCTGTAAGAGAAATAGGCCTACAACTAGCATCGGTCTGTTTTTGTTGGTAATTTGCTGGATTGTGTTTGCAAGCGCTGGGTTATATACGTCTATTTGATATTGCTTTTATTTATGTTTACTTCATTATTAGTCTTCTTAATTTATTAATACTTAAATTGCAACAGCGAAATAAATATACTGCTATGAAGAACACATCTATGCAACGAATATTGGAAACGTGTCGTTGCTCTATTTCATTTCGAAAATTATTTCCATAGTAACATTGGAACAATGCATTTAGGTTACAATGATAAGCAGTGTTATAGTCCCGACGCTATTATTTCCGGCGTGACTCCGCCTCTTTGCTTACGTCTTAGAAAGTTAAGGCTCTATAAAGTCTAGGTAGGTAGTATCGTTACCCATTTTTGTTCTTACGTTGCCGAGCTCCCATACGAGGAATCTATTTGCCACATCGTTAAACACTATCATGACGTAGCACCTATGATAATAAATCAAACGCAGTGTAATTCAGCAAATAATTGAGCGGCAAATAACGTCTTCGTGTGCTTTCTGCGAACGCCAACGAAAGAGCTAAAATGGCGTGCGATTATATTAAGTATTTATAGAGCCTCAAGAAATGAATCAGCTAATCACAAGACGCACACGTTTAAATGTAGCCGACCTGCAACGCGATTCGCTGCCGGAAATTAGAGCGACGGGACGATAACGCTCAGTTTGTTGTGCATTTAGCTATATTATTGTCGTAACGTTGAAAAAATAGTTGCATTGCTAGTGGAAGCATGGAAACATGTCATCTGAATGATTTAGCGACTAGCTGCCATCCATTCTGAAAACTCGTGGATAAGAAATCCTTTCGAGTATGGTGTAATGCAATTAAAAACTTTGTCTAAGGAGGACCAAGATGAACTTGTTGATGTTCCTTGGAATGGTTCATTTATAATATTTTTCAAAGAATGTACACTTGATCACTTGAGGTCAAGGTATTTTCTGAGTATAATAAAATAGGTGAAAATACATTGAAACACCTAGTTCCATGTTGTAGCACGTACTGTATCTCTGTGAACAAACATTTTCAATATTTTGTTTCCTGAAAAACAAACATAGAAATTGGCTCGATGTTGAATCTGATTTAATGCTAAAATTAGCAAATATTGAACTAGATGTGGTTAGAATTGTCCCAAACAAGAAAAGGTGTGATTTTTTCCATGACATCTAGATTCAGGTATTTACTCAATGTTCAATTTAATTGTTGTTAATATTGCTACCTACGTCTCAACTTCTAATTCTACGCAGGTACTAAAATTTAAAGTTGTGGGTCCTAGCATGCCTTAAACACAAAAGGGGGTCCACAACTCAGAAGTTGGCTTATGGTGCTTGCGGACTTGTTCTCTGTATGCAACCATTTGGTTTGTTATGTCGGTCTAGTAACCGCTAATCAGGTGCGTTTTTGGCGTTAATTTCTAATTCCAAGAGTATTGGTACGCAAA
Source organism: Periplaneta americana (assembly GCF_040183065.1). Lineage (NCBI taxonomy): Eukaryota > Metazoa > Arthropoda > Insecta > Blattodea > Blattidae > Periplaneta > Periplaneta americana. Next base: position 177,163,571 of record NC_091132.1, on the reverse strand, counting down.
AATAGAAGTGAAATGTGTTTCTTTGTATATGCGAAAGTATTAGTAGCAGTAGGATCTCTGTTCTATGTGCTCGTCTCATATACCTTCAAGGAAATAACTCTGGTGTCACCAGATGGATTAGAATTAGATTAATGTTGAAACTCCATAACTGGAGTCGAACCTGCAGTCTTCCAGCTTGCATCACAGAGTGTAGTGCGTACCTCACATGAAATTATTTATCATAAATACTTTTTACTCCCTCTGTCCCATAATAATTGTCCGGTACGCTTTTCTTTCTTGTCCCATAATAATTGTCCGATATCCATAATTTTATACTGACGTTTACAGAGGAGCAAAATGAAACACATGAATGAGTAATACAACTGTATTACTCCAGAATCCGTACGAAATTGTCACTCAATTAGCAAAAGAAAAAAATAATTAGTCCGGGATTCAGTATAAATTGGCCAATCATTGAACCAAAAAAGAACATGAATACTACTTGTACAACTTTATGACTCCAGGATCAGTACAAATTGGCTAGTCATTGAGCCGAAATAAATACTCCTAGGAGTGGAACTTTATTAACTCCAGGAATAGTACAAATTGAACAAGAAGTGAAACAAAGAAAAACATTCTCCTACGAGTAAAGACGAAAGAACTGCCTGTTAGACCTGGAAGGTTGTCATTCTAACAGTTTGCCTCACCACAGATCTACCGCTGCAGTGCCACTGTAGCCTCGTCGTAAATGTTCCGAGGACACTTCAAGCGAGGTGGCAGGACGTTGAGGTGGTCCAGGTGCCCCTTCTGCATATGGGGAATCTTGTTGTTCTTCCCGTCATTGACTTTCATTATTTCAATAAGATTGAACTACAAAGTGAGGAAGACGTTGTTGAGCTTGTTGCGTGTCAGCTGAGAGAAAGCTATTTCAATGGCGGCGATCAACTCATCGATAGTTTCTGGAGCTGCCTGAGACTGAATTGCCCGGAAGTAACCCAGATCTAAAACATTCATATCCGGACTGTTTGGCGGTTGGCACACGAGTTCCAAAGTGATTCCACTGGCTGCTGCAGCGTCCATCCAGGTGCGGTCACTGGGAGCGATAGGCGGACGCGCATTGCCCTGCTCAACTGACACCTGAAGGCCATTTTGTATTTATTGCTGGGATTAATTTGGTGATGGGCATGGATCCACTTTCCAAAGATTGCCGCCCCCATTGCCAAATGCAGCGTGCTATTCTTTTACTGACATGAAATTTCTCGGCCGCACATGTTATGCACCTTCTTCACTACGTCAGCCGTAGTGTTTTTCAACAAAAACTCCTATACCGCCTGCCGTTCACTGTCTGTAAGTTTCTTGCTCCCCCTGTCACTCACTACCGCCAGTTGTGTTCCCAGGATGTCCAAGTCTGTTCAAACGTACGTATTCACTGCAGGAGTATGCTCTACTAACGATTTCCAACTTGCTTTGCTACACTGGTTTGTATAAGTGCCACACCGGTGAGTTGAAAACCAATACCCACTTTCGGTAATCTTCTGGGCGGTTGTGTTGCTTGTCTCAATAAGATCACCTTGTGCACTGATCTACTGCGCTTCTCCTCATGCGTGCACTTCTCGTTTGCGAGACACATTAATAACTTTTCAACTACTTAACAGATTTTCATGAAATTTTACACAGCAGTTACAGGTAGCATATATGTTTTCTATGCAAGCTCTCGTTACGTTGGTATAAGGGGAACTACCCCTTATAGGGGGGCGCATTTAGACAAAATTAGAAACTTTTCTCCTATCTGACAGATTTTATGAAATTTTAAAAAACAGTTACAAGTAGCATATATGTTTTGTATACAAGCTCCGATTACGTTCGTATATGGGGAACTACCCCTTATAGGGGGCGCAATTAGACAAAATTAGTAACTTTTCTCCTATTTAACAGATTTTTATGAAATTTTACAAAGCAGTTACAAGTAGCATACATGTTTTGTATACAAGCTCCGATTACGTTCGTATATGGGGAACTACCCCTTATAGGGGGCGCAATTAGACAAAATTAGTAACTTTTCTCCTATTTAACAGATTTTTATGAAATTTTACAACGTAGTTACAGGTAGCATGCATGTTTTATATACAAGCTCTCATTACGCTGGTCTAAGTGTAACTACCCCTTATAGGGGGGCGCAATTAGACAAAATTAGTAACTTTTGTCCTATCTAACAGATTTTTATGAAATTTTATACAGTAGTTGCACTTAGTACATTTGTTTTGTGTACAAACTCTGTTTACGTTGGTATAAGCAGAAGTGCCCCTTACAGGGGGATGCATTTAGACAAAATCTTATGGGGCGGGGAAATGTAACATTTTAGGTACTATTACACCTTTTGGACACTCGGAAAGCTTATTTGGTATATAATTAACAAGCTGTCATCTTGAATTCCCTGAATTATACTCTGGAAGCAGATTCGGTTCACAGATATTGAAATAACTGCAACCGAGAAAAATTGCACTACTGCACGTCGAAAGAATAGTGCTCATAAATTATTACTTCTGCAAATCTGCGCACCTTAAGACTAGATTTAAAATAGAGGTAAACAGTGGAGGAAGTGAAAAAAAATTATTTTTGGACGAACCAAAGGGTTTTTTTTTCTCTACCTTAGCAAAGTCTGCACTCAATGGTTATATTTATATTTCGTCCCGCGTCCAATCTTGCTAATTTTACATACTATAATAACATTAAATGTAACAAAATCAAACAGTGTTACATACCCAAAGAACTACTTGACATGTTGGTACCAAGTATGAATGGAATCGACCACTTACAACAGAGATACAGCACAAGGAAAACGGCAGACTCGCGGCGCTTGCTGAGTAAGAATGCTGGGTGGCGAAATGTGGCATGTTACCGGCTTCGTATCTCGCTATGCAGCCACCTCCGCTGATTAAGATAATCAATTGGGTGTTACTCAGTTATATAGGAAAAATAATTTAAGGGTTTAATTTCATTTTTTCACATGTCATTTTTCTGCATTTGTCCTCCTAAATATGGATTTTGGACCACTGTGCATCGTATGTAATTAGTGTAATACCATTTCGGCGTACCGGACAATTATTATGGGACAACGGGAGTACTTCGTTATTTAACGAGAATGTATCAACTACTAGGTCATTTAGCGTCGATGGTGTTGGTGATAGATGGTATTAAGCGTGATGAAACCGAGGATTCGAAATAGATTACCTGACATTCTCCTTACGGTTCGAGAAAACCTCGGAAAAAACACAACCAGGTAATCAGCGCAACAGGGACTCGAATCCACGCCCGAGCACAACTCCGGATCAGCAGCCAAACGCGCTTCTGCTCGAGCCACGCCTGTGGCTTCACAAATAAATTTGCAAGTGGTAGATTATAGTCCCTTCCTGAATCCGTAATAAATTGTCGCTATAGTTTCAAAGATAAAAAATTAAAAAACTGACATGCAGCCAACAGGCAATTAGAAAGCGAACATAGTGTGAAGCGTTGGTTTCGTTATCTTGCCAGGGTTGCCAGATTGGGCTACAAGTAGCCAATTGGGCTACTTGAAATTTGAATTGGCTATTGACTTTTACCATTGGCCTACTTGCGACTTTTTGGGCTACTGAAAAATTTTCTGGGCTATTTTTGGGCTATTTTTTCTGATTTGAAATTGTGGAAAATTAATAGTAATAGATGTAGTAATAGTATTCCTCTCCGTGAAAAAAACCTTATTACACCACCACCACCACCACCACCACCACCACTTTAACCACGAGAAACGAAATAAGCCTACCTATGCGAAATATTATATATATATATATATATATATATATATATATATATATATATATATATGAGATATTGCACAAGTCCACACCTGTGGAGTAACGGTCAGCGCGTCTGGCCGTGAAACCAGGTGGCCCGGGTTCGAATCCCGGTAGGGGCAGGTTACCTGGTTGAGGTTTTTTCCGGGGTTTTCCCTCAACCCAATACGAGCAAATGCTGGGTAACTTTCGGTGCTGGACCCCGGATTCCTTTCACCGGCATTATCACCTTCATATCATTCAGACGCTAAATAACCTAGATGTTGATACAGCGTCGTAAAATAACCCAATATATTGCACAATGTCACATGACCAAGTCCGTGTAAGGGGATTTTCTCGTTTCACCATGACCAGTGTCAGCAGAAATGCATTGGCGAAGATAAAAATCAGTTGCTGTTTTTTCTGCACTTCAAGCGTTAGTATTTTTGTGAATGCCGATTAGGAACTAGGATCTTTCGTAAAAGTGATATACAATTTTTAAGTTATATTAGAGAATTAATTTTTTGACATTTTTGTACCCTAATTATAATGGAACTTAATTATTCAATTCTGAGTCCTATAGTGAAATAATTTTAAGAGAACTGTGTTTGTTATAGAAGTGATATACAGTAACATTTTTAAATTGTGATAGTGAATAACTTATTCATACATATTTTGTTTTGTGATTATACTGAAAATGGAAATATTTATTATTTCGTTCTGTAATTGCTGAAAATGGGAAAGTGGGAGAAGTATACCAAAACGTTTAATAGGCAGTGATTAAATCGTATTTCATTCTCAAACTGGCTTCAGCATGTGAAGGACTACAGCAATAAAGCAGATTGTAAAGTTTATAAAATTCAAATAAGAGCTCATAAAGGAGCAATTTATATTGGACTACTTTTTCTGAATGTTGGCTACATTTTCAGCGAGCTTTCGCTACTTTTAGTTATACCAATCTGGCAACCCTGTATCTTGCAAGATTCAGCCAGTGTGAGCACATCCAAAATGGTCCTACGAGCTGAACTCTGCCGCTAGGAGCGGAGATGAACACAAATCTCTGGCAACGTGGATATTGGCATTATTTGACAGTTTTCATTTATTTGGTAGTTTCCTCACTGCTGAGGTTTTCTTCGATTAAAAGAAAACAGATATAGTACACAATAATTTTCAAACACAGTACAAATTTTGAAAGTAACTTCTATTAAGATTGTTTTATATTCTCTCTGAAAAGTTCTCTGTCTGTAATATATTCTCCCGTAAGCACATGTGTCTGTATACTTCGTTGCACCTTGTACATAGCACCTTATTGCACACATTAATATAAGGAAAAAGTTTTTTAAAAGAGTATAGCAGCCATATTGCGAACACGTGATATTTTTATTCTTGCAGTCGGTCAACATTGTGTACACGTGAATGGAATAGCGAAAAGCAAATTCAAGTTTCTCTTTCTGAAAATGAGTTTTTTCACAAGTAAAAGAATGCACTAAATATCAATATTATTCTTCCATAAACCCTTCTTCTAAAAGCAGTGCGTGATGGCCAGCAGTCCTGAAGCAGCCCAACTGTACGTAGCATAAGAGAACACGTCATGTAAGATCTGTCAGAAAGCGGACTTACATTGCAAATAGCCATTATCATATTACGTGGAAATCAGCCTTGGTTAAAATAAGTTATGAACGATAAAACTGGTTCTTAATTGAATATTTTACGACGCTTTAACAACTGCTAAGGTTATCTAGCGTCCGAATGAGATGAAGGTAATAATGCCAGCGAAACGAGTCCAGAGTCCAAAGCTGAGGGTTATCCAGCATTTTCTCTCCACAAGTTGAGGGAAAACCCCTGAAAATATCTCAACCAGATAACTTATCCCGACCAGGATTAAAAATCGGGCCGCTCTGATAAATGTTGAACAATAGCCAAGGAGATTAACTATCTCTTTTTAACCAACAACGTACTACTTGAATAATTTCAAGGGGGAAAATGTTCCTGGCCTGGGTATCGATCCCGCGATGCCTCATTGAACGTACCAGCACTCTACCGACTGAGCTACCCGGGAACTCCACCCGACACCGTCTCAATTTTTCCACTTATATTCACACAAATCGAATCGGCTGACGAGACGCCAGAGACCCACATCGAATGCACACAACTCTGTGTGACTTGGAATTGTGGTTTTCTGTTCACGTACACAGTGACGTATATATTATGCAAATATCGATGTGGGTCTCTGGCGCTTCGTCAGGCCACGTGAGTTGCGTGGATATAAAGGGAAAAGTTGAGACGGTGTCGAGTGGAGATCCTGGGTAGCTCAGTTGGCAGAGCGCTGGTACGTTCAACCAGAGGTCCCGGGATCGATACCCGGCCCCGGAACAATTTTTCCCTTGAAATTATTCAAATCTGCTTTACAGGGAGATTTACCTAAAAGACTAGATTTGCAAGAATACAATACATTTTCACCACCGCCTCAGATCATAGCGTTGTTGTTCCTGCAGTAACTCCTACGTGCAAAATATAAAATTTTTTAGTAGGAGGAAAAAACACATTTATTCATTCCATGGCAATGGTAATACATAGGAGATCGTGAATTCTTACATTTTCGAAAGAAACAAATATCATTACATATGCTGTAACACTATTTAAGTTATTTGAAGTGTTCAGAACTATAATGGGCCAAGCGCCTTTACTGAAGACGAAAAAAAGAAGGATTAAAGTTAAGTTATTACCATAATTCAATGGAAACATCTAGCAAGTAATATAATGTTTACACATTAAAACTAAATTATATGTCAATCTTCATTAAACTATGGTTGCATGTAATAACAATTAAGAAACATGTTAGAGAATTGTCATGGCACCAATGATTCCTCTCAGGTCCAAAATGATCGCATTTTAATTTTTAAAAATACAATTTAAATTAAGTAACATATTAAACGATTTATCCTTCTATCAAACACTAATGTTCCCTGGATCAATCGTCCTATTTTAATTATGTAATTACTTTATATTTATTTCTAACGGGTGCAGCGGAGCGCACGGGTATGGCTAGTAAGTAATAAAAGATAAAATCAGGGATATTTAAACTACAACCTGTGCACAATGAGAATATAACGGTCTGAAAGCCTGTAACTTTTAAATTTCAAATTGTATAGCTATGATCCCGCAAAGACGAGAAACAGAACTTGATGTGGTAAAGTTGTAGTGCGCGCAATAGCCATAGTGGCGCTGCAAAACTAGACTTTTTCTACAAAGCAGATTCTAAACTTCCGTGCATAGGCTGTGTGGTATTATGCAGAAACAATATATATATATATATATATATATATATATATATATATATATATATATATATATAGTTCTAAAATCACAGCTCTATGATCGATATGTGATTGAAAACGATGGTTGTTTATGTGCGTATACGAGGTGTTTCGGTCTACATCTGTGGAGTAACGGTCAGCGCGTCTAGCCGCGAAATCAAGTGGCCCGGGTTCGATTCCTGGTAGGGGCAAGTTACCTGGTTCAGGTTCTTTCCGGGGTTTTCCCTCAACCCAATATGAGCAAATGCTGGGTAACTTTCGGTGCTGGACCCCGGACTCATTTCACCGGCATTATCACCTTCATCTCATTTAGACGCTAAATAACCTAAGCTGTTGATAAAGCGTCGTAAAATAACCTACTAAAATAAAATAAAAAACAGGTGTTTCAGACCACTCTTATCAGCCTTTTTTCTCGAAAACTGTGTTCATAAAAAATTTGATAACCGAAACTTATGTGAAGAATCGATTGTGGTAGTACCATTTACCGTAACAGACAGAAAGTAGGGGTACCTGTGGTCAACTTTGAAATTTCAAATAAGAACATGGGTCACTGAAGGTATCATTGACAACTACTTTTAACAAGAAACAACTTTCTTTTCTAACTTTTATAGTTTACTCGCAAAGCAACAAAAGTGATTTCTTCTGAGAAACGCAGTATGTTGTTTATGTACCGTAGAAAAGGGTGAAGTCGATCAAAATTTTGCAATTTTTTATTGATATTGGGGTTATGCAATGGAGCGAAGTTCCTCAGAAAATACCATTTTGTCGTCATATCTTTCACTTATGAAGACACGTTACTATAACTGAACTACAATCTATAAAAGACTGTTTTTTTTTAATTTGACTTGTGATCGAAGTTACCTGCTTAAATAGGGTAAAGTCGATCACCATTGAATTTCTAATTTAAGTTCGATTTTTAAATATTGCGGAGTAAAGTCGATCACTGTTTATGTTTTTAAAAAACAAATTAAATGTATTACATATATTTTATTTGTTATAAAGGGTGTAAAAAACAATAATAAACTTCAATATAAGTTATGCCTATAGCATTATATTGCGTTTTTTTGTAGGTTATTTTACGACGCTTTATCAACATCTTCGGTTATTTAGCGTCTGAATGAGATGAAGGTGATAATCCTGGTGAAATGAATCCGGGGTCCAGCACCGAAAGTTACCCAGTATTTGCTTATTTGGGTTGAGGGAAAACCCCGGAAAAAACCTGAACCAGGTAACTTACCCCGACCGGGAATCGAACCCGGGCCACCTGGTTTCGCGGCCAGACGCGCTGACCGTTACTCCACTGGAGTTGACTATATAGTGTATCTTTTGTTACTGTGATCATACTATTCGATACAAATAGGCCTATAGGTCTCCACTGTACAATCATGACAATGATTGCCAACTTATAAAACATAACACATTTTAATACTTCACATACCAACAAACAAAGATTTAAGAATTCAAAGTTTACATTGAAATACCACCCTTCAATTTTAACCTAAAATGCAATTCAACATTGCTTAGGTTTATATCAGGTGTTACTTGAAATCTTCCCCTCCACATGTCACTTTAGAAACTACGTTGTCCCATAGTCAGGTACAGAGGGGTGTACAAAATATGTTCCTTTGGCAGTGCTTCTCTTACGCAAGAAATTCACCATAATTTCGTCTTCCTCTTTCCCCGCTATTCCATCAATATAAGCTATACTAAGACTCTGTTTATAAGTGTTAGTTGGAGGTATTTCGGTGAACAATTTATTATTCCTGCTGGTCCTATCTGCTTCGAGTAGGTCGATGGCATGATCGACTTAACCCTACAAAGGTACAAGTTTTCTTAAAATAATAAGTTTCAATACTAACATTTCGAACTGCAAAACTATTATTTCAGGATGCAATCTCAACGAAAAGTACTTACGTATACTTCCTGTCTCCTTTCACTGCTGACTATAATTTAGAGTTTGTAAGACTTTGTTTTCATTTAAGAGAAAAAGTTGAGAATAACAATTTTCACTTCAACGGTAATTACACAGTGTTCCCATTGTTGGCATTCGCAGGCTTTTTGTTGTCCCTCTCGCTTACATTTGCAATGTCAGGCAATGAAGTCAGCATAACAACATTTTAACAAGTAAATGAGAAAATATATAACTTTCAATAAAAATCGCAAATGATCGATTTTACACTCACTGAATGACTTTACCCACTTTTACGGCATGTACACTCTTCACAGTAAATGTTCAAAATGAACGCCACCCTGTGCTAATCAATGTTCTGATCACTTCCTAACTTCCGTGATTCCACTTCAGCGAAGCTGGGAGACCCACAAGCTTCTTTAATACTTTGTTTTATGTCTTCTCTAGTTGTTTGACGCACCTGGTAGCACATGTCTTTAATTCTCTCCCGTAAGAAGTACGAAGTCAGGAGATCGGGCTGGCCAAGCTACTGGTCCTCCTCGTCCAATCCATCGTAAGGGAAATGACTACGTGAAAAGTGAGCTATACAGCCGTCCTGCTGAAGCCACATCCTCAACTGAAGCGCGAGAGGAACGTCAGGAAGCAACTGGTGCATGTTTCGGAGGAAGTGTGCGTTCTCCTCAAAAAAGTATGGTCCTATGACTCGTTATTGGAGGAGACCACACCATGTGTTGAGGCTCCACACGTGCTGGTAATCCACTTCGCGTAGCCAGTGTGGATTAACCGGAGATTAGTAATGGGCCTTGTAGAGATTCACCTGACCATTACTTTTGAAAGTTACCTCATCAGTCCACAGAATTCTGAGCTCGAAATCACAATCAGTGTTTAGAAACCAGTTGCAGAAATCAACACGAGTCTGGAAGTCTTGTCCCCCAAGTTCCTGATTGAGATGAATATGGTATGAATAAGGTTTTGTCTATCGGAATTGTAAACACTGTACGTATTATGGTGCTACCTTGAGTCAAATTGCAAGTCTTCTTGTGGGGGAGAATTAAAGACATGGTCTACCAGGTGCGTTCAACAACTAGAGACCAGGGAAAACAAAGAATTAGATAAGCCTGTGGGTCTCTCAGCTGTACTGAAGTGGAATCACGAATGTTAGGAGGTGATCAGAACATTGCTTAGCACAGATTGGCATACATTTTGAACACTTACTATGAAAAGTGTACGTACATAAACAACATAGTCCGCACCTGTGGAGTAACGGTCAGCGCGTCTGGCCGCGAAACCAGGTGGCCCGGGTTCGATTCCCGGTCGGGGAAAGTTACCTGGTTGAGGTTTTTTCCGGGGTTTTTCCTCAACCCAATATGAGCAAATGCTGGATAACTTTCGGTGCTGGACCCCGGACTCATTTCACCGGCATTATCACTTTCATCTTATTCAGACGCTAAATAACCAGAGATGTTGATACAGCGTCGTAAAATAACCCAATAAAATAAAAAATAAAAAAACAACACACAGTATTTCTCAAAAGATGCCATTCTTGTTGCTTTGCGGGTAAGCAATAAAAGTTAGAAAAAAAAGTTTGAGTTAAAGTTGTTTCTTTTTGAAAGCAGTTTCCAATGGTACCTTCAATGACCCTTGGTCTCACTTGAAATTTCGAAGTTGAGCCCAGGTACCCCTAACTCCGGCTTATTATGGGAAATGGTACTATCTGTACCACCAATCGACTCTTCACATAGGTTTGAGTTATCAAAATTTATTATGAACAGCCAGTATCATATAGTTTTCGAGAAAAAAGGCTGATACGGGTGATCTGCAACACCGGAGGCCAGGCAACTGCAAGTAATTGTCGTCTCTGTCAACAAGGTCACTTCCGATCTTGTCAGATACAAATAAAATGTATACATCTGAATAATTTCAAGTTAGAAATATGGACGAGCATAAAAAGTCGTATGAAACTCACCTATAACGGTAATTAAGAAGCTCGTATGAAAATTATGAAACTCGCTTGTGCTCGTTTCATAAACATCCATACTCGCTTCTTAATTACTATCATTATAGGCTCGTTGCATAATGTACTATTATGAACAACTAGTATCATATAGTTTTCGAGAAAAAAAGGCTGATAAGGGTGGTCTGCAATACCTGGTATAAGAGGACTCCAGAGTCCAGCAACTGCAAGTCGGAAGATTGACTTGAAGACAACATAACTGAGATTTAACTAATTTTCTTCCCTGTCAACATGTTAACGTCGACAACTCCTTGATACTAAAGTTAAAATGCACTTACGACATTCTTCCATGAATAATTAACATAATCATTAATTAACTTTTTGCGCAAATATAGGACCCACACAACGCGATAAAACGGCCAAGGGCGTCTTGTGTTTTCAGTATAGTCGCCAGGACAATCACTATTATTGATACAAGTTACAGCATTGATGTAACAATTGAATTCAGAACAAGCGATAAACAGAAACATCTTCCGACTAGTGACGAGAGACATTTGAAAGCGCCAAGAGTCATCCAAATACAAAAATCACACTGTGACAAACTCCCTATTAGTTTTCTCACCCTCCTCGTATGTCATCGGTATGTTGAAGTCATTGATGAAAGAACCAATCACAGCCATTCACCTTATTTATTTCAATAGCATCTAGTCGAATAACGTGGACGCGAATTAAATTTACCATAGGCCTAATTTCGTGTAAAAATATGATATCTCGTTTGAGATTTGCCACTATGGACGATATTCCTCTACTTACAACAGCTCGAGATGGATAAATTATTACGTGGAAGTGCAGAAGAGCTCAGAAGATTATTTTTCGTTGGGATTCCAACAGAGACAAATTATGATTCGTGAGTATTGTGCTCCTTTGTTTAACTAGCCATAACTCGAAAATCAGTAAACGTTCTGATTTCTTAATTTAGTAGGTTATTTTACGACGCTTTTCAACATCGTAGGTTATTTAGCTTCTGAATGAGACGAAGGTGATAATGCCAGTGAAATGAGTCCGGCACGGAAAGTTACCCACCATTTGCTCATACTGGGTTGAGGGAAAACCCCGGAAAAACCTCAACCAGCTAACTTGCCCCGATCGAGAATCGAACCCGGGCCGCCTGGTTTCGCGGCCAGACGCGCTCACAGTTACTCCACAGGTGTGGACAAAAAGATTTTGAACAGCGACCACTTTGAAAACTAATTTCCATTGTTTCTTAATATTTTTGGACCCTCATCTAACCTGAAATAGAAAACATTTACCATTCATAAACTTATGAAAGTTTAGATGTCTATTCTGAATACATCGAAGATAGTATGTTTTTGATTACTTTTCAAAATTATTTTAATTTAGAATTTTTGTCTATGCCTTCTTTGGTTATTAAGCTCTGAATTCAAGCACGTTACCTCTGAATGAGGATCTGGCTGATATGTACATCTATTATCAGGCAGTACATCACGTGACGATATGCATCTGAAGTCTGATTAGTGTAATATGTAGCTAATCGGCGAAGTATGCAATGGGGAGGGAAAGGAACTGGCCACCCTACCCCATTATCTCCTGGTCTAGTTACATTATAAGTGGTGCTTTTTGGTATTAAGGCTCATTCACAATGAAAATTAAACATAATCGCAACAAAAACACAGAAGTTTGTGTGCAGGCTACTAAATGGGATCATTCAGTATGATTCACATAAGCATTGACATAAACATTACCGTTAGACGTTAACATGAAAGTTTGCAAACTCCAAACTTTCATGCTTATGCTTACGTGATTTGCAAACAGAACACAATCGTGGAGCGCTGAAGTATACGACAGAATATGAGGAAATGGCGTCGTTGTTATGTTTCCATGGTTACCAAGTATGTTTGCTGTTATGTTTATGTTCCAATTGTGAATGATGGTACGACTTCTTGATTTTACTGTAACGTTAAGTTAACGCTTACGTTATGTTTAATTTTCATTGTGAATGTGCCTTTACTTGTGAAGTTCAGATCTGTTTTCGGACAACTGACTAAACAAACAGGCCAAGCTACGACATGATAACAGTTAAATAAGCGGGAAATATCGTAGACTATAACAGAAACAACTCACAACAGCCTCATGTTAAACTTAAAGGCAATCGTTGCCAAACGCCACGAAATTGTGACGTAATAGAAATGCAACCCGCACAACACCACTATCGCAAGGTGGAGTGGGTATTTCCTCAGGTAGTGACGTGAATTACAGTTCAGAGAAGGCTGTAACCGAAAAAAAATATTCTTCTAATTATTGGCCAGATACAGTTTATTCCTTTTAAGTTTTCCCCTACTATTTACCATCATTATATTATTAACAAAAAATATATGTACGTTCTTATTCACCAAGACAGAAGATACGTACTTTACACAGCAGAATTTTGAATTAGAAAAATGTACCAGAGTAATCATGAAGTTAAAAATAATATTGTAATAGATGTAAAAAATGTCGCAAACATTTAAACTGATGCTTTTTATTGTTTGTTTATAAGAAATATTAAACTTACAGGTGGTAATCTTTATAACAAGAATAATGACATCGTACGTCATTCTTTTATGCTCAATTGAACATTTCACAACAAATTAAGGATTTCATATTTTCGCCTTCAACACGAAAGAAAAATTGTTCCTCCCATTCTTATTAAAATTAATGTTTTAGTGTATTTCTGGTTTGAAGGAGAAAAACATTTGTCGTGACACAGGTTTTGGCGATCACTGCTTAAAAGGAATACTTACTCCGATAACTTTCAATTGTTTTCGAACTTCTTCAACCATTAACATGTCAGAACCATCGAGTTAGATACTATAGAGAGGCTGAAGACCTCTGATAATCGCTCCCTGCGGAGGCCAACAGTACTAAGGCTCGTTCCCTACAAAACATGGCGGTCTATAGTACCACCAGCCTCCGCAAGGAGTGCTTATCAAAGGTACACTGCCTCTTTGAAAAATGTGTCCCGTAGTTTCCAATGAATACTTTATTTCATATTCTTATACGATACTCTCAGTAATAATATTTCACGACATATCTATTATTATTATTATTATTATTATTATTATTATTTATTTGTATTAATTGTAGACTTGGGTCAGTGGAAGAGCAGGCTTGAACTCTGCACAGGTAAAATAAAATAAATTATATTTTTCGGCTACATCAATATTTAATTTAAACATTTCGCTATAGGTTTTGTAAAAAGCTGATTTATAAATGAAAGAGTAATAATTAAGACTTTAAAATTTCCAAAAATGTCTCATTCCCTCGGATTTAAATGAAATGTACTGTAAATCATAATATTCGTTGCTGGATAATTAAACCCTCTCAATACAGGTACCATTGCCCCAGAGAATTATAAGATAAGACGGACTGAGCATAAGCGAAATATCTGTATTAATAAGTTTGTACCATCAAGAGTTTAGTATTTACTGTTTATAGGGCCTACTCCAATTTTCTTTTTATTAATGCGTAGGGCTCTTTTTGTTACCAAAGAGGAAAGTTTAGCACTTGCATCGCACACAATTTGTCATTATTGTTCAAAATAATGTAAGAAGAGTTTTATTCTGCAAAAGCCTCTGCTTAGTTGCGAGACACGTGTGAGATCAATGTTTGTTTCAATTTATATTAGACTACACGATGTCTCCATCTCGCGAAAAGAAGTGTAGCTAGCTGTGGCTCCTGTTGTTTCTGATAACAATGTTAATCGTAAGTATCTTATCGTTTCAATAAATGTGGTGAGTTATGATCATGAGTAACTTTCTATTAGTGTCATTCTTTAATTATTATGTTGCATGCTAAGAGTTATTTGCAGTTTTAATAATTGCAGTTTTCAAAAGTTCTCTGTGTTAATTCCAATTTCAAATTAATTTTTCTCAATAACTTAATTATTGGATATTTGTTTTTTAAATTTTTGCCACTACCTTTCCTATATTTTACTCCTATTAGTTACATACGTCGTCCCTCACCTGGTGAGCACTGAATTACATGATTTCATTTATTAGGTTAGATTAGCTGTAAGGTAATTAAATTTGTGACGAAGTCAAAAAATTATTTATTTTTCTTCTGCCGAATACATTCATCCGTCTTTAGGTGCTTTGCTTTGGTTGCATCGAGTATAGCTTGTCATTTAATATCTGGGCCATATTTAGTGAAAGTAATAAAAATATAAGCCTACAGCCGTTATAAAACGTAAAGTTTTGTGTGTATTTTACTTTTTACTTATTAACATAGTTTTAATATGTAACTCAGTTCACAATAATACTAACTTCATCACAGTCATTTCCTACAACATCCAAGCCACGCCCCTTTGTTTTGACTAACCAAAATATGGCGGACAAATGTTCAATTGTCTTCAACTTCCAGAAGTCTTAAGCCTCTCTATAGTATCTAGCTCGTTGGTCAGAACTGACGTCAACATAACATTAACAGTTTAATGTACCAGAAGAACTCCAAAACCATCTATTATATGTCACAGCAATTTCTGGGACGCTCTGACGGCAAAAGATTTCCACACAGTATCACTGATCCACACACATTACAGATGGGGCGTGATTTGAAGCCCTGAGACAGGTTTGTCACTAGTTCCGACTGAGACTACAGTTCCAAAGTCACAGCTCCTATATTCCACACATGCGCTTTGACATGACTCTATTCCACGTAAATGTTGCCAAAGATATGGCTCTTGCAAGGTTTGTCGCTTGTGCAAGCGTGCATGTCTTTTCAGATGACCGGATTCCGAGAAATTCTTCCCACAGTCATTGCACTTGTACGGTTTTTCACCAGTGTGCACGCGTGCGTGAGTCTTTAAATGACTCGATTCGGCGTAGCACTTCCCACAAACATCGCACTTGTACGGTCTCTCACCCGTGTGTATGCGTAAATGTAGTTTCAGACTTCCCGGATACGAAAAACTTCTGCCACAAACGTCACAATTAAAGGGTTTTTCACCTGTGTGTAAGCGTGAATGCCTTTTGAGGCAACCAGAGTGCGAAAAACATTTGCCGCACACATCACAACTGAACGGCTTGAGGCCTGTGTGTACGCGTGAATGCGTATTCAGATTTGTCAGGCGCGAAAAAAACTTTCCACACAAATCACAACTGAATGGCTTCTCGCCTGTGTGTACGCTTAAATGCTTCTTGAAATCTCCCGAGTGAGAAAAACACTTTCCACACATGTCACAATTAAAACTTTTCTTCACTGTGTGCACGCGTGAATGCATATTGAGATTTGCCGAGCGCGAAAAACACTTTCCACACACATCGCAACTGAATCGCTTGTTCCCTGCGTGTAATAGGCCATGGCTTTTGAGACTTGCAGAGTCTGGAAAACACTTTCCGCAAATGCCACAATCGTATTTCTTGTCGTCAGTATGCAGATCCTCTTGTGGAATATTTTCGCAGATTGCTGTAACTCCACTAGTATGGGTAGCTGCAACGCTGACAATTATATGTGCCATTAGCGGAAGGAATGTCTAAATCACAAGGAATACTACACGGACATTATGATACGCTATATATTTTAATTTGAGTTTTAATATATTGACTTTCTAAGAATATTCATTACTTACATTCAAAATATTGAAAACTAATTTTGTAAATAATTACACATGCAAATATTTGGTTTTGCTCGCAATTATGTGTTTCGCTGTTAGCCATATGACATTGTTTTAACCAATCATTTTATAAATCTTCATGTATTTTACAAGGCTATAATATATTTTCACACTGTTAATGTTTTTATGCTCGACCATGCCGAAATGTAGTAATTATACACCTGGTAGCAGTCCTTTAATGCATGTCATTAAAGTACACCTATTCATTAAAGTTCAGGTTTTCGATTATTCTCGGATATGCAATCGAAAGACAACGAGCAAAACGTCACGCAGGCTGGAAATCCAATACTGTCGCAGAAGGTTATGTTCTGTTACTATAATAATTAGCGTTAATTGTCAATAATATTCAAATAAATTCAATTTGTCATCTCGTTTTTCAATGTCGAATTCAATTTCAAGGTTATATCAAGTTTAACGACATTATATCAAGGTCGCCGACATTCGTTTCAGGGAAAAAATCAATACTGTCGCGTCTGCGCACATCTCACAATTTACGAGATTGCACAAGGTCAGTTCCCTTCCCATTCACATAAGAATAACATGAATACTTATGAATAATTTCAAGTTAGAAATATAGTCGAGCATAAAAAGGCGTATGAAACTTGCCTATAATGGTAATTAAGACGCTCGTGTGAAAATTATGAAACACGCTTGTGCTCGTTTCATAAACATCCTCGCATCTTAATTACCATCATTATAGGCTCGTTGCATAATGTACTATTATGTTCATAATATTGATATGTTATTCCTTTACACGTGATGATGCCATACACGGCGAAAGCACTAGTCAAATTTCAATGATAACTACGAACTAATGTTTTTATTTGTATAATTCATTAGTCTAATAAACTATGACAGTTATTGAAGGACTTTATTAATCATTTTTTGTATTAACATATTTCGTTGAGTAATGAAAGAAATCTATGAGAGAATTTTTGTCTTCTGTACTTCAAAGTTCTAAATTTAGTATAACTTCTTGTGATTTATTTGTACGTAATTTTTGTCAATACCATTTCGAATTCCACCAATGTAATTTAATCAAGTTCTCTTCTCAGTTCTAATTTATGTGTTGTGGAAATAAAATGCCACGAGTCCCGAGGTCTGTAAAGTACTCTAGACACTCTTGTTTGGAGATAGGGTTCAACAGGACTGTCAATAACCTCATTACTGAGGTATAATAACAACAACAATAATAATAATAATAATAATAATAATAATAATAATAATAATAATAATAATAATAATAATAATAATAATAATAAAATTATTAATAATTATGATTGTAATAACAATATTAATCATTATAATAATAACAAAAAGAGAGTAATAATAGCAATGATTATAACAAAAAATAAAAATAATGCAGTAATAATAACAACCAGCATGCTGGTCTCTTACGCAGAGGGCCCGGGTTCGATTCCCGGTCGGGTTGAATTACCTGGTTGAGGTTTTTCAGGGTTTTTCCTCAACCGTTAGGCAAATGCCAGGAAATTCGGGCCACATCTCTGGAATCACCGGCCACATTCATTACCGACGAAATCATATTCATAATAAATCAGTAACATATATACAGTCGCCATCTAGATCACAACAATAGAACTAATCTCAACAATAGTATACAGGCCTTCGGATTTGAAACAAAGATTAAGTCGCGATATGACCAAAGATGGTAAAGCGAGTATAAATAACAGCGAGGAAAATAAAAATAAAAATAATAATAATAATAATAAATTACTTCAACTCGCTAAAAATTGTATAAATATTAACTTGTTCCAACATCTTACAGCTTCAAGATGTATGAAATAGAATAAATTAAATGAAAAAAAAAAAGGTAATGAAAGAAATATATACAAATATGACAGTAATTAAGGCAAAAAAAACAATTTATCTAAAGAAATTTTAGTCAAGAATGGAATCAGACATGGATATTCCATAACACGTACCTTGTTCAATCTCGGTACAGTTGAAATTACAAGAAAATTAAACAATTATTTTCAACACCGAAGATGGGGTGGCAGTAGCCCCGAAACATATCTGTTGCTTTTTAATCTCTTAATAAATTTTAATATATCGTGATCATACAAGTGCATTATTGATTTTATGCATTATTATAAAATTAAATTAATTATCACTGTACAATTACTGACCACAGCATTTCTCAATACAGTAAAGTTAAATAAATTAGTAAAAAATGGAATTGAGATAAGTAATAACAATTTTAATTCAAGTGTGCAGACGACATAGCACTTTTAGCACATTCTGAAGATAATTTACGAATACTACTCCTGCAATTTTTGACAAAGAGCAAGCGAATATACGATGGAAATTTCAGGAAATAGAACTAAGGCGTTAGTACCGTGAAAAGAACCTACAACACGAAAATTAGAAATATGTTAACATAACAGAGCAACTAATTTAAATATCTAGGCATTGACTTTACATGAACACAATAAATGATGAAGTAACATCATTAAGATCGCATTGTAAACCACTTTTTATCAAGTTGCGTATAATATTTACTTTGCCATTGATATGTGTTGACCTGTCTCCTTTATATGACGAAAAAAGTTCTAAATTCAACCGCAAATTGTTACCTTCATGATTGTTCCAACCATTACAGAAATAATAGCTATCCTAATAAGAATAAATATAGTATCACTCAAAACAGCTTTGATACGGGTGCAATAAGACTTTAAAGTAGATTACCTTCTTATACAGAGTGTTTCAGACCACACGTAACAGTCATTTATTCCGGAAACTAGTGCATTAAAATTTTCGAGACAAAAATATTGATGACTAAAGCACATGTGATCTTTCACTTGAGCTTGATTTCATCAATCAATCTTAACAGGAAGTAGGGTCAGTGGCGTATCACTTTAAAAATTCAAATCAGAGTAGTGATCAAATATGATACCATTTGATAGAGCTCTTCAAAACAAACAACTTTCACAGGAAACGTTTTTATTAATTCCTAATCTCTCAATGAGAAAACGTACAAAAAAGCAATGGGTGATTCGGACCACTGTTAAGTCGTTTATTTCGGACACTAATGCATTAAAATTTTCGAGACAAAAATATTTTTAACTAAAGCACATGTGAACTTTCACTTGAGCTTGATTTCATCAATCAATCTTAACAGGAAGTAGGGTCAGTGGCGTATCACTTTAAAATTTCAAATCGGAGTAGTGATCAAATATGATACCATTTGATAGAGCTCTTCAAAACAAACAACTTTCACAGGAAACGTTTTTATTAATTCCTAATCTTTCAATGAGAAAAGGTACGAAAAGATAATGCCATCAATATTGAGAAATGTTACAATACGAAAATGTAAACAAGACAATGTTGACAGATGTCACTGGAAACTGGACAATGTCATTAATGTTTACAAATGTTCAAACTGTCTGCCATTCTGAGCAGCACACACCCGTACTCTTCTTCTAACACTGTCAGTGACTAAAATACATTTTTTTCTCGTAACATTTCTCAGTATTAATAACATTATCCTTTCGTACGTTTTCTCATTGAAAGTATAGGAAATAATAAAAACGTTTCCTATGAAAGTTGTTTGTTTTGAAGAGCTCTATCAAATGGTACCCTATTTGACCCCGACTCCCATTTGAAATTTTAAAGTGATACGCCACTGACCCTACTTCCTGTTAAGACTGATTGATGAAATCAAGCTCAAGTGAAAGTTCACATGTGCTTTAGTCATAAATATTTTAGTCTCGAAAATTTTAATGCACTAGTTTCCGAAATAAATTACTGTTACGGGTGGTCTGAATCACCCTGTATAAAGGAATCTTCTAAAAGGTAGCTGAGAACTAAATTGAAGGCAAATCATCTTTATGATCTTGAGGAATATATTATTAATAATTAGTAGTATATTTTGTTTTGACGTTGTTATACTCTCTTTTAATGTTTCCAGCATTGTCTGCTTTTGCCTGTTTGCCTGCCTGCCTCTATCTTTCCATCCATACATCCGTCACAGCAAGAAAATACTAACAAAAATTGGAAATTGCCCCAGTACTGCGACATTAGGTAATAAAAATTTTAAGGACACCAAAACTTGTTAAACTTGTACATAGTTATTGATGTAAAACCGGAGATATAACACAAAAACCTAAAGAGTTAAATGAAGGAACAGAAATGAAGATTTTAAGAAGCACACAAAAATCACAAAGGCATATAATCAAAAGTCAAATAATTACGGATGAATGCAAAATGAAACCTCTGAATAGCTGGATAATGCATAGAAAAAATTAAATTGCATTAACATATCGATTACATGGAGGAAAACTGATTGGTGAAGAGAGATTGGAAACCAAATTCAGTTTGCACACAAACTGCACGTTTAATGGGAAGGGGAGACAGAGAAGAAAATTATGCATTTAATAAATCCAAAAATTCAAATCCTTTCAGATTTATTAATTTCCTTGTTTGAACTTCGGATCAGTGCGGGTTCTGTAGCAGAGAAGAATGACTGAAGGAAGTAAAACTCATTTCTTTCAACGTTATAAACAAAAGTATATTAGAAATGCATGATCAAGTGTCAGAAAAAATGGAAACCAAATTTCCTGAGAACATGCCATTGGTCTATGACAGAGATCAATCAATTGTCCTGCATTAAAGGTGATAAGGTGAAGCAGGTCTATGCATAGGTATTTTCTTTGACACCAGCAACATCAGCTCCAGTAGTTTTAGTAATGGTAGGTCAGGTTTCGTGATAGTGATAGGATATCTTATAATTCATGGCATTTATGTCCGCAAGGTATACTGAAGTTTTCATATGAACAATAATCACGCTGAAAGTACAAATATATTTATGGTTTAAATAAAGCAGTGAAACCAACGACAAAGTAAAGACTCATATATTACACTCACCTCTCAGCTAAAATTTCATTCTCTTCTGCCGTTACTTCCAGTTTGACCTCCTCCTTCACTTGATCCAAACCACAAAACACTTCCTGTGGGAGAAGATTATGTAAAATAGACACACAGGACAATAATACAGGAACAATCGATCGATTGTAGTTTATATACCTCAGATTTGAATGTAAATCTTACCGAAAGCAGTAGAAAATATAAGCATTGTTGGCAAAAATATGATATGGAATTAAATACAAAAAGGAAATTAAAAAATACTGGCATTTTGTAGCAAATATCGTGCATTAAGTACATTTTGTACCACACTGAGTTAATTCAAACAAAATAACAAAGATTCTCGCACCATTTTCTAAGATGATCAGAGGTGAGAACCAGATAAAAGTCAGAGAGTAAAAATTTGCAACTGATCCAATCCTTACGGTAAAGTCACTAATGGATAAATTTGATGAAGGATGTGAGGACCTATTTTAGACATTTGTGAATCACCAGGAAGTACTTTATATGATTCAATTAAACACATTAGCATTAATAAAACAATAAAAGAATTTCAAATTCCTGGGAATCTTTAAAGTGTTGGAAAGATTGTCAATTCTGTGACGAGAGCTTCGAATTTCTACATATGTAGGATACTAGTAGGGACATCCTGAACTAGCACCAACAGATTGCGCACGTGTACTATGAGGGATGCGCTTTGCGTGTGCATTTGTTTTTCGGTATGTGAACATTGAGGATATACGTAATGTATTAGTATATTAAACACTCTTAAAACAACTAAAAATGACAAATTTTTGCTATGTTCCTATATGTAAAAACCAGGGAAAGCTTTTTGTCTTCAGCCAGGTCCCGAAATATTCTGAATATATGCTTTAAACCTTAAAAAATATAAGTAATAAAATTGGGCCTCGAAAGTGCTAGCTATTAAATAAAAGTAACTACTTCAAGTAAGGAAATGTTGACCATAGTTTCAGTTTGGAAGAGGAGAAAGGAAAATTAATAAAAACATACGCAACCTCGACAGCGAGCTATTTTAGCTTAGATTATATGCAGTAGTTGTAGGAGTCTCCGAAGTTTACGCCTGCAGTAAACTCTCGATAAACTGGGATGTTTATTATCCAGGACGATCCCTAGTGAAATCCATTTCGTGAATAATGTTTTTAATGTACTGCACCCTAATTATTAAAGCCATGTTTTAAGTTCAAATTTTCAAATCATCCCACACAGTATTCAAAACTGCATGTCCTTAACCTACAAAATACACTACTAATCGTGATACTATTGTGATCATATTATATGATCCTATTAAAAAAAGCATTTGATCTCTCTGGAACTACAGAAAAAATACAAGGAATTCAATATCGATAGTCTCTTCCCTATACAAAAAACACACTGGTGGCTGCATATCCTGTTTTTAGCTTACTGTTCTTAAATACTAATGATTAAAGATGACATTCACCTTCGACATAGTTCCTATTCCTTTATTCGTGCACCTCGTTCTCAAAGTTCTCGTTTAGGTTCATGAACATTCAATTTACTCGTATCTATATTCTGCATACTGCAATTTCCCCACCCATCTCGGGAAATCGCTCAATATTATACAGATTTACGTTATTATTTATTGTAAATTAAATTAAATTATGACGTAAGAAAATACTGATTTATATTAAATTATACTAGGTTATGCAAAATAATTGTAAATATAATTTTGACACGCACAGAAAACCAACAAGTGGAAAAACATAATCAACTGTAGCATATGACAAAGCATAGCCCTACAACATGTTGCGCCGCGTGGAACACTCCTGCCAACTGACGGTAAAACTTTGCATAAGATATCCCTATTACTCAGACTTTTATGTGGCTATGATTATTTTTATAAATATTTAATAACCTACATTTGTGACAAATCAGTGGTTGACTGCCTGCAAGTCTTATTAATAACAGAAATTAACTTATCCAACCTTTGCCTATGCAGCTATTCTGTCCATCTGGCCACCTACCAATAGCATGGATGCTGAACAAACTTCAATACGTTTAATTTAATTGTCACAGACTGACAAAACAAATCAAAGGAGATTAACGTTGAAATCTGTTCCATATTAAACTTCATACGAGTGTCTTTAAATAAAGTAAAACGATTCTTGTCTTCAGTACTGATTAGAACTAGACTTAAAAAAAATTGATTGTTCAAAATATTTTTTATTTAATGCACAAATTATACCAGTATATTTCACTGGAAAAAAAAATTATTTTTTGTTTGGAAGCATTATTTCTCATACCAGCTGATAAGCACGAGTTCGTAGATCAAATTTCTCATACTAGTAGCAATCGTGGTAATGGTTGCTTGTTTGTAAACACAAGAACGTGATTTTTGGTTTCAAGAAATGTACAAAATACATAAAGGTCTTTTAACTCTAAATTCCCGTAATTTACTTTTTCAAAAAACGTTTCCCTAATAACTCAAAAACTATCCAACACTCTGTGATGATATTATTTGTGTATATATGCATGTCATAGTATTAAATGATGCAAAATCACTTCTCTATTTGCATAGATTCTCTGATAAAAAATAAACTACAAAAAATGGTCAAATATCAGTATATTGCTTTACATAAAATAAAAAATATTGTTTATTAAGGAACGTAGTTAAAAGAGCATTATCTGCAAACATTTCAGAAATAAATTTAAAAAGAGAGAGAGCATTAAAGAGTTTAACAGTGTCTGAGATATGAGGGAAATGCTTCACCACTGCACAATGAATTGTCATCATTTTTGTTTTTGAAAAAAATTGTATAATACATTTTTTTCATATAGCAGAACGAGAATGTCTTACACCTACTAATATTCATTATGGTACAAGTTACAGCAACGGAGCAAAAAAATGTTCAATATTTTCAGAATTTTACTGCTGTAAGCTATACCTAACCCCTTAAATGGATATCGGCCACTCTGTGTTTGCAGGTCCCATATCTTATTGATTGTTTCTTATTCAGAATGTCTACTGATTTCCAATGTTTCAAATTCATAACTTTTCCATTACACTTCAGTTAAATTGATGACCTCCAGGAAATATGTGTGACCCAATGACAACGGTTTTTCTTTTCTTTCTTTGTTCTTTTTTTTATAATTATCTCCTACGAGAATGCCAGTCGAGATGCAAGCTGAATGTTATTCTTATGTAACTAAAATTGTTTAACAACATGAATAATGTAGTTATGTATAACTTGCACTATGCCATTCATCAAATTCTTTATGTCTAAAGAAATAAAAACATTCAACTCTCATTTAGGATGGGGTGGGTGGCCATTTTTAGACATATTTATCATTACATCTATTAAGATAAGGGCTAACAACCCATCACCGTAAAAAAAAAACAGCTTGTTACGAAACTATACAATAAGCCTTGGAATGGGACTGATTCTCTGGCATGATAAATAAATAAATGAATAAATAATTGAATGAATAAATGAATGAATAAATAAATAAATGAATAAATTAATGAATAAATAAATTAATTAATAAATGAATCAATAAATAAATAAATCAATCAATAAATCAATAGATAAATAAATGAATAAATAAATAAATAAATGAATAAATTAATGAATAAATAAATTAATTAATAAATGAATCAATAAATAAATAAATCAATCAATAAATCAATAGATAAATAAATGAATAAATAAATAAATAAATGAATAAATAAATGAATGAATAAATGAATGAATAAATAAATGTATAAATAAATGAAGAAATGAATGAATAAATAAATGAATAAATAAATGAATAAATAAATAAATAAATAGATAAATGAATAAATAAATAAATGAATAAATAACTGAATGAATAAATGAATGAATAAATGAATAAATAAATAAATAAATAAATGAATAAATAAATAAATAATTGAATGAATAAATGAATGAATAAATAAATAAATAAATGAATAAATAAATAAATGAATAAGTGAATAAATAAATGAATAAATAAATACAACATAAATAAATGAATAAATAAATAAATGAATGAATAAATAAATAATTGAATGAATAAATAATTGAATGAATAAATGAATGAATAAATGAATGAATAAATGAATAAATGAATGAATGAATAAATAAATAAATGAACCAATAAATTATTAAGAAAATGAATAAATAAATAAATAAATAAATCAATCAATCAATAGATAAATAAATGAATAAATAAATAAATGAATACATAAATAAATAAACGAATAAATAAATGAATAAATCAATAAATAAATAAATAAATAAATAAATAAATAAACGAATAAATAAATAAATAAGTGAATAAATAAATAAGTGAATAAATGAACAAATGAATGAATAAATGAATAAATAAATAAATGAATAAATAAATAAATGAATAAATGAATGAATAAATAAATGAATAAATAAATGAGTAAATAAATACATAAATAAATGAATAAATAAATAAATGAATAAATAAATACATAAATAAATGAATAGATAAATAAATGAATGAATAAATGAATGAATAAATAAACAAATGAATAAATAAATAAACATAGAAACAAAGATATAAATAAATAAATAAATAAATAAATAGTAACTATATAAGTTAGAAATTAAGTAAGTATGTAAAGGCTAATTTACACGACGACACTGAGTTTCACAACTAACTTCATGAAAGCACTGAAGTGGAAATTTGTTAAATGGAGACACTTGTGTGTACTGTAGTTTCATGACAACATTTGTATTTTGCTTCAGCGATATTTGTTTAAATGCGAGAGCAGTAGCAGAGATACTTACTACTGACGTTAAAAAGGAAGGAAAATAGAAAATATGGAGTCTAAACTACAGCATGGCTAAAGAGAAGATCGCATTTAGGATGTTCTGCAAACTTACTGAAAGAGATAGTTGCAGAAGATCCCAAACGTGATCACAATCATTTAATAATGACTTTGGAACAGTTCTATTTTTTTTTGCTTATTTTTAAAGTCTGTGTCATTTAAATGCCACAAACACGTTTACGTATATATATCCCACTTCATTTCGTAAATCAATCAACAGATCAGGACGTGTTTAACCTCGAAACTACAAGTTTCATTTCGCGAAAAGTTGGAAGCAGCTGAAACTTTACAGTGTTGTAACTCAGTCTCGCCATTACATTTACGTAGGCTATGCGCATTCAAATAAGAACCAGTTACAAAACCTATGGTCGGTTTTTCCAAGTAATGTTAGAAAATTTACCCACTGTTAAACTCTAAACAGTTTGTTAATTAATAAAATTGTATGTTTTCAACACCAGTTTGGTTAAACAGATTGTTAACAGTTTGCTAATTGCAAATGTAGGATTTCGGGCAATTAACTCGTTTAACAATTAGTTAAATATGGCCGATGTCTCCACAGCTATTCCAACAGAAGTTGCGAAATTAATATTTTGTGTCTCTCTGTAGGGAATGTTTAGCCTATGACTGGTAATATAACATTTAAAAAATACTTTGGACTGTTTAAATACATCATTGTTATTTTATTTCTTTCGTATTTCGTATCCATAATAGCAATGAGGAAATATAACCTTACTATGTAATTGAGCGGTTTGCCGGAAAAAGGGCGTATACGTCAATATGACGAATTGAGATACATGCAATCTAAGACTTTAAAACGCACCTGAATAAAATGTTATACACGCACACAGTCCTGTCCTGCAGGTATGTACAGTACAATCAAAACAAAATTTCGCTACGAATTATTCACTACATTTTAAACCGTTTTCCCGAAGAAGGGCGTATAGGTCTATCCACCTTTTTTCTGGCAAACCTGTCAATTATTATTCAGCACGTCACCTACAACTTTCATTTGTCAACTGTTTGTTTATGGAGCGTGGCCTACTATAACAGGTTGTCATTTTATGCAAGTTTCATGACTCACTCTATAATATAGAATTTAAATATTAATTTTAGCCAATCACAAATTGTCTAACATGTGTAGAATCATTACCAACTGCTGTTGAGTAGTTAAAATAGTGCTAACAGACGTTATAGTTACGTGTTGGTTATCTTAAACAAAATTATGTTGAACAAATGGAAAATACATTAATAAAGCGTTAAAAATAAACAGACTGTTAATTTAACATTCGTTAATCAAAATTAAACATCACTTGGACAAACTGGCCACTAGTGTCGTGGTATAAACTAGCATTAAGTAATAAAGTAAATAGGTAACTATTTAAAGAGGTAAGTATTTAAATAAAGAAACATTTAAATAAATAAATATTTAAATAAGTACACATTTAAATAAATAAATCTTTAAGTAAATAAAGAAAGAAATAATTTAAGTTAAAATACGAAGGGGATCCAGGAAATAACGACCGTTTTGTTGTAATAATTAAAAAATATATATTTATTTGAAAAAACAAAGTCTGTTACATAACTGAAGCTTCCTTTACTTCTCTACATAACCACCACCTACATTTAAACATTTGTCGTATCTGTTCACTAGCTTTAGAATTCCCGTGTTATACTCCTCTGCCGCCAGTTCATTAAGCCAGGTGTTCACTGTCTTCTTCAACTCTTCATCACTTCCAAAACGCGTACCACCCAGAAAGTCTTTCAGCTTAGTGAAAAGGTGAAAATCGCTAGGAGCAAGGTCTGGACTATAGGGCGGATGATCAAAGATTTCCCAACCGAATTGATCTCACATTTCTTTCATTCAATACAGTATCACCATACACTTCTTTCAATTGCCGGTAAATTTCTGCAGGTTTCAAATGTCGGGCATTCATATATCGACTCACACTCCTCACCTCACAGTCGGCGGGATTATCAAACACGTCGTTCATTTTGAAGTAACACAAAATGCACAATGGCGACTTGTTGCAACCAGTACTCACAACATTATGAGAACACATGTTAAGGAAGCCAGTTGACCTTCAAACAAGGAAGGGGAGTCATCTGCGCGGCGGGTATGCGCGAACGGTCGTTATTTCCTGGATCCCCTTCGTAACTGTTTGCTTGTAAATTCTATGCCAATGCATCTAACAAGTGTAAGCACTTACTATGCAGTAAATTATAGTAACAACAATTTATGTTCGGCAGAAAATGAACTAAAAGAAGATAAGGCAAAAATTATCAGTGGTGATGTAAAAACTAAAGTTAATATAATGTAGTTAACATTCAGCATTGCAGTCTCAACGACAATAAACATGGTGGAAATGATTTACGAGTGACTACAGGATGAAGAAATTGAAAGAATGAGAGCAACAATTCTATTCCCTGGTCCCTGAATGTAGCAGCCGTATCAGTCAGTAAATAACAGAGAGAGAACTACCGACCAACACACTTCATCAACTGCACTCACCTCAGCTTCACTCTTCACGATAGGCAAGTCAAATGCTACGGCAGTTTCCGCTAATGGCATCTCTGATTTCACTTCGTACCTGTCGTCCATACATTCCATCTTTATTTCAGCGACGTGTAAATGTATTAAATTTCCTCCCTGCAAAATAATTAGGGAAAATATCATACAAAGATGTTCACGAACACTCCGGCAATCAGAGTATCCAGTCTTAAACTCGTACAAAGAGCTCTGTCAGTGTGCAAGATTTAAACCCTGAATACCTCCGTTCAGTCAGGATGGATGTAACACTTGGGCAGCATGTTACTTGCAACCTTTTTCCACAGAGGTATTCAACTATTGAAAAGGAAAACACTCAAGAATATATTTATTAAAGAATTTAGTGACTTGCGTTTCTCAAAATTATTTAAGATGTGCCTACTTTTCGTTCTTTCAGTCGATAATTAGGTATGCCTTAATTTTCGGGGGAAATGGTAGCAAAATTGGGAGTGTCTTGATTTTGCAAAAGAAAGCCATTAGAATTCTATCACAGTCTACTATATACAGTCGCGAAGCTTGAGGTGTTTTTTTTTGCAAATCTCGTGATAAAGCGCTCCAAGCGGTTAGCAACTAGAAACAATAGACTGTCCATGGTCGACTTTGGACTGTGTCGTATTCTATCGAGTGCTAGCTCGTTGCGTATTTCACATTGATGCTTGTGAAATGTTCGTTATTGGTTGTAATGAAAATGTTAAATGGCTAAAATATAATAATTGGAATAATAACATGGGACAAGGAGGAGACGTTTGTAGTGCTATAAATTGTAGCAACAGTAAGAGAAAGAGGCCAGAGTTATCCTTTATCCGATTTCCGAAAGATTCAGAAAGGTTCCTGGGTTTCCACAAGAATGCTGTGCAGAAACAAAACTGTTAATTTGAAGTTCTTTGTGACTGTTAAAATACATTATATCCTAAAATTTCACAATGAAATGTTTCAGTCTAACCGAAAGGACATTAGATACGGTTAAAGTTCTGTCACTTAGGCTGTTAAATTTCCAGAGAAATAAAGGTTAGGTCTATTTTTTTTCAGAGGATATATTTTTAATCGTAGCTATTAATTTTGTTATTATTTTTATGTGATATTTTACTAAAGATGTAGAAAAATTGAGTTTGTTTTAATTAAATTTATTGATCACGTTTTATTTTCAATTCTGGTGGGATTATTATTGCTTAGGCCTACTTTTTTCTTCAAAGGATATGTTTTTAATTATAGCTGTTAATTTTGTTGTTATTTTTATTTGTTGCTTTACTAGAGACGTAGAAAAAGTATGTTACAATAAAATGTATTGATCACGTTTTATTTCCAATTCTGGTGTGATTATTATTGCTTAACCTCATCCCACTTTGTTAACTACGTAAGCCTACACTACAAGTACCGGTACACGTAAGTTACCCCATTAATTCATATTTCCATTATTATTGTTGTAAAGGGAAATGCAAATTAATATTTATTGGTTTCATAGTTAATTATCGCTATAATCTTGAATGAGTGAAGCTATTATAGTAAATTTCAGTTCGTTTTGCACAAACAAAATTTATATTAACTTATTTCTTGCAGGTATCTTCGAGTTTATGTTGGAATTTGAAATACTTCATTAAAATAATAAATTAACTTTATGCATTTAATATTTCAATAATGGAAGGAAGGTGTTAATTTTTCCAAAAGAACACGACAACGAAAGTGTAACATATTTTGTCGGCAGATAGGAGAGAGATCTGCATTGATGAGGCGATAGTAGCGATCCTAGTAGTGGGCAACTATCCATGTTTGCATTTTTACTACTTATTGAGCTTCGCGACTGTATATAGTAGACTGTGATTCTATGTCAATCAAATTATCTTGAACATCGTCGACCTCTTTTCAAACAATCACAGATATTAAATGTCATAAATTTATATATATATACGACCTAGTCCTTTACACCCGACAAAATATAGACAGTTACTCATTAATAGCCAATATACATCATCATGAAATTAGAAATAGCGAACAAAGTATTCCATACTGTAGATTACATAAAACTAGCCATGGGGATGAAATTATATAATAAGCTTACCAGTCAATATAATAAGTTACCAACCAATAGTTTCAAAGCTAGATTTTATAATTGGCTTTTAATTAATGCTTTCTACTCTGTAGATGAGTTTCTTAACATAAATTCATACGAAATTGTTTTTAATAAATAAAGTTATTTACATTAGTTCAATTATTACATAAGAGTGAAGTGTTTTAATTAATTTTATGCTCGACCATGTCGAAATGTAGTAAGTAAATACCAGGTAGCAGTCCTTTAATGCATGTCATTAAAGTACACCTACTCATTAAAGTACAGGTGTTCAGCCAATGACAAATCAGCTTACAGGTGTTCAGGCAATGACAAGTCAGCTTTGTACCGTTATAAAACCGCAAGTATCGATTATTCTCGGATATGCACTCGAAAGAGAATTAGCGAAAAGTCACGGATGCTGGAAATACAATACTGTCGCAGAAGGTTATGTTCTGTTACTATAATAATTAGCGTTAATTCTAAATAATATTCAAATGAATGCAATTTGTCATCTCGTTTTTCAATGTCGACTTCAATAATCAAAGTTATATCAAGTTTAACGGGATTACATCAAGGTCAATGACATTATTGTTTCTCGGAAAAAAAAAATTACTTTCGCGTCTGCGCACATCTCACAATTCACGACCTAGAACAAGGTCACTTCCGATCTTATCAGATACAAATAAAATGTATACATCTCAATAATTTCAAGTTAGAAATATGGTCGAGCATAAAAAAAAGCCGTATGAAACTCGCCTATAATGGTAATTAAGACGCTCGTATGAAAATTATTAAACTCGCTTGCGCTTGTTTCATAAACACCCATACTCGCTTCTTAATTACTATCATTATAATAATAAAAATGATTTATTTTAGCTGGCAGAGCTAAGGCCGTAAGGCCTTCTCTTCTACTCAACCAGCAAAAGTGTATATTATAGGCTCGTTGTATAATGTGCTATTCTGTCATGGGGATGAAACTATATACTAAGCTTCCCAGTCAATATTATAAGTTACCAACCAATAGTTTCAAAGCTAGATTTTATAATTGGCTTTTAATTAATCCGTTCTACTCTGTAGATGAGTTTCTTAACATAAATTCATACGAAATTGTTTTTTAATAAATAAAGTTATTTAGATTAGTTACAATTATTACATAAGAGTGAAGTGTTTTCATTAATTTTAGAGTTTCAAAATATTTTGTGTTTTCATTCTTATTACTGGTTTCAATTATATGTGTATTTTCAAATGCATGTTTTTTTGTGATGAAGCATATCGCTGTATGTTTAACGGCTTAATAAATTGAATTGAAATGAATTATTATGGCAGACTAGAGAGTATAAATTTTCTCTGAGCAGATTATTGGGTCTTTTGCTGCAGACTTTGAGAACACACACTGCAGTCTAGAGGGCTAAAACAGACACGAGGGATTCAGTCCACTCTTTTTTTCTGTTAATCGCTTTCAACTCTAAGCAACCTTGACAGAAAATTCTAACATCGTTTCTTACCAAGATTCCGCCACTGAATTTATAATCCTGGAAATGCTCTTGGCCTAAGTCATTACTCCTGGAAATGCATTTTAACCAGACATTCTGAATCTTCTAACCTCACTTACAGAATCCTTTTTTATGTCTGTTACATTGCAATGGCTTCACGTATTAAATGCGAGTATCCCAAATGCGGATATACGAGTAATTACCCCACACAATGTTTCTTCAAAATACCGGGAGATAGTTAAAACGTTTGTGTTTTCATTTACAATATAAAGCAATGTTATCACTCGAAACTAATTTCATATACAGCCATTCCAGTCAAATTGGGAATTCTAATGAAAAAGAAGTCTTTTCCAGAAATGTTTGTTTATTATTTGTGTAAAACAGAGATAATGGTCTAAGTTTAAATATTAAATGTTTTATTTTCAAAAGGAAAATATTTCCCAAGTTTTATGGGCAACAAATCTAAGTGATCTTGGGTAGGTAATGGGTACTTTTTGTTTCCCTAAAGTTTGCAGCACTTACACATTGACAGATCAGCTGTTATTGAATGTTTTTCAAGGAGCTATTGTTGAAGAAATATTTTGAGAGCCTGAACTGATAATTTCAGAGGTCCAGGATAAAGTATTTTCTTTTCTCTGTACTTTATTCTATCTGCCATTTATTTTAAGTAGATTGGGTTAATAATAATTAGCAAGTTTACAGTTCAAGTAAATACCATGTCTTAGAAATGTCACAGTTCTTTTGAAACTGGGAAAATGAAGGATATAAACTCATCTGTAACATCCGTGACATGAAAGAAACGGCTATAAAATATTTAGCGATTATGTTTTTGTGAACTAACTGGATGCCAAGAGATTTGCATTGCTTTCACATGGACACTATATGAATGGATCTATTTTTGTTTGAGGCAAATGTGTGAAGTGAGTTCACAAATCTTGTAACATCCGTGACAGAACCTT
The DNA here is from genome assembly GCF_040183065.1 of Periplaneta americana. NCBI lineage: Eukaryota > Metazoa > Arthropoda > Insecta > Blattodea > Blattidae > Periplaneta > Periplaneta americana. The sequence continues at coordinate 177,130,167 of NC_091132.1, read as the reverse complement.
TTCTTTATTTTCTGCAATAATAATAAATTTTATTCAGACACTTTTGTTCTGTAAATGATACTGATCTTCTAAATTGATTCTAATAATAAAAGTAGAATGAAGTCATTCCATTTTCATTATATAGAGTTTGAAAATAGCAAAAATGTGACATCCCTGACAACTGAAATTGCTGTACATTGATAGATTTTCCTAACCACGTGCATCACAAATCATTTATGTTATCAGACACTAATATATATATATATTCATTTAATTACGTACATAAACTTACATAAACATACTTTTGTTATTTTTGAGCACAGGATCAAGAAATCTTTTCTATATTACAATAAAATAGCAAACAGTTCATTCCAATAAAGATCTTTGTTTGTACGTTTATGTAAAAATAAAATATTGTTACTAAATAAATCTGAGATATTCTAACATAACAGATTTGGTTGGCCGTGTCTAAATGATTTCAAACTTCACAGCCCATTTGCTACTTTTACTTTTTGGGATATCATGTTCTGAAAGTGACTCAAGATTTTTTTAGAAAAAAAATGTATTGGCTCAAGATTTTTTAGGTAGAAGAAAAAGTAAAAATTGTAATAGGAATGGTTACATTTCAGGTTTGATCTAAATAGTGAATATAACGGGGAAGTGCAGAGAAGTATTTTGAAATGTCCACCAACAGAAATGCATACAGAGTGTTAGTTGGGAGACCAGAGAGAAAAATACCTTTGGGGAGGCCGAGACGTAAATGGGAGGATAATATTAAATGGATTTGAAGGAGGTGGGATATGATGCTAGAGACTGGATTGATATTGCTGACAGGGACTGACAGCGGGCTAATGTGAGGGCAGCAATGAACCTCCAGATTCCTTAAAAGCCAGAAGTAAGTATATACTGACTTTTAAATGATCAAGAAGGCTATAGAAATAAGTAAATATTCGCATTACGTAGAATGCTTTTATTCTTACGAAAATGAGTATGTTCTAATGGTTACAAGTAATACAGTCACAGGAAGTGCTCAAAATCATAAGTACAAACCTTGAGAAAGTACTTAAGCTTTATTGTTACTATCCATTGGATGATAAGAATAAAAATGAGTAAACAGTATATATTAGACTTATTTTAGTAAATACTCTTGTTAGTAAGAATAAAAGCATTTGAGAACATACTCATTTTTGATTGCAAATTCCTAACATGAAAGCATAGTAGAATATACTCAAGTGTACAGAATACATACTCATATTTGTTAAGAATAAAAGCTAGTATATTCACATTTTATAAGTTCTTTCTCATGCTATACTGAGTATGGTTTTTAGTAAGCTCAGTTCAGAGTATCTGTTGATCTGTGTTCAGTTTAAAGTTAAACTGAAAAAATTGCAGAATTTATGAACGTTGTAGTGCCTCATGGAAAAATATAGAAAAATACGTGACCATGTGGATCCAAACAAATTCACAAACCTTTAACTTTTCACAAAAGGAAATGTAAACTGGTTAAACACGTAAATGTTCTTCGTAAAAAAAGATCTATATAAAAATATGAAAGACTATGAAATGATAAGGTTAGATTGTATTGTTATTTATAATTAACAATTACAGTTTATTTTGTAAAATTGCAATGTGGTCAATGGGGATATATAACACGAGTATATACTAACGTTTAAATGATTAAGAAGGCTGTTGAAATGAGTATATATTCGCGTTAGGTAGAATGCTTTTATTCTTACAAAAATGAGTATGTTCTAGTGGGTAGGAGTATATAGTCACAGAAAGCGCTCATACTCCAAAGTACAAACCTTGAGAAGGTACCTGAGTTTTACTCTCACTACCCATTACGTCTCGACTAGTCTTATATAAGGACAGCTGGTTTGAGTCTTGATGGGAGGAGAAATTACTTCAAAACATATCGGCCAGTGTATGATACACAACATTCTGAGGAATTAGAGGACATACAATATGTCGCGAAAACTGCTTCCACGGATCAGCTATCAAGGCTAGTGAGATAATGATAACCATACTAAACCCCTGTACAGGTAGGATGATCGTGCACCTCTGTTGACGCATGTGACGCGAGGACAGCAATCGTGTAGTCAGTTTTGGCTCTGTATGAACAGACGCATCTAGAATTGTTATAGGATACTTTTTGCATCATAAGCTATTTTGTTAAAAACGAACCATTAAGAAAATAAATATAATTGCTCTCAATATACCTCAGATGAAGGCTTCTTATCTTCAATATCCGCGATACCACTTGTCTGTATAGCCAGTGGGTCGCACTCAGGTTCCATCTTGATCACGTCCATTACGACTGGAAAAGGAAATTAAGAAACTTAAATTTACATCCAGAATGTCAGCTATCTGGGTAGACTTACTGGCTTGGTAAATAATTCGGCATCTGCTTTGTATGTGCATTTCTGAAAGCGCGTGCGAACACACACAAAAATTAACACAAGGGTTAAGGATGTTTGAGAATAAGGTGCTTAGGAAAATATTTGGGGCTAAGAGGGATGAAGTTACAGGAGAATGGTTAAAGTCGCACAATGCAGAACTGCAATACTCGGTCACAATATGATAACACGCTAGAAATACCACTCCACACATCATCTCTTTATTTTTCATCTTTCACTGTTGCTACTTCTCGTCACTGGAATTCTCTGCCGCACTTTAATTTGCTTTAAATATAAATTAGAAAAATATCTTATGATGAGTTGCCAGACCTAACGCGTTGCAAATATTTAATGGAATGTGTTCCACTGTATTTATTTTTATTTTCTTTTTTGTTTCTTATTTTTATTGTGTAATCATGTAAATCGTGTTTATTTATCACACTTAACGGCAATATGTATCCCACTGTGTTGTTTTTTTATTATTAATCTATTTTTTGTGTACAATTTATTCAATTGTCGGTTTCTGGTTTAATTATGTAAATCCTACTTAATTGTAATCTAATACTAATATGTATACTAATGTGTTTATTGTTATTTTTACTGTGTACATTATTTTTATTGAATTATCGGCTTCTGTTTTTATGTCATTCGTATTTGATTCCAACAACATTAATACGTACTTCACACTGTATTTATTTTTATTTTATGAGGTAAATTTTTATATAACTACCTCTTTTGATCTCATTATGTACCTAAATTGTATCAGCATGTAATTAATTAATTCTGATCCAGTTTTATTTTCAACTATGAAAGCAGGTTTTAATCCGGGTTGAGTGTAAGAGAACACCTTACGGCCTTAACTCTACCAGGTTAAATAAAGCCATTATTATTATTATTATTATTATTATTATTATTATTATTATTATTATTATTATTATTAATTTTATTCTTCACATAACATAATTAGGAACATTAAATCCAGACGTTTGAGATGGGCAGGGCATGTAGCACGTATGAGCGAATCCAGAAATGCATATAGAGTGTTAGTTGGGAGACCAGCAGGAAAAAAGACCTTAGGGAATGCGGAGCCGTAGATGGGAGGATAATATTAAAATGGATTTGTGGGAGGTGGGATAAGATGGTAGAGACTGGATTAATCTTGCTCAGGATAGGGACCAATGGTAGGCTTATGTGAGAGCAGGGATGAACCTCCTGGTTCCTTAAAAGCCAATAGGCAAGTAATTATGGAGTGTGACTATTGCGCGGTTTTTTTAAATAAGGGCTCTTGGTTATAGGGTAGTTTTATAAGAACACAGTGTTTCGCTTTTTATTTGTAGGAAGTGAAGGGAACATGTTTTTTTTATTAGTAATTTATTATAATTTATAGGTTTGAATTCGGCGGGCGTTGTGAAGATTGGTGGCCCTTTTTCAGTGGGGGTTGTTGTGATTGCTTGGTGGGTGGAGGAGTTCGAGTGATCGATCGACTGCAGTATTGAAGAATGTGTCTTTTGTCTCGACTTCAGTCGAACTGGATCGTGTCTTGTGCGCGAGTACTTAATTAATTATCCTGTGTTATCTGGTAGTTGTGCGTGTGGCAATTTTTGGGATATTTTGAAAGCAGATTGGAAGAGAAAGTGTTTCAAGTGTCAAACATTAATTAGCGGTTTCAATGGGGTGATTGGTTGCTGGATGGTAGAGTTCGATTGATCGATCGATCGATTGCAATATTCGAGGCTCTGTCTTTTGTTTTTTTTTTTTTTTGGATCTAGGATGGTAGTGGATACACGTCTGATGTGGTGTCAGCGTGGTTGTACATCTTGCAGATACGAACGTTCGATTTGGTTAAAGTAGATTTTTTATTAACCAAGTTCTACTAAGAAATGCGTGAGTTCTTAATTAATCATGTGATAGTTGTGCGTGTAAAAATAGTGTGGTCATTTTCAAAGCAGACTGGGAGAACCTATAGTCACATCACGTCCAATTGGTAAGTTGCAGAGCTTATTATATTCGCTGGTAATAATGGATTTTCAACTTTTTTTTTTTAACTTTCATTTTCGCCTTATTTAACGTCGTAACCACCTATAATAATGTGTTCTTAGGTTAGGTAGGTTGGGTTGTAGTTCTTTTCCGACAAATGAAAATATTTCTATCGTTTTTACGACGCTAAAGTACGGCGAAAATGGAAGTTTGGAAAAAAATTTAAAAAATAATCGAACTCTATAAGTATCTCAATTTTTAATTTGTAAACGTCAATAACCTTACTCAGATGAAACTATTCTACCTAGTTTTTGCTATACTCTACACATAATTACCCATTTTATTTCCACAGGAAACTTCATAATCTTTTCCATTCTATGCCCCAATATTATTTATGCCAAGAAATAAACCTTTAAGCTTACTTAAAAAATTGTTGATATCTTTTCTCTACATATTAAAGAGAATTTAATTAACGGTAAGATTATACAAACAATTTTATGCTCGACCATGCCGAAATGTAGTAATAATACACCTAGTAGTAGCCCTTTAACGCACCTCATTAAAGTACACCTATTCATTATAGTTCAGTTGCTCAGCCAATGACAAATCACCATTGTAGCATTATAAAACCGCAAGTATCGCTTATTCTCGGATATGCAATCGAAAGACAACTAGCGAAACGTCACGGAGGCTGGAAATCCAATACTGTCGCACAAGGTTATGTTCTGTTACTATAATAATTAGCGTTAATTGTAAATAATATTCAAATAAATTAAATTTGTCATCTCGTTTTTCAATTCTAAATCAATTTCCAGGTTATATCAAGATTAATGTTCATGTTATTCTCTAGAGTATATATCAAGGTCGATGATATTCGTTCCTCGGAAAAAATCAATACTTTCGCATCTGCGCAAATCTTACAATTTAGAAGATCAGTTCCGCTCTTCACTTACATAACCATAACATGAATACTTATGAATAATTTCAAGTTAGAAATATGGTCGAGCATAAAAAGTCGTATGAAACTTGCCTATAATAGTAATTAAGACGCTCGTATGAAAATTATGAAACTCGCTTGCGCTCGTTTCATGAACAAACATACTCGCGTCTTAATTACTACAATAATAGGCTCGTTGCATAATGAACTATTAAATTCCGTAAAAAAATATATAATATTTAAATAAATAAATGCGTAACTGTCTACTTTACGTATACTACTAATAACAGAAATGTTGAATTATACTTAGGCTATTACAGTTTATGGAGGTCTCTTTCCAGTTTTTTGGGGAAACATGTAGTTCCCTTTGAGTAGACGTTTGAAGCTTTTCAAAGCCAATAATGGTTGCCATTCATGTCCATAACCATACCACAGGCAATTATCAATTCGATTACCATATAGATAATCCATGAAAACGGGAATTCAAAACGATCTGATTATCAAGGTCGATACACGTAAAAAGGGGATCGAATCGAATTCAATACTGACTGAGTTGCATGAAAACGGGTATCGTATTAAGAAAGATCTCAATAAGCTATACATGTGAACGTTTGGCATTTGTTTGATCTGTCAGTTGTTTTATAAACAGAGCGGGCAATCATATATGTTGAAAAGGCATGTTGTAATACATAATGTTTTGTTTTTTCCTGAAAACCAATATTGCCATTCTTCATTAACGCCAGAATATTAAGTTTTCATGCGCCTCATTAAGAGAACGCAGCATTGTTTATAGCTAAAGCCTGCAGAGTGACCAACATGCTAACATTTAACAAACATAACTATTTTCGAAACTTCAATTTCCGTAGTCAATTCGTTTTCAATACGTATCGAAAACTGCATGAAAACAGGGATGGCAGAATCGTATTCAATACCGGTACGGTAAATGTATCGAAATCGATTTGAATACTACACGAAAACGTAGTAGATCTCTGAGAAAAATGTGCTTTGTTATGATTATACACTATACATTCTTTTTTATATAGTTCCAAAAACAGCTTCATTCATCGCATCTTGCCAATATATATTCATTATTACGTCAATTACTGAATTCTGGGAATTGTTCCCTGGAGTTTCATGGATCATATCAGGCGATCATTTGAAAATGGTGTCCGTGAACTAGGCATTTGCCGAGAAATGTGTCATCTAGACATTATCTCCCAACCTACAATATATGATAGTATAAGTTCAAAAATTTTGTGCAGAGAGTTAGCCAACAGTTTCGTATAGCCTACTACACAACACTCCATCAATACTGATTTCTTTTGGAAGTAATATCTTCAGAACAACTTGTGGGGCGTTCCAAGATACTATCCTTTACCGCCAGAGCGCTAGTCGTTTAACTTCGTCATTTACTTTCTAATAATATAAATAAAAACAACTAACAATAGGTACCGTTATCCTAGTCATGATAACCTCATAAAATACCAGTTGAATCTACTAAGTTAAGTAGAATATTTAAGAACTTGAAATAAAATTATTTGGTCCAGGAGCATCTATATTTGGCGCAAGCATAATAAGTTGAATACGTTTCTTCATTGCAACTGTATTTAAATCACGAAAACCCAATAATTTTGGTCCAGGAAGCATAAACTATGGTGCAAACATAGTTCCCTTAACTTGTTCAATTGCTCGTATATGTAAATAACTAAAATATACGATAATTTCATACAGGGATATGCGTTTAAGATGTTTCTGAATAACTCGATAAATCATTATAAACCAATGTAAATAGAGAGTATGTTGTATATGAATATACGCTATAAGCCTACATATCTTTTGCCCCCACTGGGCATCATCGTTACGTAAGAAAATGATAAAAGAATGAAAAACGATATGGCTAATGAAGATTTTAAGAAATAGACGAAGGTGCATCGTTCTTAATGATTTTCAGACAAAAAATAATAAAACATCCATAAAATGGAAATTGCAAACCCGCGAGTATGCAATAAACACAAATTAATAAGAGCAAATTATAAAAATTATTTATCTTATGCAATAATTGAAGTCTTGAATGTAAGTTTCCATCCACGTAACAGGTCATACGAAATTGAATTCATTTTATAAAAATCTTTAATATCTCTTCATTAACGTTAAGCCATTAACTTTATATATATATATATATATATATATATATATATATATATATATATATACACTAAAAATTGATCTAATAACACACCTATTTAATGTCATATCTTCTTAATGTAATATAGTTACAATGTTATGATTTTCATCTTTAACAAACACGTATTTGACAATGAATTTTCGATTCTAGCCTATTTAATTTAATTACTTAACTTTATTAATTCTTTCTTAGATTGAAGAGCATCACCGGTCATAATGTACGTTCAAACTTATGCCGTTAATTAACATCAAAAGACAACCTAACATAGAAACATATCATGTCATAAACGACAACCACAACAACTTTGGTGAATGTAGAGTATCCAACGCCCACTGAACGAATATTTCACTTTTATCATTGCCAATGTTGCGCTGTAATCGTATATGTAAGGTAGGCTATAACAAAAACCTAAACTAACCAAACTAACCTGTCAAAGCAACAAGTTATACTAAATATGTGTAAAATTGGCCTATGTCTCTATAGTGGGCGAGACATAAGTAACATTGACCAGTATCTCTTCACATAATATATCATATAGATTGCAATTTTATTAATTTATTAGTGAAGACTTGCACTTTCATATATGTACATGCATTGTAATCACACGTGTGATTTTAATCAATTGACAGTAAGGATATATTTATACAAGAAAAGAGATACTGATGTCCTAAATTATGTTGTTTTTTATTATGTTTTATGCTCATTAATGTATATTGTATTTTGATTGTAGAGACATATGTACCTATTAGGGATGATATTGCTGCATAAAAAGTTGTATCTGATGATGTCGGCATGACGGACGAAAACGTTAATACAGTATTAAATTATGTAATATAAGGACTTGTACCTTACACATATCGAAAGTAAAGTCATTGACTGAAAATAAACATTTCGTATTACTTAAATGAGGGCCTAAATATATGTCTTGTACCAAGCCATTATACAAAAATGTGCAATGGGTGAAATCAATTCCTTTACTACAGTATAAGCCGATGTGAGCACAATGGCGAGTTGGATTGAAAGCCACGTAGATGTGTGGATACCGTCTCGTTACTCGTAAATTTGTGTGGAATGCAAAGTAAGAATGTATGTGAATGAAAAATTAATATTTATATACCTGTTTTGCTGCCACTCCTAAGCTTTACTCGTGTCCAACATAAAACAGAATAACTAGACTTAATCCAGCAATTTTATGTAAATTCCAGCAATAATAAGGAATGCCGAATTGCCGTGATCACTGTTCAGTTCACGTAGAAGACCGTGACGGTGTGACGCACAGCTTACTGGATTATGCTGCCAAACTGTGTTGCCAACTGGACGGAAATTCCGTCAAAACTGAGGGATTATCAACGTAGCTAACGGGAGAAAAATGGCTTTGACGGGTGACGGATTTTGTGGCGGAAATTACGATTTACATAGTCTTTTGACTTTTTTAGCTACTGCCAATTTTAATTGTTTAATGGATGGGAGATTTTACTTTTTTCTTGAACAGTCCTGCCTGATCCGAACTATGTTTAAGAATCCCCTTTTTCAGATTTCCTTGTAATCAAGTTAGATGTTGACAAATTAATCTACTTGAAGCAAGTAAAGAGATAAGTTTGGACGTAAATCCCGAAATGACTAAGTATATGATTATGTCTCGTGATCAGAATATTGTACGAAATGGAAATATAACAGTTGGAGGTTTATACTTCGAAGGGGCGGAAAAATTCAAATATCTTGAAGCAACAGTAACAAATATAAATGACACTCGGGAGAAAATTAAACGCAGAATAAATATGGGAAATGCCTTTTATTATTCGGTAGAGAAGCTTTTGTCATCTAGTCTGCTGTCAAAATATCTGAAAGTTAGAATTTATAAAAGTTATATTACCGGTTGTTCTGTATGGCTGTGAAACTTGGACTCTCACTTTGAGAGAGGAACAGAGATTGAGGGTTTTTGAGAATAAGATTCTTAGGAAAATATTTAGGGCTAACAGGGATGACGTTACAGGAGAATGGAAAAAGTTACACAATGCAGAACTCCACGCGTTGTATCCTTCACCTGACATAATTAAGAACATTAAATCCAGACGTTTGAGATGGGCAGGGCATGTAGCACGAATGGGCGAATCCAGAAATGCATATAGATTGTTAGTTGGGAGGCCAGAGAGGAAAAGACCTTTGGGGAGTCCGAGACGTAGATGGGAAGATAATATTAAAATGGATTTGAGCGAGGTGGGATAGGATGATAGAGACTGGAATAATCTTGCTCAGGATAGGGACCAATAGCGGGTTTATGTGAGGGCGGCAATGAACCTCCGGGTTCCTTAAAAGCCAGTAAGTAAATAGGTGTGTGTGTATATATATATATATATATATATATATATATATATATATATATACACAGGGTGTATCAAAAATACGTGGACAAACTCCAGGCATGGGTTCCTTACACTAAAAGAAGGAAAAAAGTTGATATGAACATATGTCCCATAATCCTTTGTTTCCTCGTTAGGAACTGTTCAACACATTGGTACACTCATAATGTGCCAACACCCAAAACTCATAACCAATGCTCGAAATGTCCTCCTCTTGCTTCTAGACATGCATGCACTCGTCGAATCATGGACTGTCGCACCCTTTCAAATACTCCGGGATGATGTCGAATGGTTTTGCAGGCTTCCATGACACGTCGATGAAGAGTTTCTTGATCCGGGATGTCTGCTCCATAAACCAATTGTTTAAGGTGCCCCCAAAGATAAAAATCCAAAGGATTGAAGTCGGGAGAACGTGCTGGCCATTGAACTGGTCCTCCTCTGCCTATCCATCTGTCATGGTAGACACCAGTCAGTGTATCTCGAACAAGGCGACTAAAATGTGCTGGAGCCCCATCATGCATGAACCACATGTTTTGTCTTATGTTCAGAGGCACATCTTCGTGCAGTAATTTTGGAAGAGTGTTTTGGATAAAGTCCCTGTAGATAGCACCTGTAAGACGTGCTGGTAGAACGTATGGACCTACCAGACAGTCACCTACAATTCCAGCCCACACATTAATCCTAAATTGTTGCTCATGTCTAGCCTGAAATACAGCATGAGGATTACGATCTGCCCATACGTGTTCATTGTGGAAATTGGTAATTCCATCTCTCCCAAACGTTGCCTCGTCTGTAAACAAAACTGATGAGACAAACAATGGATTGGCTATTTGTGCTAGAAACCATCGGCAAAAGTTCTCCCGTGGTGGATAATCGGCAGGCGAAAGGCCCTGCACACGTTGCATTTGATACGGATACAAGAGCTGCTCGTGAAGTACCCTCCATGCTGTATTGTGTGATGTACCAGTTGCCACAGCCAATTGTCTTGTACTGATACCTGGATCGTCGTCGGCACAGTGTAAAATGTCTTCTTCGAGATTCGGCGTACGAAAAATTCTTGGTCTTCCTCGATCACCAGTCTGTGGTGCAATGGTTCCTGTCTCAGCAACGCGACGATACACAGCAACAAAGGTTTGATGATTCGGTTGTCTTCGGTCTGGAAACGCCATCTGATACAGTTGTACAGCCTCGCGTCCATTACCATTCGCGCGACCATACATAAAAATTATGTCAGCCTGCTCACGAAATGAATATCGTCCTGCCATGGTTGAACGAAACACTTTAACTCACTCCACGTTCACAATTGCAACGTTGAAGACAGACTAATGACAAATGACACATGTAAACAAGTCTCCATGGCAACAATTCGCCATCTGCAGTCCATTTCTGATACGAGTCACAGCCTTCTATGAATGAGTGCATAAAGAAATGAAGTTTTGAGGTTGGACCTCGAAGGCTGTTGAACGCAAACTTTTAGTAATAAATTAATAACGGGGAAACAAAGGATTATGGGACATATGTTCCTATGAACTTTTTTCCTTCTTTTGGTGTAAGGAACCCATGCCTGAAGTTTGTACACGTATTTTTGATACACCCATATAATGCAAGGCAGTCTATTTATTGTTTACTGGTGAACTACATTTTTTTCAGATCATTTGTTATTTTTAACTGGGTGTCCACTACTGAATTTTTTTATGTCCACTACTAAAATTTGAGTGTCCAATACTAAGATTTGTCTTCACTATACAAAAAGTGATATACAATTTTGCCAAAAAATTCACCCATAATCAAACATACCTAAGTGAATGTACATGTGTTTAAATATATGATGAATATTTTGAAAAATAAATCACTTAAAACATCCACCACTCACAATTTATTTAAATAAAAAAAATGGTTAATTGTGTCCACTACTAGATTTGGGACCCCATATGCCATTAGCAATTGACAATGAGCTTGAGTTACTTCTGTATAGATTATCTTTCAAAAATTAATAATAGTAATTATAATAATCAAAACAGCAATAATGATAGTAATAATAATAATTATTTATTTAATTATTATTTATGTGCTCGACAACAGACACTGGACAATAGAAGTCTAACGCGGTCATACAATTCATACAATTAAATAAATAACTATGGTACAAATTAAATAATAATAATAATAATAATAATAATAATAATAATAATAATAATAATATTAATACTATATCCAAAAATTGAAGTGGACACAGATTTTCTAAGTTATATGTTAGAACTCAGGATCTGTGAAAGATATGCTGCAGAGAAGTAGGACCCACTTCCTTCAAAGCTATACACAAAAGCCTACTAGAACTGCCGGATCAGACCTGAGAAAACAACAGGAACTATATATCCTGGCTACATTCCATTAGTCAATGAAAATGGTTGGTGAACTGTTCTGCATTAAATGGGAAAAGTTGAAGGCAGGTCTATGCCTTGGTATTTTCTTTGACAGCAGCAACATCAGCTCCACTAGTTGGCAGTTGTAGGAGTGGTAAAGTAGCGGTAGGGCAGGTGTTCGTGATAGAGATAGGATATGATATCATTCATGCCATTTATGTCCGCAAGATAAACTGGAGTATTCATATATAAAATAATCACGTTGAAATTACAAATATGTTTATGTCGTCATTATTTAAATAAAGCAGTAAAACCAACAACAAAATAGTGGCTCGTATATTACACTCACCTCTCAGTTAAGACTTCATTCTCCTCTGCTGTTACTTCCAGTTTGACCTCCTTCACTTGATCCAACTCACAAAACTCTTCCTGTAGGAGAAGAATATTGAGAAGAATGTGAGCATCCATTTTGTTACTAATGGATTACCAGGAAGTACGGTATATGATTGAAATAAACTGAACAGTGCTAGTAAAACTTAAAAATTGGACAGTAAAAGTTATCACAAGGATGACTGTAGCAGCTACATCAGCCAGAAAGTAACAGAGAGAGAACTACCGACCAACACACTTCATAGACTGCACTCACCTCAGCTTCACTCTTCAGCGTGGGAAAGTCAATTGGCACTGCAGATTCCTCAAATACTATCTCCGATTTAATGTCATACCTGTGTTCTATACATTCTGTTTCTATTTTAGTGACGTCGACATCTAATAAATTTCCTTCCTGTAACAAAAATTACAATATAATTAGACAAAACAGCATAAAAGTTGTTCAAGAAAACCCGTTGACTATTTATAAAGTCCGTCCACATTTTTATTAATACTGATGTCAACAAATGCACATCTAGCTATTCCAAAACCAAAAGTGAAATAATTTATCTGAAAAGCGTCCTATCACAGAATATACGAGTAAAAGAATATATTTATTGGATGATAATATGCTGATAGTATGATCAGAAGGATCCACCATGAAATATAAAGGTTAATATTATTCTAAATAACCTATTATTGATTCAGCTTTAAATTACATAAATGCTCTTCTAAAAAATCCATGGAATAAAAAAAACGTTTTTTTGTTTGAAATATATATCCTGAATTTAAATATTGACACCTTTTTGTGAGTATGTTTGTTTAAAGTGAAAGAAATTTCCGTTTGAAACTTCACATTTACAATATTCAACTTTTTTTAGTTGTGTTTCATGTCGTGGAAGAAAAAACAGTTAATTACAAAGGAATGCGTTTCCTAGTTATAAATGACGCATTTAGAAAATGAAAAGAAAAATAATTGCTCTCAATATACCTCAGATAAAGGCTTCTTCTCTTCTACATCTGCGATACCACTTGTCTGTATACCCATTGGGTCGGACCCAGGTTCCATCTTGATCACGTCCATTACGACTGGACAATGAAATTAAGTGACATAAGTTAATATGCAGAATGTGAAATACTCAGACAGACTTACTAGCTTTTAATAATAAGTCCACATCTGCGTAGTGTGTGTATTTCTGTGCACGCCACAACACACAAAAGTTACCAAAAAAACACAAACGAATGTGTACATCAGCACAGATGAGCATGTGATACCAGCGAATAGGGATTATAAAGAATGGACACTTCGCGTCGGTACCTTTGATGTAGCCGGACTGATTTCAATGACCTTCAAGCCAGCTAGAACGAGACATTCTGCTTTCTCCCTAGAGTTGGCGCTGACATCACACCAGCTAGCAGTCGACACAGCGGAAATATAACACATACAATTAATACATCTAGGTACATTATGTACTCAAATAAAATAAATTGGATCCATAAAATAATAAATCCTTCATTAACTGCAATGTCTGGACTTCCTTTATAATGAGAGTTGAGACGTTGACCCCAACAACAATTAAAATATGTAATGATTTGATAGCGCTCAAAATGGAAAAACAAAACTCTTACGAGAAGTAAAACCATATACCTATATTATATTATATACAAATATTAAACGAATTCGATACTTAATTTTATAATGTACTATATTATTTTATAATATACCGGTAATGTATTAAATCTGAAATATAAAATATTATTATTACAACTAGTTTGTCACTGAGAAATGAGGAAAAGCTGTTAACTTGAATTTATTTGAAGCAAAGCGTTACTGGATTATGCAATAAGGTAGGCGATGTTTGGATCCTGTGCCTTAATACTATTCTCAATTATTATCTTAGCGTATGCTCGATTACACTACCGCTACCGCTTGAAAGTGGAACTAGCCGCTGGCGCACAGAGAAACAAAACACAGGACAATTCGCTCAGTGTCCATTCTTTATAATCCCAATTCGCTGGTGATACTAGGGACATGATACAGTCGTTGTGTAAAAAATAAGTTCGATTATTTCACGATATTGTTTCTCTCGATGTTCTACATATGATTTGTTCCACTGGATTCGATCGGGCATTTTCAACAAAATGCAGATGTCTACTAAATAGTGTCGGACGAGTAAAGTAGGAAATAGACGAAGTGAAAAAAGAAAACAAAAGACATGAAAGACACAGAGTAGAACAATGGAAGATAAGTGTATGAGTCGCTTAAATTATGTAAAGTGTCAGATTATAGTGTAAAGGTATTAAATTAAATAGTGAAGTGATGTAAATAGCAAAGTGAGCGAGGTGTATGAATTAGTCATGTTACATGTCAATAAGGACTAAGAATTAGGAGAGTTAGGAATATAGCATCAGGTGGGATAGAGATTAGGATATATCTATACTACTAATAAATCTGTAGCCGAAATTTTTCCGGTAATTTTCGATTTTCCACAAATAATTGGTCCTAACATATATAATTAACCACCCTGAAACCGAAAATCGCATTTTTGAAATTTTTGTTTCTATGTCTGTCTGTATGTTTGTTACCTTTTCACGCGATAATGGCTGAACCGATTTATATGAAAATTGGAATATAAATTAAGTTCGTTGTAACTTAGATTTTAGGCTATATGGCATTCAAAATACTTTATTTAAAAGGGGGGTTGTAAGGGGGGCTGAATTAAATAAATCGAAATATCTCGCTTATTATTGATTTTTGTGAAAAATGTTACATATGAAGAGTTTCTTTAAAAATGATTTCCGATAAGTTTAATCCATCACAAAACTTTGATAGGACTGATTTTTAATGAGATAAATGAGTTTTAAAATTAAAATAAAGCCATCTAAGATAGTGCAAAGAATTAAGAACGAATGACTTCGTCTATAAGGGGCCTTGGACAATAACAATCGAAACAGGGGCCTTGGACATCAACAATCGAAAGCTATTAAACATAGCCTACAGAGAATGTTTCTGTGTTTGTATGAAGTAATATCAGAAGCTAAATTAACCGATTTGTATAATTAATTATTATTTCACCATTGGAAAGTGTAGGTTCTCTAGATGGACATAATGCTATAATGTTATTACAGTAACGTCTGAGTAAATCGAGGACAGGTAAGATTAAAATAGCTTCTTATGCACAGAAAGTTTGATAGGCTATTTTGTACATTCGTTTTCTGTATTTCTTTAAATAATATTGATGTACACTCATTTTAATCTCAGAGAATTAGCGAACAACGAGAGTGTATTGATTTAGTATGCAGTAATAGTACGTTAGCTTAGCAATCCATTATTTTATAATTCAAATTTTAACTATGCTCAGTTGAATCGTGTTAAAATACATAAAATATATATGCAATAAATGCAAATCAAAAAAATTGGGTAAAGAGCGAAGCAGATTATGTTGCGCTGTTGTAAAAGTTGTTCCCTGGATCAAACGTCCTATTTTAATTATGTAATTACTTTATATTTAATTCTAACAGGTGCAACGGAGCGCACGGGTACGGTAAGTATAACAAATAAGAGATAGTAACGGTAATGAAAAGAATGTATCATAAAAGTAGAGAGAGAATAAATAGTAAAAAGGGTATGAGTAGACAAAATAGGTTCGAATAAGGAGATCAGGAGTGTAATTTCGTTTTTATTTTCGAGAAAATAAGATGACGTCATGAGTAGCGGTATACGAAATATTCGCTCCTTCGGTATTGTGCAATTGTTCCTTCCTGCGTAATCAGAGTAAAACATTCTCTATCAATATTCATATACTGCGTATAATTATTAATGTGGAGCATAGTATTCACAAGACCCAAGTTCCATATACAAATATTGTAGAAATAATGTGACAATACAACGTACAACCGGTAAGCAAGAATCAACTGTATGTCATACGAGAGAAGTGAAAACTTTTGCCGAAATACATTATACATATTACCACGCAAAGAAAGAAATACTTGTCTGTAATACAAGCCGATATAAAGCACAACGGATTGAAAGTCATGAAGAAAGTTTGTAGATGTCGTTTACTCCAATCTTTTGCGGAATACAATGCAACAGTAAATTGTCCACTGTGCACTGAAATATTTACATTTACATACCTGTTTGTGCCGTAAATCTTAAGCACTAGGTAAGACCAAAATTAGCGCAGAATAATTGACTCTATACAGCAAATATACACAGACCTAAAAGAAACTTTTAGAAAGGATAACTATTCTAGCTGGATAGCAATTCACATAGAAGACCGTGAGACGTAGGTTTCTGGATTACACATGCCCAGTAATGTGAACATTATAAACTGGATACACAATACCTGTATATAAATTCCAACAAGTTAGGTAGTATCTATCTCTTTGATAAATTCATTCTGCCAAAGAGTTTCCTAAGCCTCTAAGACGATTATCGTAAACTGTGAGCGAGGATTTAGGGGCATAAATCTTGTAAAAACTATAATTAGACAACGTCTTTCAGTAAAAGGAGTTTGCTCTATGCTAATAATAAATCTTGATGAGCCTACTGGGATGGAATATGAATGTTTAGAATGCGCATAAAATAACGTATTTTGATGTGATGTAAATTCTGCAGTCATCGGTACTAAACACAACTACGTCTAATGATTTACATGCATAATCTCATCTAGAGTGTGGTAGATGGACTTAAAGCAATAAAACTCCTAGAAACAAATTACTTATCTTTTTGCTTCTATAAACCTTATTAATTTAATCTTTTTTGTACAATTATTTAGCATATTTTACAAGATTTTCGTATTTTGAACAAATATAATTTTTCATTTTTGGATTTTTGCGACAATTATTTATTTTCTAGTTTAAAGCCTGTGTGAGAGTATTACCTTCCAAAACCTTCTGACGTATTTGAGAAGAAGAGAGTCCAGGAAAAAAAAGTCACGAATATAATTATCAGGTCGATTTACGGCTTTAAAATAGTTTCCTGTATTACATAAAGCTAGGAGTGTCTGAATAGGACCATAGTGAGCTGTAGGTTCTCCGCAATCCTGTCTCCTAGTGGCAGGTAGATGTCTAGTATATATTTCATTACGTTCCTGCAGGGCTATATGTGGAGCATTGAGAATAGCTGAAGCAAACTCATAATTATGTAGGGTACTAATTTCACATATACATCCATAAACAGAATGAGATATATAATTGATGAGATTTAACTTGTTTGAATCTGAAAGAGTAGTCAACATCAAAATCAAAAATCTAAAGCGAATGAGTCCATATTTTGTGAGCCAAATCAAAATGAGGAGCAGCAGCTGGTCTGAAATATTTATCTATAACGAATATAGTTATTTTGTTGATTACATTGTAATGAAAATACATAATATATTTGTTGAAACGCTGGTCAACAAACACTTTAGGCGTACATACATTTGAAATAGTTTAACCAAACTTTCCAAAGAGTATCTTAATAACGGAGTAATGAACAATTGCATATAATCAGTATACTGCTGCTCATTTTTCCCATACATGTTTGTACATTTCGTATTGTTCAAGTATATTTATATCGGTGCTAGTTCACACGAAGAATATTCACTCAAATGAAATTTGACGCATGGATGATTGACGCAAAGGAGAATTCAGCCAAACGAATTGACCCAAGAGAAAATTAGAACAAACCAAATTCACATATACAGTATCTATTATTTTATATATTTTTTAAAATGATATTGCAATAATTAGGTGGAACGAAGTTTTGAAATGTTTACATATTTCCTGAAAAACTTGAGTCCTATTTTATTACAGAAACCGAGTTTTGTATGGATTTATTCAGATTTGAATGTTGTAACCACAGGCACGCAAATATTACTACACGTCCTTTGCCTCTGAATTCATCATACCTTTGTGAAATGTCTTGCAGCCTTATATTTGAGCTTTTATATTTTCGTTTTTGTGCTTTTTTTACTCTTCGTCCCAGTTCCAAGCCCTGGATCATTCTGTCTACATCGGATTGCTCATTCTTTAAATAATATATGAGTCTGCATACAGTGGGATGATTCTTACAAACAATGTGCTGGAAGCGGTTGTGCCAAGCTTCTGTGTTAATGTGCGTGGTTCACTTGACCTAGCTGCTTCGAACTGATTCCATAAGTGAGGATGTCGAGCTTCTGCAGCTTCGCATTTCACACTTCCCCTATTTAACAAAGTTACGCCAAAACTAGACAATTCAATCACTTCTCGCCAGGAAGTAAGCGTAAACACCATTTGAGGTACCTTTTAGCACAAAAAGACCTTCCACACAAGATCCAACATATGGCTTTTGGCTTATGAACAGTATAGTATACTATATAATGATTTATTTAACCTGGTAGAAATAATCCCATCAAGCCTAATCTTAACCCCTAGCTGAGAATTATAACTACAGGATTAGGAATAAAAATAAAATTATAATTCTAATTAATGTTAAATTTACAATTAGAATAAAATTCAAAGGAAAAAAAAAACATTACCTGATTAAAAAAACCTAGACAATTTATTATAGACGTTAAGAATAGAGAACGATTATCTTGCCGAAGTACAAATTAAAGCTAAAATAATAAAACCATACAGTGATTAAAGTACAGGATATTTAAGTATTTATTATAGAATATAATTATGGACAAGCATGAATGTATATTAAGATGTGCGGGATATAAAAAACGCATTTCACACACATGCAGCTGAAGAGTTTCTTTTATGTATGCATACGTGAATACACATTAAGGTTTTTCGAGCGTGAAAAATCCAGTCCAAACACATCAGAACTGAACGGTTTTTCACGAAAAGGCATCTGGAGATTCCCACACACATCACAACTGAATGGCTACTCAACTGTGGATACGTGAATGCACATTGAGATCTCTGTGAACACGTGAATGCATAGAGATATATTCCGCGCGAGAAGAACACTTTGCAATGACGTCTGTATTGAATGGCTCTATGACAGTAAGGACGAAAGAATGCCTCATTTAGATTTGAAGAGCTTCTATAAGAGTTCCCACTCACTTCACAAACGAATGGTTTCTGACCAGTGCGTACGCGTGAATGATTATTCAAATGTACGGAGAGCGAAAAAGGTCTTCCCAAAGACGCCACAGCGTAATAGCAAAGTCTAGTATATACAGTCGCGAAGCTCAATATGTAGTAATTATGCAAACATTAGGTAGTTGCTCACCACTAGGATCGCTAATATCGCCTCATTACCGGCAATGCAAAATAGTACCGTCACAGTCTATTGTTTCTAGCACCCTCAAAACTCAAGCTTCGTGACCGTATATAGTAGACTGTGGTAATAGTTTTACACCTTAGTGTACGCGTGAATGCCTATCGAGATATTTTGAGAGCGAAAAACACTTTCAAAAACGTGACAACTCAATAGGAGATATTAATAAAAGGGAGTTACTCAAGAATCTGAGCATTGTCGCTGTTTGATATTAATAATAAGATCTTGCTCATGTTACTCGCCGAGGTCGTGCTCAATCACCTCGGCCGCAGAGCAAGTGCTCATGTTTTGATATAAATAAAGCAGACGTCATGCTCATTGTTACGAGCAAATGATTACGAGATTCTGAGGTAGCTTATTACGAGACTCAAACTTAATCGAGAGAGGTTTATAAACGTGATGGCAGCATTGATGAATGTGATTCCTGATCGAAGAAGAAAGATTTATAAAAGACATAGGGACTCTAATGTGAATAGTTACTAAGATTTGAACGGGAAAATGACGTGTAGTATCTTACGGAACATTTCTTACCCGAATCGAACGAAACAAGTGAGTGGAACAACAAGCAATGAAGAAAAAAAGGAGAATATTTCTAAGGTGCGTAGGTGACCCTCGTTTTCAAGTTGGTGTAGTAGAAGATATTAGTATTTCAGAAGGGACTGTGTCCTTAGCATTCTGGGAAATTATCTGAGCAATGAAGGGAAAAGTAGAAAACTGGATACTATTATCAATGCTGCTCTTGAGGCAGCTAAAATTTAACGGTCAAACAAGTGTACATTCCCTGATAATTTTTTTAATTATGGTTTCTTTAACGACGCTCACAATTACTGCAGAGGTTGTATCAACGTCGCCGATGTGCCGGAATTTTGTCCCGCAGGAGTTCTTTTATGTGCCAGTAAATCTACCGACATAAGCCTGTCGCATTTAAGCACACCTGGGCCGGGATCGAACCCGCAACCTCGAGCGCAGCGGGCCAGCACTATACCCAGTGTGCTACCGAGGTCGACACATTCCCTGATATTATAGGGGCAGTGGACTGTACCCACGTGTTAATAAAAAAAAAACTATACATGGGGATGAATATATAAATAGGAAAGGAGTCCTCAGTATTAACGTGCAGGCTACGTGCAATGGACATGAGAGATTAAACTAGCGTTAACGTCAGGTGGCCTGGTTCCGTGCATGATTCCCGTATATGAAGAAATTCTTTAAAATGATTTGCTTGTTTCCAGTCCTTTTAGGTCTGTTTTTGATTTCAATCGGCTTCTCATATTATTAATATTTTTCATAATCTGGTTGTCTATCATTTCCATGCCTAATTCCTGCTTTATTACTTCCCGATGGATTCGACAGCTAAAGGAAGGCCATGTAACTTGGACCGGTGTGTAATTTGAATTGATTTCAATTTTGGTATTTGCAAGTTTGATCAACTCCTGTCTCAGGTAGGAATAGCAAGACCGTTGAGAGTAACTTTCTGCCTCCAAGTTATTTTGCTGTTACATTCAAAGGTGAGGGGTGAGAAGAAAATAAGTTTTTTGCTCACAATCCTTAAAAACTTACACTCTGTCGAGATAGAGTGCTGTGTAGTTACTATTTGGATGTTTTGCTTGTTCAAGTATTGCAAAAATATAAAGATAACTTATACCATAGTTGCATTCGTCTATTTACAATATTTTTGTAATATTTGTTTATAGATGAAATATTTGCACGGTATGTAATTTTAACTGACCGTGAGTGTGTAATTTGGACCATTGAAGCAATATTATAATTTCTGCGCTTGTGGGTGGTTTTACCTGTGATTCTAAGGACGATATTGAATAAAAGCTTTTGAAATTTGACAGAGAGATAAATATTACATAAAGACATATACAATAACCCCATAATTCTGTTTTATATTCACAAACTTAGCTACAGTAAGTTTCTTATATTGAAATAGCCTCTAATAAACACGAATGTAAAAAACATTGGAACATTTTTAATTTGTTTTGAAAGTCTGGCTGTGGACTTAGCAGTGCAGTAGTTGCGAAAAGCAAGCCCATGAAGACTGTGCCGAAATTCGGGATGAACTGTATTATTATTTTTATTATTATTATTATTATTATTATTATTCCACGTGTGCAAAGGTACGCACAATGTTCCATTTTATTGTTTAGAATTACTTAAGTAAATTAAATTTCAGTACTGGAGTTTATATACAGTATACCAGTCCAAATTACACGAATTCCCGGTCCAAATTACATGGAAACACATTTTCTTATAAACACTGCTTTTAAACAATTTATGTAAATTATACCGGTATTATTGTTTAGTTTCACCAAAGCAGTCACTGCACTACACTAATTTTTGTTTATAAAATTTATAGAGATTTCATTGCAGTGGATGAAGTTATATGCGATTTAAGTCAAGTGGTCCAAATTCCATGGACGTTCCCTACATGTTTTATGCCCTTGCTGTCAGGGAGTTGTGATTTCTGAAGCACTTTCTTATGGACTTCAATAATTTGCTCAAAACGCTTTTGTGCTTTCCTCCATTGTGGAACGTTAATTAAATTTTTAAGCCACTCCTCAGACCGAACACGTTGTGTTTGTTAAGATAGCCTATCTACTATTGCCAGCCCTCTGATATGAAATAGAGTCGGAAGTGTGGAAGGATGTAAATAAAGAAAAAACAAAAGATGAACGAATACAGAGCAAATGCTCACGTCGCTGATCTTTTGCTCCGTCATTTAAGGATGTTTTTATTAATACAAACTAGCGACGATATGCTAGTGCTCATCAGGCCTTACTCACGAGGAGTTTCTCACTTTTATTAATATGTCGTAATGGCTTCTACCCAGTGTGCAACATTAAATGTCTTTTAAGGTTTGAAGATCTTGCAAAACACTTCCCACACACATCACAACAGAATGGTTTCGCGCCTGTGTGCACGCGTGAATGCATCTTGAGATGTGCGAATTGCGAAAAACTTTTTCCACATACGTCACAACTGTATGGCTTTTCACCCGTGTGTACACGAGAATGCTTTTTCAAACGTATGGAGCGCGAAAAACTCTTACTACAGACGTCACAAGTGAATGGTTTCACCCCCGAGTGAACGCGTGAATGCATATCGCGGTATTTCGTGAGCGAAAAACACTTTCCACAAACGTCACAAATGAATGGTTTCTCGCCGGTATGCATAATTAAATGTGTTTTAAGGTTTGAAGAACTTGTAAAACACTTCTCACACACATCACAACAGAATGGTTTCGCGCCAATGTGAGAGCGTGAATGTCTCTCAAGGTGTGCCACCTGCGAAAAACTCTTTCCACACACATCACAACAGAATAGGCTCTCGCTCGTATGCACGCGTGAATGCTTCTTGAGATAGTCCGAGTTTGAAAAACTCTTTCCACACTCATCACAAATGAATGGCTTCACGTTTGTGTGCACGACTGAATGCCTCTTGAGATCGTAGGACCTTGAAAAGCACTTCCCACAAACGTCACAACTGAATGGTTTCACGCCTGATTGGACGTATGAATGCGTCTCGAGACGTGCCAATTGCGAAAAACTTTTTCCACACACATCACAACTGAATGGTCTCTCGTTTTTGTGCGTGCGAGAATGCCTCTCAAGCTGTGCCAATTGCAAAAATCTCCTTCCACACCTTGTTGTTTGAGTGCACGAGTGAATGCCTCTTGAGGTCGTAGGACTTAGAAAAGTTCTTTCCACAGACGTCACAGCTGAATGGCTTGTCGCCACTGTGTACCATTGAATGCGCTTTAAGATGTCCAGACCTTAAGAAACACTTCTCACACACGCCGCAACAGAATGGTTTCACTCCCAAGTGCACGAGTGAATGCGCCCTGAGATGTGCCAATTGGGAAAAACTCTTTCCACACACATCACAACTGAACGGTTTCCCGCCTGTGAGCACGCGTGAATGCTTTTCGAGATCCCCCGATTTGAGTTTTGAAAAGTTGGGAAAGACATTCCGCAAATATCAGAATCGTATTTCTTGCCGTCGTACTCTTCAGGAATATTTTCGCAGAATGTTGCATCTCCACTATTATGGCTAACTGCAACACTAAAAATTATGTGTCATTAGTGGAAAGAATGTCTAGACTTTCAATGAAGAGATATATCCACCATAAGCAAAGTAATATAGGAGAAATTGACATTGGTCTTTCACCTTCAGTTACTTCTGTACAGACTATCTAAAAAAATTACGTAATAATACTAATTATAATAATCATAACAGCAATATTGATAGTAATAACAATAATTGAGGGCTTTGCTGGAAGAAAGGCGAACAGACCTATACGCCCTTCTTCGGGAAAACGGTTTAAAATGTAGTGAATAATTATACCAGCGAAGTTTTATTTGGACTGTATTTACATATATGCAGGACAGGGCTGCGTGCGTGTATAACATTTTATTCAGTTGCGTTTTAAAATCTTAGATTGTATCTCAATTCGCAAACCCCTTAATTATTCATTTAATATTAATGTTTATGTGCTGGACAACAGATATTCGACAATAGAAG
Source organism: Periplaneta americana (assembly GCF_040183065.1). Lineage (NCBI taxonomy): Eukaryota > Metazoa > Arthropoda > Insecta > Blattodea > Blattidae > Periplaneta > Periplaneta americana. The sequence continues at coordinate 177,105,822 of NC_091132.1, read as the reverse complement.
TCCAAGACAGTGATACAATTAATACAATAAAATTAACAACTATGATACAAATTAAATAATAATAATAATAGTAATAATAATGATGACAATAATAATAATAGTAATAATAATAATAATAATAATAATACAGTGAAACCTGTCTAAAGTGGCCATCTGAAGTTACCTTGTAAAATGGCCGCTTTATCAGGTGGCCGCTGGATTAAGGTTGCGGTTTTTTTATGAATCAGCACGAAAATACTGAATTTCACTGACTTTTTAGGACTGTACGCGTACAACAATCATGCATATTAATGTCAGCCTCTTCCATTCTTGCAACTAGCCTTTTCAAAACTCGCTTGCGTTACCTCATTTTAAATGACTGGATAATACCTTGATCAAGGGGCTGGAGGTGTGATGTATTTGGGGGAAGAAACACCAATTTCACGGATCACATTGCGATAATGTCGTTTAATCTTAGAATTGAAATCGCATAGCTAATTCTCAAACAATGATGATGTCATCCAATCTTTATTGTTGGCAGTCCACCACCTCCAATAAGCACATGCCAATATATTTCAAACATCTCGGTTTCAATGAATTCCCTATCATTAAGAGTGGTTCTTTTTCTTCTGCAGCATTAAAACAAAAGAGCAGGGTTATTCTGTCTTTTGCCAACTTCCCCCCTTTACACTCTTTTTTCTTAAAACTTAAGTTTTGTTAGGGAGGGCCCTGAAGAAAAACCTGTTTCGTCAACACTGTAAATATCTCTGAGTTGATATTCCGCAAGAATTGAAGGCAGTCTATTTTTCCATTCTTCAATAACGTTAGTTGCAATGTCACCTCCTTCACCAGACACAGAACGAAATGCAATGTTATGCCGTTTTCTAAAGCACTCTAACCACCCATTACTAGCAACAAAATTTCTTACATTGAGTTCTTTGGCAATTTCAAGAGCTTTCTCTTGAATCATAGGCCCATTTACTGCAATTTCTTCCTCCTCGCACACTTGAACCATTCGTAAACGAAATCATTCACATTACTAAACACAGATTCTCTCTTCCTCCCATTCTTCTAATATTTCATCTTTATTCTTATTTATACCGTTTATTTTGTGTCCTTCCACATTTGAATATTTCTGCAATTTTTCTCGCAGATGTTCCCTTCTCACTTTCTTCAATCATTTTTCGTCTCACCTCTAAACTTAACACCACTCTAAATTTATTTTTTAGACATGATTTCTCTCTCAAACTAACTTCACAGTTCCTCTGAATCAAGTGAATGAGAAAAAGAAAAATTCGTAAAAGCTGATCCATATAGAGAAAGAAAGAATGAGGAGAAAAAAAAAATCGAATGGTTAACTACCTAAAATATACTGTGACATTTTCGATAGAAAATGTCCGTTTCAATCCTTAAAAAACGAGTAAGAATTTACAGCTGTGCAGGGTCGGAGTGGAATGTGACAAAAGAGTCATAAAACTGTAACCAACTAACCCCAAGATATGGAGGGTGTACTGTTGTACACTTAGCTATTGCTTCCCGTCCTCTAACCATCGAAAAAATAGGTCAGGCAGTATCCGTGAAAAGATTTTTTGTTGGACAATGACCGTTATAGTCAGGTACCAATCCAAATAGAGCCCGGCCGCTGCCAGGCGCATGAGGTGGCCACTAAATAAAGAGAGAATTTGTATTGATCTTATGGAAAATCCAATTGGTTCCAGAGAAAATTGGACTTTTGGCCAGGTGGCCGTTTAAATGAAGTGACCGTAAAGGCAGGTTTCACTGTAATAATAATAAAAATAATAATAATAATAATAATGATAATGATAATAATAATAATAATAATAATAATCATATGAAATTTCTAAATCCAAAAATTTAAATTCACGTAGATTTTCTAATTTCCTTGTTAGAGCTCAGGATTAGTGATGGATAGTTCGCGAATGATTACTTCGAATTGAACTAATCGTTCAAGTGAAGTAGATGAACTAGTTCGAAACTTTTGTGGAAGTCGTTCGCGAACTAGATGAATCGTATCTGTGTAAGTCGTTCGTGAACTAGATGAGAAAAACCAATGCATTGTGTGAAGCCGTTCCCATAACGAGAGGAGTGTTGGGCCGTGTTTCACAACACGTTAATAATGTTACTCCTTTAGACCCATAAAGATACTAAATTAGGTGTTTCATAAACATTCTGCACAACTTATAAAATGCGGACAATAATACTTTATTATAGTTCATTAGTCTGCCGATTCTTATATTTGGTAAATATTACTGAATGAGTAAAAATTCTCAGATAAAATCGCTATTACCAGTCACCATGATATTTCGGATCTCTCACAGTTCAGAGCTTTGAGTACAAAATAAAGTTATAACCTACCTCTGTTCCACACGCATCAGAATGGAATGGTTTCTGGCGTGTTTGTACACTCGCATTCCTTTCGAAAGTAATGTATTACTCGTACGTGTTGTCAGATATGGATCTTCAAATGTATCTCGCTTTTGTGAGCGTGCATATACTTTCAAATGTCCGTAGTCAACAATTTTTTTTTTCCAGTCGTTGCACCAGTACGGTTTTTTGCTGGAGAGAATGTATTCCTGAGTTCTCAGAATACACAATTCTTTATTGATCTTCCCACAAACGTAGCATTTCTGACTTCCATCATTCAAGAAACGTAACCCACAAACTTGGCTTCACGCCAGGAAGCGTGTACACACTTTTGAGATTTCTAACAGCCAAAAACCACCTCCCCCTGAAACTGATTGGCATCTCACCTATTTACACGCATGAATGTATACAGAGATGTACAGACCATAAAAAATGGATTCCAATTAAACCAAAACTGCATATTAGGATTTTCCTAGCGTCGAAAGCCATTCGAAACACATAGATCAAAGGTTTCTTGCCTATATGAACACAGAAATGCAATTTGAGTTAGGCGTGCATGCAAAATCCTTTCCACAGTGATCACATCAGAATGGGTTCATGTCTGTGTGTACATGTAAATACTTGTTAAAGTCAGAGTCTACTATATACAGTAACGAAGCTTGGGATGATTTTTGCCATGAGTTGCATTTCTCGCGATAGTTGCTAGCCACTTCGAGCGCTGTGAGTAATAGGAACAATAGACTGTGTCACTGCTAACGTGATCCAATACAGGCCGTAAGGCAGACCATGTGACTCGCTTAACCCAATCACAAAGGGCGGAGTTTCAACAATAAAAAGTAAGAGAAATGCATAAAGAGTAACCATATTTTTCTAAAATGTAGTATAATTACATTAATAAAAATTTAAAACAATGATTAGGGGACACTTCAGACATAATTCCTTGCGAGTTAAGGTGTAATATTATTTTTGGTGTGAAAATTACGTTGTTCGTAAGTGTAGTACCTGCCTTCATTTCGATTAAATATTGCGAAATTCTTGTACATTGATTTATGCACGATTCAGTAATTTTCAATTGCACCGCACGGATATTTAGATATGTCGATCTTATAGGTTATGTTTACTGTACCAGTTGCCCATTTCTGTCTAACTTTAGTGGTCTCAAATGCCCTGTCACTACATATGTGTGTTATGTCATATGGATATTATAGGTTATGTTTACTATATGTAACTTACATTCCTATATTAGCAATTATACATTATAATTAAACATAATGTCATGTATGACACCCGTCACACTTTATTTGTCTGTATTTCAATACTACAATTGAGTACTGAATTATAATATTTATCTATTACATAAGAGACGAAGTAACACAATGGTACGTACATTAATTTCATAGGAGTGGTATGGTAAATTTTCTGTCTACAATTAAGGAACGTAGATGTGACTGACTTAGAAATGACTTGGAGACAAATCGGGAGAACGTGGTGGCTAACGAAGCAGATTCGCTTCTTTCACACTTACAGGGCCTATCCATCGTTGTTGTAGTGCCCCGTTGAGAATCGTGCTGAACGCTGTCATGGTAATGCGGAAAGGCACCATCCAGTTGAAGAATGAAGTCTGCATTATCCTCTTCACGCTGTGGGAGGAGCCATCGTTGCATCATATCAAGAAAAACCTATTCTGTAAAATTGCGTTTCTCTGATACTTGGTTCGGATATGTCGCTGAACACTAATCACAGAGTTTTTTGCGTGATAATCATGCACGCAGAAAGATTTATGTTGTCCAGTCAACGTCATTATCCTTCATTGCCCTGCTGCTCATTCCTTGCGAGCGAAAGTGGAAACAATGCCGGGAAACTAAACTTTAAAAATTTCGGTATATGTATGATAAGAATTATCTTGTGTTAAATTTTAACGTACCTTGTTAACATGTTTCGACCTATATTGGGCCATCTTCAGAACTGGTCGTTGTTGGTCTTGGCGCCTCGTTTCCTGTGAGGGTGCGTTCGTAGTGTAGAGTCAAAGAGTGTTTGTGTTTTGAAATTGAGGTGTGTGTTGAGAATATCGTTGGGGTGTGTTTTCGTGTGTCTGTATATTTCATATTGTTCTAGTGTGTTGAGTTTCTGGCTTTTTGGTTGGATGTGTAGTATTTCCATGTCTGTGTTGATGTCTCTGTAGGTGTGGTTAGCATTTGTGATGTGTTCTGCATATGTGGAGGTGTTTTGTAATTTTTTATGGCTGTGATGTGTTCTTTGTAACGTGTTTGAAATGATCTGCCTGTCTGTCCAATGTAGAAGTTGTTGCAAGTGTTACATTTGAGTTTGTATACGCCTGTGTGGTTGTATTTGTTTGATTGTGTTGTTTGTGTGTTGAGATGTTTTTGTAGAGTGTTATTTATTCTGTATGCGATGTTGTAATTTAATTTCTTGAATGTTTAAAAATTTACCTTTGGAAGCACACAGCTCACAAAACAATACGTTCATTAGCTTTCACACAATAAGTTACTGAAATCAGGCCCATCATTTTGAGTTGTCCTACAGCTCCTCACAATTTTCTAAACATTTCTCCATTACTGACTTAACCGTAAACTGTTCCTTCCACACAGCTGTCTGGTTCTGACTTGTGAGCATCTCAGAATGTGGTGCAACACTCATTGTCATTTCCACTTTCAATTAACTCTGTGTTTGTGCAAAATTTACGTAATACACGTCCGTATCTGTGGAGTAACGGTTACTGCGTCTGGCTGCGAAACAAGGTAGCATCGGTTCGATTCCCGGTTCGGGTAAGTTACCTGGTTGATGTTCTTTCCGGGCTTTTCCCTCAACCCAATATGAGCAAATGCTGGGTAACTTTCGGTGCTGGACCCCGTACTCATTTCACCGGCATTATCATCTTCACCACATTCAGACGATAAATATCCTAAGATGTTGATAAATCGTCGTAAAATAACCTACTAAATAAAAACGTAATACAAGATATTTCCTACAAAATGCACTAATCTTTTGCATGTAATTGTTTATCTATATGTTTCTATATCATTTTTTATTTTATTGGGTTATTTTACGACGCTGTATCAACATCTAGCTTATTTAGCGTCTGAATGAAATGAAGGTGATAATGCCAGTGAAATGAGTCCGGTGTCCGAAATATACCCAGCATTTGCTCATATTGGGTTGAGGGAAAATCCCGGAAAAAACCTCAACCAGGTAACTTGCCCCGAGCGGGATTCGAACCCGGGCCTCCTGGTTCCTATATAATGTTTTGCCAAAAATGCTTATATTGTATACTGCATTGGATAGAATTTATATTCAAATGTGTTTGATTATATGAACTACATTACATTGACTGTTCATCTGTTGTTGTCCCATGTGTCTGTTTTACATAATCTTGATTTACAGAACAATTCTTGTGAAGTGGATGAAGTGAAGGAGGAGGTCAAACTGGAAGTAACATCAGAAGAGAATGAAGTCTTAACTCAGAGGTGAGTGAAATGTGTAAGTCTGTTACTTGGTCGTTGGTTTCACTGCTTTATTTACATTATAACAAAGTAAATATATTTGTAGTTTCAACATGATTATTGTTCAGATGAAAATTTCTGTATAGTTTATGCAATCAAATAGCATAAATTATAATAATTCCTATTACTATCACCAATACATGCCCTAGCACTACTAAACATTACTACTATGCTAATGTTGCGGCTGTGCAAGGAAATACCTAGACATTCACCTGTTTTCATATTATCACATTTAATACAGGCGAAATATTTGAATTCTTTCATTTTCCAATTGTATGTACCCAGGAAAAATGACTTCGATTTTTTTTCTCTGGTTTGATGTCGAATTTCTAATACGCATTTCTTTATAACGTAGAAGGAACTGAGTCCTACTGCTTTCAGATCTGCTTCTCTCCTAGAGATCCTGTGTCCAAAGAAGGAAATTAGTCAATCTGGATTGATTTGAATGTCTGTATTTACAAGTTTCATAATTATTATTATTATTATTATTATTATTATTATTATTACTTGCTTTTAACGAACCAGGAGGTTCATTGTTCACATAAGCCCGACATAGGTCCTTATCCTGAGGAAGATTAATCTTGTCTCTATCGCCATATCCCACCTCGCTCAAATCCATTTTAATATTATCTTCCCATCTACGTCTCGGGCTTCCCAAAGGTCTTTTTCCCTCCGGCCTCCCAACTAACACTCCATATGCATTTCTAGATTCGCCCATACATGCTACATGCCCTGCCCATCTCAAACGTGTGGATTTAATGTTCCTAATTAGGTGAGGTGAAGAATACAATGTGTTCAGTTCTGTGTTGCGTAACTTTCTCCATTCTCCTGTAACTTCATTCCTCTTAGCCCCAAATATTTTCCGAAGCATCTTATTCTCAAACACCCTTAACCTATGTTCCTCTCTCCAAGTGAGAGTCCAAGTTTCACAACCATAAAGAACTACTGGTAATATAACTGTTTCATGAATTCTAACTTTCAGATATTTTGACAGCAGACTGGATTATAAAAGCTTCTCAACCGAATAATAACAGGCTGTTCCCATATTTATTCTGTGTTTAATTTCCTTCCGAGTATCTTTTATATTTGTTATTGTTGGTCCCAGGTATTTGAATTTTTCCACATCTTCTAAGGATACATTTCCAATTTTTATATTTCCATTTCGTACAAAATTTCCGTCACGACACATAATCATATAGTTTATCTTTTCGGGATTTACTTCTAAACCTATCTCTTTACTTGCTTCAAGTAAAATTCCCGTGTTTTCCCTAATCGTTTCTGTATGTTCTCCTAACATATTCTCGTCATCCGCATAGACAAGCAGCTGATGTAACCCATTCAATTCCAAACCCTCTCTGTTATCGTGGACTTTCCTAACGGCAGACTCTAGAGCAAAGTTAAAAAGTAAAGGTGATAGTGCATCTCTTTGCAATATTATTATTATTATTATTATTATTATTATTATTACTATTATTATTTTTATTATTATTACTGTTACTTCTATTGCTAATACCACTCTTATTACTACAGTTATTAATAATTTTATGACGATTATTATTATTATTATTATTATTATTATTATTATTATTATTATTATTATTATTATTAATTTTTTTAGGATCATCGGTAGAGAGTAACTTTCGGAGATAATCCTCTAATACTTTCTGTTGTATTCCTTTGCTTTTGGGCTAGATATTTCCACATTGCTGAATTAGGCATTCTTTCACCTAATGGCACTTATAATATTGTCAGTGTTGCAGTTAGCCATAGTAGTGGAGTTGCAACATTCAGCGAAAATATCCCACAAGAAGAAGACGCGTATACCGATGACAAGAAATATGATTGTGACTCAAGATTGTGCCATGGCCTCGAACACAATGGCGACAAGGGATTCAGTTGTGACGTATGTGGAAAAAGTTTGTCGTGCTTGGCAAATCTCAAGAGGCATATTTACTCGTGCACACAGGCGCGAAACCATTTAGTTGTCACGAGTGTGGGAAATGTTTTTCATGTTCTGCACAACTTAAGAGACATTCACGCGTGCATACATTCGAAAAGCCATTCGGTTGTGACGTTCGTGGAAAGTGTTTTTCGCGCTTGGAATATCTCAACACTCATTCACGCGTACACACAGGCGTGAAGTCATTCAGTTGTGACGTATGCGGAAAGTGTTTTTTGCGTTCGGATAATCTAAAGATGCATTCACTCGTACACACCGCCGTGAAACCATTCACTTGTGATGTGTGTGGACAGTGTTTTTCTGATTTGGAAGACTTTACTAAGCATTCACGCGTACACACAGGGGCGATGCCATTTTGTTGTGATATCTGTGGAAAAGGTTTCGCACGGGCATATAATCTCAATATGCATTCACTTGTTCACACAGGCGAGAAGCCACTCACTTGTGATGTATGTGGAAAGTGTTTTTCTCGCTCTGACAATCTGAAAAGGCATTCACGCGTGCACTCCGGTGAGAAACCGTTCAGTTGCAACGTGTGTGGAAGTCGTTTTACCGCTATGAGAAGTCTCAAATGGCATTCACGCTTACATACTGGCGAGAAGTAATGGAATTTTCAAGTTAATGGCATAAGCTTCTTGTACGCGATGTTTTAGGGAAGTCTACACAGATGTATATAGTTGAAACTTCAGTAATGCATGTTCAAAGCAAAAAGCGGTGCTAGTGCAATGTCTGCAATGAACTTTGGGCACTGTAGTCATTTGAAAAGACATGCACTCTTACACAAGCGAGAATACTTTCATGAGCCATATCGGGCAACACCTACGAGGAATGCATTACTTACGAAATTAATTCTTGCGTGCAAATACTCGAGTGTGATGTGTGGAACAGATGTTGGGTATGGCTGCGTTTTGTAGCTATAATCTTTTCGCTGTAAGAAAAATCCTAATGTAAACAATAGCACGTGACTGAAGTGAGGCTTCATTGGCCACTGTTTGGCGCCATAGATTCTCAGTACGTGTACCCACATACTGATGTACATTCTGTTTCATGTTAAACATTTCCTGTTACTCGTCAAGTAGGCCTAACCTCACTACTATACAATTGTTTGCTTAGGAACCATTTACTTTATAATTTATTACTGTAATTAAAACCCACTTAACTTATTATATACATTTAAGACTATTTGTTTTTTTCCCCTTTTGAGAAGGTTTGTACTCTTATGTTTAATAACCACACACACCGAGGATGCAGAAATTGTCACATCATGCCTTTTAAGATTAGACAGAGTTCCGGAACTCTTACCACATAAATTGCACTTGTGTGGCTTCTCGCCTGTATGTACGTGCAAATGTATTTTTAGTGACGCTGAGACAACGAAGGATTTTCCACAAACATGGCATACGAACGGCTTCTCCCCCGTGTGTGAGAGAACATGGCGTTTAGACTTTCCAAATAAGAATAACGTTTACCACAAACATAACAGTTGAACGTTTTATCGACGGCGTGTGTGCGTGAACATGCCTTTTGAGAAGGACGGAATTCGAATAGTATTTTCCACACACACTACAACTGCATCGCTTTTCAACGGCTTCCGTGCATTTATGCCCTCTCAGGCTTTGCGAAAAAGAGAAGCTTTTTAAACAAATACTGCAATTGAATGGCTTCTCGCCTGTATGTCTTCTTGTATGCTCTTTGAGATATCCCGATTCGTAAAATTTTTTTCCACACACAACGCAACTGAATGGCCTCTGGCCCGTGTGCACGTTCGTATGTCTTCTCAGATTCTCCACTAGCGAGAAGTGTTTTCCACAGACATCGCAAATGAAAGGCGCTTCGCCCGTGTGAACACTTGCGTGCCTTTTGAGCTGCACTGGTCCTGAGAAACACTTCCCACAAACATCGCATCTGTGCATCTCCTTGTCAGCAGGCTGCTGCTCATCTTGCGCGATATTGTCGCAGCAACCCGGCACTAGATTCTCTCCACTAACTGCAATGCTGTGCAGAAGACGAGGTTTTAATATAAGCTATCTATTCTATACCAATAATAAATCTGTAACCGAAATTTTTCTGATAATTTACGCTTTACCAAAAATAACTGGACCTAACACATGTAATTAACCATCCTGAAACCGAAAATCGCTTTTTTGGAATTTTTGTTTGTCTGTCTATCTGTCTGTCTGGATGTTTGTTACCTTCTGACGTAATAATGGCTGAACGGATTTCGATGAAAATTCACATATAAATAAAGTACGTTGTAGCTTAGATTTTAGGCTATATGGCAATCAAAGAACTTTATTTAAAAGGGGGGTTATAAGTGGGCCTGAATTAAATAAATCGAAATACTAAGCTTATTATTGATTTTTCTAAAAAATGTTACATCACAAAAGTTTCTTAAAAAATTATTTCCGATAGTTTTATTCAATGCAACATTTTGATAGGACTGATATTTAAGGATATAGAAGACTTTTAAAATAACAATGCAACACATTTTCACCAACGCCTCAGATTATAGCGTTGTTGTTCTTACATTAACTCTATGAAAAATGCAGAAACATACCTTCAACATAATACGTAACAAAAGACATCATTACCCATTTAATATGTGCGAATCAGCCTAAACTCAGTAAATTTTAAATCCTGTAAATACGAAGTGAAAAGAAACATGTTTATAACTAATCTATTATAAAATAAATAATATTAGTAAATAAATCTTGAAAACCAACAAGGTGAGTGTGTGCACGTACAAATTATACTGTAGCAGACATTCCGAATCTTCAACGAAACTGCAACATTTAAGGGATCACAAAACAGATGTTTACAATGAACTTGAAAATCAACGGCATATCTTTATTGATATAGCAGGCGAGACCAACAATTTGGCCAAAGGAGTTCGAGGTCCTACGCTGAATTCTGCTTCAAATGGCTGAGGGAAGACCCCAGAAATTAGTGAATAAATTAATAAATAAATAAGTAAATAATTAAAACAAATCAGTAAGTTATTAAAAAATTAATAAACATATAAATAAGTAAATAAATAAACAAAATAAAGCGCTAGAACATGAAATGCTTACACAAGACAGAAGTCCTGTTACATGTATCACTGTCTGAAGTGAAGAAAGAGTAGCAACACATCTTGGTATACTATTTATGTATTAGTAAGCAAACTGAATTCTAATAAATATTATTCAATTTCTATTTGTCAGTATTTAATACACGTCAAGATATAAAATAATAGGCCTAATCTTCTTTTCTAATATAAATGTAGGGAATAATAATATCTTAAAGATAGAAGATGTGAAAACGTTCGCATCTTGTATTGTATCGGTATTTCAACGTACTCGTGCGCTTGCGTATTGTCGTGCCGACGTCATCAACAATGGCCGACAGACACGACAAGACGGATCGTTTCCACGGAAACACTGTGGTTTGCTTTTCTCGGAAGAATAGTTCGGTATGTCTGGAATGCGAACTGCGTTTCATTTCCTGAAGAAGGGAGGCTATCCCTTCACGGGGGCAGCTGCATTTGCTGGGGGCTCTCGTATGGGAGCCTTCCAGACGGCGGGAAGACCTGCGTATGCGGTTGGACCGCGGAAGGAAGGACCAGCGGTAGCGGAAGGCGGGCCCCGTTTTTCGTTCGGTAAGCCCGATTTGGTCAAAATTGTGGGGATCGTTGGGGCGATAGGGCTGGGGGGCTACTACCTCTGGAGTAGTGGCAGTCCAGGGGACACGAGGGGTGCCTCCACGCCCCCTGAGCCTGTCCCTCCGCCTTCATCGCCTCAGCCTTCCCCAACACACCCCCGGTACTGTACAAAATTCAAATACTTTTATGCTCCCCCCTGCACTGAAATACACCCAAAACAAGTGAGACGACGATCACGCCGCTCACGCCGCACATACCCACCGCCATCTTCGCCACCTACACCAGTACCGCCACTACCCCCGCCTCCCCCCCATGGTATTCTCAGGGGTACTGAGAAAGACCAGGGGGCCGACCGTCCGCGCCCGAGGGTCACGTTTGACGTTCCTCAGGAGGAACCTCAGGGGGAAGCGATGGCGGGACCTTCTACAGCGGGCGGCCTAGGCACTGACACTACACCCCCACACAATACAGACGACAGTCCTCCCCAGTCAAGTCGGCAGGATGAGTCCAGTACGGACAGTGAGGACTCTGACTCAGGCACGATGTCGGAGGAACAGAGACCCTTTGAACCCTTTCGACTTTGGAAACCTATCCCGGCTGAGGAAGCTTTGGAAAGATTTTTGGACTCGGTTAGAAAACAATCTGGACGGAAGTAGGGGAACACTTCCGCGGCTGCGGTCCTGGATCCAAATTCTGGTCGACCTGGTTGGCGAGTTGGTATAGCGCTGGCCTTCTCTGCCCAAGGTTGCGGGTTCGATCCCGGGCCAGGTCGATGGCATTTAAGTGTGCTTAAATGCGACAGCCTCATGTCAGTAGATTTACTGGCATGTAAAAGAACTCCTGCGGGACAAAATTCCGGCACACCGGCGACGCTGATATAACCTCTGCAGTTGCGAGCGTCGTTAAATAAAAAACATAACATTTTATACAGTCGACCTGGTTGGCGAGTTGGTATAGCGCTGGCCTTCTCTGCCCAAGGTTGCGGATTCGATCCCGGGCCAGGTCGATGGCATTTAAGTGTGCTTAAATGCGACAGGCTCATGTCAGTACATTTACTGGCATGTAAAAGAACTCCTGCGGGACAAAATTCCGGCACACCGGCGACGCTGATATCCCCTCCTTTTGCGAGCGTCGTTAAATAAAAAACAAAACATTTAGGCCTATATACAGTCGACCTGGTTGGCGAGTTGGTATAGCGCTGGCCTTCTACGCCCAAGGTTGCGGGTTCGATCCCCGGCCAGGTCGATGGCATTTAAGTGTGCTTAAATGCGACAAGCTCATGTCAGTACATTTACTGGCATGTAAAAGAACTCCTGCGGGACAAAATTCCGGCACACCGGCGACGCTGATATAACCCCTGCTTTTGCGAGCGTCGTTAAATAAAACCAAATTAAAAAAAAAATAAATAAAAAATAAAAAAAAAATTTAAAAAATTGCAAACCACAAAAATTGAATGCACTGCCCAATGGTAGGGAGGTTGGGATGGGCAGGGCGGAAGTCGACATGCAGCCACCTCCACGTGGTGAGTTCTGGGTTGTTTCAGTTCATACGGAATGAAACAAGCGAAGAGCTGCATCTCAACTGTGAAAGGTGGTACAAAAATTCATACAGGATGGAAGATGTTCGATAACAGTAAGTTCACGCACTAAGTGCTTAAGATTAAAAGAACAGAAGCTTCCTTCTCCATTTCTTTATTTTTATTTAGTAAGAAATCGATTTTGTTCGTAGGAAAGATCGCTATATCGCAGTGAATTCAGTAGCAGTTGCAACAGACGGCAACACTCTTCCCTGCAGCACAGATGGCAGTCACGAGGAGATCGCCCTCACACCCTGTACTCGCCGTGCTCTGGCTTAAGATGAATGTAACAAAAACATTATCGTCGTTGTTCCTACAATATCTCCTATGTGCAAAATATAATTTTTTTCAGTAGGAAGAATAAACACATTTATTAGTGGGAATTTGTTCATTTATTTATTCTACACATTTAAATACAATCTCTGTGCAGTCAGACTACATAATTGATAACAATAATCTACGCTTAATAAGCCAGCGTGTCACAACTACAAAAATATATGCTTAATATTCACATAGGAGATTACATGTTCCTCTACTTCACATGGGAGGAATTGCATTGCATATGCTACAATATAACAAGCGGTAGTAACGAGTATACAGTTACAATGAGACTGACAAATTCAGTTTAATTAAACAATTTAAATTGTTCAAAGTGTAATATTTTTTGATGTGTATTAAGAGTCATAAAGCGAATAGCACTCGACCGACTGCGCCATGCAGACCGACTACTTCACTTTGCTTATCCCCTCTTCTACTTTGTGTGTCCTCATTTTCACAGCTCTCCGCATATAAATATTAGAGATATTTATATTTAGTTGGTACTATTCTAATACACGCTTCTATTGTGACGAGAAACGACCAGTAGATTTTATCCAGTCTCCTCTCATTCAATGCAAGCTTGTTCTGCTTTAAAACTCCAAGTTGAGAAATTAAAATCTGTAGTTTGAAGTGATCCCCATTCGAGGTAGGGTGCAGAAAGACTGGAAAATAGTTTCTAATGTCGGCTTTAGGCATAGTAAAGGTCATGTAGCTCGTATGGGCGAATCCAGAAATACATACAGAGTGTTAGTTGGGAGACCGGGGGGAAAAAGACCTTTGGGGAGACCGAGACGTAGATGGGAGGATAATATTAAAATGGATTTGAGGGAGGTGGGATATGATGATAGAGACTGGATTAATTTTGCTCAGGATAGCGACCAATGGCGGGCTTATGTGAGGGCGGCAATGAACCTCCGGGTTCCTTAAAAGCCAGTAAGTAAGTAAGTAAGTAAGTAAGTAAGTGCACAGAGTTATTGCTGTATCATCAGCATATTATCATTGTTTATAATTACAATGTCCCGTAACAAATATTTATTTTCATCAACGATGCCTTCGAGTAACATAATCAAGATCAGAACCGCCTCAATGTAATGCTTTACTGAAGGCAAGGCTGGATATTGGTCCCAGCGTGACGTCATCTGTTTAGGTGAGAGGGGACGATAGCTGCGCACGGCCTCGCCAGTATTCTTCCACCATGGGACATACATAAATGGGCAGGTCCTTCAATGCAAACCCAACATTATCCAATCTGTCCTATTTTCTGTCTTCCTCTTAGTCTCCGCACATAATCCACATATCTTAATGTCGTCTATTATTTGACTTCTTCTGCCCCGAACTCTTCTCCCGTTCACCATTCCTTCCAGTGCATCCCTCAGTAGGCAGTTTCCTCTCAACCAGTGACCCAACCAATTCCTTTTTCTCTTTCTAATCAGTTTCACCATCATTCTTTCTTCATCCACTTTTTCCAACACAGCTGCATTTCTTATACTGTCTGTTCACCACACGTTTCATTTTTCTCCACATCCACATTTCAAATGCTTCAATTCGTTTCTCTTCATTTCATCGTAATGTCCACGTCTTTTCCTCACACAGTGCCACACTCCACACAAAACACTTCACTAGTCTATTCCTTAGTTCTTTTTCCAGGGGTCCCCAGAAGTTCCTCCTTTTTCTGTTAGAAGCTTCCCTTGCGATTTTTCTTGGGAAGGATAAATGCGCGAACTTCCCATTGCTTTCCGCACACCACTGTCTCTTTCGCATCTTAATAGATCCTAGGGGCCCAAGCTTGGCGGTGAGAGAGTGGATTTGACTAATTGGGCCCTCCGGACTTCACCGAAATTCACCGCAAGTGTTAAATGTTAGTTCTAGCAGGATTTTTGACCTGATCAGAACCGAGAAATCCCAATCAGCCTTTGCCCCCCGCATCCTGGACGAACTTGTACAAATCGTCAGAAAATCTTGGAGGGGGATTGGGCCACTTTTTCCAGAAAATGTTTCTTTACTTGTGCCCTCGTAGTTCAGTCGGAAAAACGTCGGAATTTAGATGTAAACGTCTGAGTTTCATTTCCTCGTCACTGCTTTTCATGTTATTGTGTTTGAAGATAGTATAATATAATAATATAAAAAGAAAAAAACTAAAACCAGTATTATGCAAATGTATTGTTCCAAACCTAATATTAAATTTATGTTATTTATGTCGCTTAAGAACGTTAACAGAATATAAATAATTTCAATATTATTTATACAGGATCACTAAAGAGCGATAACAATATAAATGGTAAATATCGGTTTGTTTAATTAATATAAGATATTATATAATATATAATTAATTATTTAAGGCGGTCTTGGTTCTGTGTGGAGGACGGTTGAACTTCATTAGTAGAAGGGGTGGGAGTGAAGTATATTCGAAAACTCAGATGCAATAAAAAATGAAGTAAAAATAAAATGATGTCCCTGTAGTAAACCATTCGATGTGTAGATTCAAGGTTCAATTAAAGTAACAATTTTATTTCATGGGTTTGAGCTACAAAATTAATTAGGTTTCCATCACAGACATTTCATTTAAGAATATTTATATATTTGGTTAATACTTATAGATCAAGTTTGTTAAAACGAATTGAGTGAATCTCAACATTTATCAGGAACACGCGTAACTTATTCCTGAGTTCGTTGTGCGCAAGAAAGTGGCTTGTATTCAGAGTGTTAAGAATCTATTTCTCTTTAGAGAGCAGATCGCTGTAAATCAAACCGTAACCCGTCTCCACCTACGCTACTTACGAAATTTATGCCCAACCAACATCTACACAAGCGATTCACGTATTTCCGGGTAGGTGAATCTAATCAGGACGCGAAGTCTAAAAACAAATTTGCTGTTGAATTTGTTGTTCGCACTAATAACAATCTATCAGGTAGAAAAATAGTACAATGTAAAGTAATGACAAAGATTATTTTCTCACTCTTCTATACATAGAAATATAGCTGTAAGAGAAATAGGCCTACAACTAGCATCGGTCTGTTTTTTTCAGAGCGTGTTGGTAATTTGCTGGATTGTGTTTGCAAGCGGTGGGTTATATATGTTTATTTGATATTGCTTTTATTTATGTTTACTTAATTATTAGTCTTCTTACTTTATTAATACTTAAATTGCAACAGCGAAATAAATATACTCCTATGAAGAACACATCTATGCAACCAATATTGGAAACGTGTAGTTGCTCTATTTCATTTCGAAAATTGTTTCCATAGTAACATCAGAACAATGCGTTTAGATTACAATGATAAGCAGTGTTAATGCGGAGCTTCTCCAACCGCCTCCAGTATCTCGCTGCATCTGTACTAAGAATAATAACACACATCAAACAATAAACGCTTATATTTCAGAGCATTTACACGTATCCACAAATTTAACGCTTATTTGAATGAATCGGTGCAACACTCCCCAATAATTTGATTTATGTGCTGCTATGTGTGACCCTGATTGGTGCAAGAAAATGTTTCGAGTTGTATCTGACCTCTGTTGGTTAGTATTAGAAGATGGTTGTCTTGCCGCTGCTTTGTGGCACAGATGTTCTAACTCACTCATTTATAGTGCGTAACACAACTCGGTATTCAGCGTAATGGATGTACCAAGGACGGACGTTCTTCTGCTTGAGTAGTAAAGTCTCTTGTAAGCTAAGCTAAGCTGTGTGCACACGTTACGCAGTTCATAGCTCTTGCTGTAGTGAGTTACGGATCTAATTTGTAAATTAGTGAAATAGGGACCCAATGTCTGCCATACATTTTATTGTCGAAATACCGCATTTGAATTTCTTGTTTTCTGTATGGAGGTGTCCACACCTGTGGAGTAACGGTCAGCGCGTCTGGCTAAGAAACAAGGTAGCCCGGGTTCGAATCCCTGTTGGGGCAAGATACTTGGTTGAGGTTTTTTCCAGGGTTTTCCCTCAACCAAACACGAGCAAATGCTGGGTAACTTTCGGTGCTGGACCCCGGACTCATTTCACCGGCATTATCCCCTTCATATCATTCAGACGCTAAATAACCTAGATGTTGATACAGCGTCGTAAAATAACCCAATAAAACAAAAAAAAAAATGTATGGTGGTATGCATCGTACCTTAAACCTATTCGGGAACATTATCATTTGCCATCGACATCGCCTTCTCACTGTGCGTATTAGTAATATGCGTTACAAGAGCGGTATGTTGACGTTTTCATGGTCGAGGAAAAGATTGAAAAAGCGAAACGTAGTTGAGCGTTTTTAATTTCCGAGAACATCAAAACAAACATACCGCTCGTGTAGCGTACATTATTTTGTGCGAAGATCGTTTGTTATATACCTGAAAGACGAATTTCTAATTAGTTGCAATGAAATTTCCATGATTGTTTCTGTTTAATGACGGCAACTTCGGAACACCAAAATAATTTTCTTCAACACTGTTGCTATAAAATAGTTTCTGTGTTTACTATACTCCAGCAGGCCGTGATATACGTGTCTTTCCCCCCCCCCCTGTCTATAAATGCGAACTTAAAACAAACAGTAAGGTTATGTAATGATTTATTTTTCATTTTAATATTTTAACAATATTATTTATATAACATATTGCAGTAATAACATCGGCATCTGGAATCTTGTTGATTTTTTCACGGCTTCCTTAATGTTACGTGTATCAGGAATGCAATAGGTTTCGTGGAGTAGTAGACTTTACTTAATTTTTGCAAATATTTAAAAACAATAATTAACATTGCAATTTAGGTGAAACTGCAGTGGTAAGTTTACAATTTATAATTATTACTAAGTTAAACGTCTCTAATAATAATATGTTAAAAACCTAAAGCAGTAAAATGAATGTCGCGCTTAAGCGGTAAGAAGAGGGAAATTGTTGTGTGTGTTACGTTGGGAATACAGAATGTGGTATTTCACACTTACCGCGTATTGGTTCTGTGCGGAAAACAAGCAAATACGCACGATCTCGCACAAACATAAATGCCTTTTGAGATTAGATAGAGTTCCGGAATTCTTACCACAGAGACTGCACTTGTATGGCTTCTCGCCTGTATGTACGCGCAAATGTATTTTTAGTGACGCTGAGACAACGAAGGATCTTCCACAAACATGGCATGCGAACGGCTTCTCCCCCGTGTGTGAGCGAACATGGCGATTAGACTTTCCAAATAAGAATAACGTTTACCACAACTGAACGTTTTATCGACGGAGTGTGTGTGCGTGAAACATTCCTTTTGAGAAGGACGGAATTCGAATAGTATTTTCCACACACATTACAACTGCATTGCTTTTCAACGGCTTCCGTGCATTTATGCCCGCTCAGACTTTGCGAAAAAGAGAAGCTTTTTAAACAAATATTGCAATTGAATGGCTTCTCGCCTGCATGTCTCCTCGTATGCTCTTTGAAATATCCCGACTCGTAAAAATTTTTTCCATACACGACGCAACTGAATGGCCTCAGGCCCGTGTGAACGTTCGTATGTCTTCTCAGATTCTCCACTAGCGAGAAGTGTTTTCCACAGACATCGCAAATGAAAGGCGCTTCGCCCGTGTGAACACTTGCGTGCCTTTTGAGCTGCACTGGTCCTGAGAAACACTTCCCACAAACATCGCATCTGTGCATCTCCTTGTCAGCAGGCTGCTGCTCATCTTGCGCGATATTGTCGCAGCAACCCGGCACTAGATTCTCTCCACTAACTGCAATGCTGTGCAGAAGACGAGGTTTTAATATAAGCTATCTATTCTATACCAATAATAAATCTGTAACCGAAATTTTTCTGATAATTTACGCTTTACCAAAAATAACTGGACCTAACACATGTAATTAACCATCCTGAAACCGAAAATCGCTTTTTTGGAATTTTTGTTTGTCTGTCTATCTGTCTGTCTGGATGTTTGTTACCTTCTGACGTAATAATGGCTGAACGGATTTCGATGAAAATTCACATATAAATAAAGTACGTTGTAGCTTAGATTTTAGGCTATATGGCAATCAAAGAACTTTATTTAAAAGGGGGGTTATAAGTGGGCCTGAATTAAATAAATCGAAATACTAAGCTTATTATTGATTTTTCTAAAAAATGTTACATCACAAAAGTTTCTTAAAAAATGATTTCCGATAGTTTTATTCAATGCAACATTTTGATAGGACTGATATTTAAGGATATAGAAGACTTTTAAAATAACAATGCAACACATTTTCACCAACGCCTCAGATTATAGCGTTGTTGTTCTTACATTAACTCTATGAAAAATGCAGAAACATACCTTCAACATAATACGTAACAAAAGACATCATTACCCATTTAATATGTGCGAATCAGCCTAAACTCAGTAAACTTTAAATCCTGTAAATACGAAGTGAAAAGAAACATGTTTATAACTAATCTATTATAAAATAAATAATATTAGTAAATAAATCTTGAAAACCAACAAGGTGAGTGTGTGCACGTACAAATTATACTGTAGCAGACATTCCGAATCTTCAACGAAACTGCAACATTTAAGGGATCACAAAACAGATGTTTACAATGAACTTGAAAATCAACGGCATATCTTTATTGATATAGCAGGCGAGACCAACAATTTGGCCAAAGGAGTTCGAGGTCCTACGCTGAATTCTGCTTCAAATGGCTGAGGGAAGACCCCAGAAATTAGTGAATAAATTAATAAATAAATAAGTAAATAATTAAAACAAATCAGTAAGTTATTAAAAAATTAATAAACATATAAATAAGTAAATAAATAAACAAAATAAAGCGCTAGAACATGAAATGCTTACACAAGACAGAAGTCCTGTTACATGTATCACTGTCTGAAGTGAAGAAAGAGTAGCAACACATCTTGGTATACTATTTATGTATTAGTAAGCAAACTGAATTCTAATAAATATTATTCAATTTCTATTTGTCAGTATTTAATACACGTCAAGATATAAAATAATAGGCCTAATCTTCTTTTCTAATATAAATGTAGGGAATAATAATATCTTAAAGATAGAAGATGTGAAAACGTTCGCATCTTGTATTGTATCGGTATTTCAACGTACTCGTGCGCTTGCGTATTGTCGTGCCGACGTCATCAACAATGGCCGACAGACACGACAAGACGGATCGTTTCCACGGAAACACTGTGGTTTGCTTTTCTCGGAAGAATAGTTCGGTATGTCTGGAATGCGAACTGCGTTTCATTTCCTGAAGAAGGGAGGCTATCCCTTCACGGGGGCAGCTGCATTTGCTGGGGGCTCTCGTATGGGAGCCTTCCAGACGGCGGGAAGACCTGCGTATGCGGTTGGACCGCGGAAGGAAGGACCAGCGGTAGCGGAAGGCGGGCCCCGTTTTTCGTTCGGTAAGCCCGATTTGGTCAAAATTGTGGGGATCGTTGGGGCGATAGGGCTGGGGGGCTACTACCTCTGGAGTAGTGGCAGTCCAGGGGACACGAGGGGTGCCTCCACGCCCCCTGAGCCTGTCCCTCCGCCTTCATCGCCTCAGCCTTCCCCAACACACCCCCGGTACTGTACAAAATTCAAATACTTTTATGCTCCCCCCTGCACTGAAATACACCCACAACAAGTGAGACGACGATCACGCCGCTCACGCCGCACACACCCACCGCCATCTTCGCCACCTACACCAGTACCGCCACTACCCCCGCCTCCCCCCCATGGTATTCTCAGGGGTACTGAGAAAGACCAGGGGGCCGACCGTCCGCGCCCGAGGGTCACGTTTGACCTTCCTCCTGAGGAACCTCAGGGGGAAGCGATGGCGGGACCTTCTACAGCGGGCGGCCTAGGCACTGACACTACACCCCCACACAATACAGACGACAGTCCTCCCCAGTCAAGTCGGCAGGATGAGTCCAGTACGGACAGTGAGGACTCTGACTCAGGCACGATGTCGGAGGAACAGAGACCCTTTGAACCCTTTCGACTTTGGAAACCTATCCCGGCTGAGGAAGCTTTGGAAAGATTTTTGGACTCGGTTAGAAAACAATCTGGACGGAAGTAGGGGAACACTTCCGCGGCTGCGGTCCTGGATCCAAATTCTGGTCGACCTGGTTGGCGAGTTGGTATAGCGCTGGCCTTCTCTGCCCAAGGTTGCGGGTTCGATCCCGGGCCAGGTCGATGGCATTTAAGTGTGCTTAAATGCGACAGCCTCATGTCAGTAGATTTACTGGCATGTAAAAGAACTCCTGCGGGACAAAATTCCGGCACACCGGCGACGCTGATATAACCTCTGCAGTTGCGAGCGTCGTTAAATAAAAAACATAACATTTTATACAGTCGACCTGGTTGGCGAGTTGGTATAGCGCTGGCCTTCTCTGCCCAAGGTTGCGGATTCGATCCCGGGCCAGGTCGATGGCATTTAAGTGTGCTTAAATGCGACAGGCTCATGTCAGTACATTTACTGGCATGTAAAAGAACTCCTGCGGGACAAAATTCCGGCACACCGGCGACGCTGATATCCCCTCCTTTTGCGAGCGTCGTTAAATAAAAAACAAAACATTTAGGCCTATATACAGTCGACCTGGTTGGCGAGTTGGTATAGCGCTGGCCTTCTACGCCCAAGGTTGCGGGTTCGATCCCCGGCCAGGTCGATGGCATTTAAGTGTGCTTAAATGCGACAGGCTCATGTCAGTACATTTACTGGCATGTAAAAGAACTCCTGCGGGACAAAATTCCGGCACACCGGCGACGCTGATATAACCCCTGCTTTTGCGAGCGTCGTTAAATAAAACCAAATTAAAAAAAAATAAATAAATAAAAAATAAAAAAAAAATTTAAAAAATTGCAAACTACAAAAATTGAATGCACTGCCCAATGGTAGGGAGGTTGGGATGGGCAGGGCGGAACTCGACATGCAGCCACCTCCACGTGGTGAGTTCTGGGTTGTTTCAGTTCATACGGAATGAAACAAGCGAAGAGCTGCATCTCAACTGTGAAAGGTGGTACAAAAATTCATACAGGGTGGAAGATGTTCGATAACAGTAAGTTCACGCACTAAGTGCTTAAGATTAAAAGAACAGAAGCTTCCTTCTCCATTTCTTTATTTTTATTTAGTAAGAAATCGATTTTGTTCGTAGGAAAGATCGCTATATCGCAGTGAATTCAGTAGCAGTTGCAACAGACGGCAACACTCTTCCCTGCAGCACAGATGGCAGTCACGAGGAGATCGCCCTCACACCCTGTACTCGCCGTGCTCTGGCTTAAGATGAATGTAACAAAAACATTATCGTCGTTGTTCCTACAATATCTCCTTTGTGCAAAATATAATTTTTTTCAGTAGGAAGAATAAACACATTTATTAGTGGGAATTTGTTCATTTATTTATTCTACACATTTAAATACAATCTCTGTGCAGTCAGACTACATAATTGATAACAATAATCTACGCTTAATAAGCCAGCGTGTCACAACTACAAAAATATATGCTTAATATTCACATAGGAGATTACATGTTCCTCTACTTCACATGGGAGGAATTGCATTGCATATGCTACAATATAACAAGCTGTAGTAACGAGTATACAGTTACAATGAGACTGACAAATTCAGTTTAATTAAACAATTTAAATTGTTCAAAGTGTAATATTTTTTGATGTGTATTAAGAGTCATAAAGCGAATAGCACTCGACCGACTGCGCCATGCAGACCGACTACTTCACTTTGCTTATCCCCTCTTCTACTTTGTGTGTCCTCATTTTCACAGCTCTCCGCATATAAATATTAGAGATATTTATATTTAGTTGGTACTATTCTAATACACGCTTCTATTGTGACGAGAAACGACCAGTAGATTTTATCCAGTGTCCTCTCATTCAATGCAAGCTTGTTCTGCTTTAAAACTCCAAGTTGAGAAATTAAAATCTGTAGTTTGAAGTGATCCCCATTCGAGGTAGGGTGCAGAAAGACTGGAAAATAGTTTCTAATGTCGGCTTTAGGCATAGTAAAGGTCATGTAGCTCGTATGGGCGAATCCAGAAATACATACAGAGTGTTAGTTGGGAGACCGGGGGGAAAAAGACCTTTGGGGAGACCGAGACGTAGATGGGAGGATAATATTAAAATGGATTTGAGGGAGGTGGGATATGATGATAGAGACTGGATTAATTTTGCTCAGGATAGCGACCAATGGCGGGCTTATGTGAGGGCGGCAATGAACCTCCGGGTTCCTTAAAAGCCAGTAAGTAAGTAAGTAAGTGCACAGAGTTATTGCTGTATCATCAGCATATTATCATTGTTTATAATTACAATGTCCCGTAACAAATATTTATTTTCATCAACGATGCCTTCGAGTAACATAATCAAGATCAGAACCGCCTCAATGTAATGCTTTAATGAAGGCAAGGCTGGATATTGGTCCCAGCGTGACGTCATCTGTTTAGGTGAGAGGGGACGATAGCTGCGCACGGCCTCGCCAGTATTCTTCCACCATGGGACATACATAAATGGGCAGGTCCTTCAATGCAAACCCAACATTATCCAATCTGTCCTATTTTCTGTCTTCCTCTTAGTCTCCGCACATAATCCACATATCTTAATGTCGTCTATTATTTGACTTCTTCTGCCCCGAACTCTTCTCCCGTTCACCATTCCTTCCAGTGCATCCCTCAGTAGGCAGTTTCCTCTCAACCAGTGACCCAACCAATTCCTTTTTCTCTTTCTAATCAGTTTCACCATCATTCTTTCTTCATCCACTTTTTCCAACACAGCTGCATTTCTTATACTGTCTGTTCACCACACGTTTCATTTTTCTCCACATCCACATTTCAAATGCTTCAATTCGTTTCTCTTCATTTCATCGTAATGTCCACGTCTTTTCCTCACACAGTGCCACACTCCACACAAAACACTTCACTAGTCTATTCCTTAGTTCTTTTTCCAGGGGTCCCCAGAAGTTCCTCCTTTTTCTGTTAGAAGCTTCCCTTGCGATTTTTCTTGGGAAGGATAAATGCGCGAACTTCCCATTGCTTTCCGCACACCACTGTCTCTTTCGCATCTTAATAGATCCTAGGGGCCCAAGCTTGGCGGTGAGAGAGTGGATTTGACTAATTGGGCCCTCCGGACTTCACCGAAATTCACCGCAAGTGTTAAATGTTAGTTCTATCAGGATTTTTGACCTGATCAGAACCGAGAAATCCCAATCAGCCTTTGCCCCCCGCATCCTGGACGAACTTGTACAAATCGTCAGAAAATCTTGGAGGGGGATTGGGCCACTTTTTCCAGAAAATGTTTCTTTACTTGTGCCCTCGTAGTTCAGTCGGAAAAACGTCGGAATTTAGATGTAAACGTCTGAGTTTCATTTCCTCGTCACTGCTTTTCATGTTATTGTGTTTGAAGATAGTATAATATAATAATATAAAAAGAAAAAAACTAAAACCAGTATTATGCAAATGTATTGTTCCAAACCTAATATTAAATTTATGTTATTTATGTCGCTTAAGAACGTTAACAGAATATAAATAATTTCAATATTATTTATACAGGATCACTAAAGAGCGATAACAATATAAATGGTAAATATCGGTTTGTTTAATTAATATAAGATATTATATAATATATAATTAATTATTTAAGGCGGTTTTGGTTCTGTGTGGAGGACGGTTGAACTTCATTAGTAGAAGGGGTGGGAGTGAAGTATATTCGAAAACTCAGATGCAATAAAAAATGAAGTAAAAATAAAATGATGTCCCTGTAGTAAACCATTCGATGTGTAGATTCAAGGTTCAATTAAAGTAACAATTTTATTTCATGGGTTTGAGCTACAAAATTAATTAGGTTTCCATCACAGACATTTCATTTAAGAATATTTATATATTTGGTTAATACTTATAGATCAAGTTTGTTAAAACGAATTGAGTGAATCTCAACATTTATCAGGAACACGCGTAACTTATTCCTGAGTTCGTTGTGCGCAAGAAAGTGGCTTGTATTCAGAGTGTTAAGAATCTATTTCTCTTTAGAGAGCAGATCGCTGTAAATCAAACCATAACCCGTCTCCACCTACGCTACTTACGAAATTTATGCCCAACCAACATCTACATAAGCGATTCACGTATTTCCGGGTAGGTGAATCTAATCAGGACGCGAAGTCTAAAAACAAATTTGCTGTTGAATTTGTTGTTCGCACTAATAACAATCTACCAGGTAGAAAAATAGTACAATGTAAAGTAATGACAAAGATTATTTTCTCACTCTTCTATACATAGAAATATAGCTGTAAGAGAAATAGGCCTACAACTAGCATCGGTCTGTTTTTTTCAGAGCGTGTTGGTAATTTGCTGGATTGTGTTTGCAAGCGGTGGGTTATATATGTTTATTTGATATTGCTTTTATTTATGTTTACTTAATTATTAGTCTTCTTACTTTATTAATACTTAAATTGCAACAGCGAAATAAATATACTCCTATGAAGAACACATCTATGCAACCAATATTGGAAACGTGTAGTTGCTCTATTTCATTTCGAAAATTGTTTCCATAGTAACATCAGAACAATGCGTTTAGATTACAATGATAAGCAGTGTTAATGCGGAGCTTCTCCAACCGCCTCCAGTATCTCGCTGCATCTGTACTAAGAATAATAACACACATCAAACAATAAACGCTTATATTTCAGAGCATTTACACGTATCCACAAATTTAACGCTTATTTGAATGAATCGGTGCAACACTCCCCAATAATTTGATTTATGTGCTGCTATGTGTGACCCTGATTGGTGCAAGAAAATGTTTCGAGTTGTATCTGACCTCTGTTGGTTAGTATTAGAAGATGGTTTTCTTGCCGCTGCTTTGTGGCACAGATGTTCTAACTCACTCATTTATAGTGCGTAACACAACTCGGTATTCAGCGTAATGGATGTACCAAGGACGGACGTTCTTCTGCTTGAGTAGTAAAGTCTCTTGTAAGCTAAGCTAAGCTGTGTGCACACGTTACGCAGTTCATAGCTCTTGCTGTAGTGAGTTACGGATCTAATTTGTAAATTAGTGAAATAGGGACCCAATGTCTGCCATACATTTTATTGTCGAAATACCGCATTTGAATTTCTTGTTTTCTGTATGGAGGTGTCCACACCTGTGGAGTAACGGTCAGCGCGTCTGGCTACGAAACAAGATAGCCCGGGTTCGAATCCCTGTTGGGGCAAGATACTTGGTTGAGGTTTTTTCCAGGGTTTTCCGTCAACCAAACACGAGCAAATGCTGGGTAACTTTCGGTGCTGGACCCCGGACTCATTTCACCGGCATTATCCCCTTCATATCATTCAGACGCTAAATAACCTAGATGTTGATACAGCGTCGTAAAATAACCCAATAAAACAAAAAAAATGTATGGTGGTATGCATCGTACCTTAAACCTATTCGGGAACATTATCATTTGCCATCGACATCGCCTTCTCACTGTGCGTATTAGTAATATGCGTTACAAGAGCGGTATGTTGACGTTTTCATGGTCGAGGAAAAGATTGAAAAAGCGAAACGTAGTTGAGCGTTTTTAATTTCCGAGAACATCAAAACAAACATACCGCTCGTGTAGCGTACATTATTTTGTGCGAAGATCGTTTGTTATATACCTGAAAGACGAATTTCTAATTAGTTGCAATGAAATTTCCATGATTGTTTCTGTTTAATGACGGCAACTTCGGAACACCAAAATAATTTTCTTCAACACTGTTGCTATAAAATAGTTTCTGTGTTTACTATACTCCAGCAGGCCGTGATATACGTGTCTTTCCCCCCCCCCCCTGTCTATAAATGCGAACTTAAAACAAACAGTAAGGTTATGTAATGATTTATTTTTCATTTTAATATTTTAACAATATTATTTATATAACATATTGCAGTAATAACATCGGCATCTGGAATCTTGTTGATTTTTTCACGGCTTCCTTAATGTTACGTGTATCAGGAATGCAATAGGTTTCGTGGAGTAGTAGACTTTACTTAATTTTTGCAAATATTTAAAAACAATAATTAACATTGCAATTTAGGTGAAACTGCAGTGGTAAGTTTACAATTTATAATTATTACTAAGTTAAACGTCTCTAATAATAATGTGTTAAAAACCTAAAGCAGTAAAATGAATGTCGCGCTTAAGCGGTAAGAAGAGGGAAATTGTTGTGTGTGTTACGTTGGGAATACAGAATGTGGTATTTCACACTTACCGCGTATTGGTTCTTTGCGGAAAACAAGCAAATACGCACGATCTCGCACAAACATAAATGCCTTTTGAGATTAGATAGAGTTCCGGAATTCTTACCACAGAGACTGCACTTGTATGGCTTCTCGCCTGTATGTACGCGCAAATGTATTTTTAGTGACGCTGAGACAACGAAGGATCTTCCACAAACATGGCATGCGAACGGCTTCTCCCCCGTGTGTGAGAGAACATGGCGATTAGACTTTCCAAATAAAAATAACGTTTACCACAACTGAACGTTTTATCGACGGAGTGTATGTGCGTGAAACATGCCTTTTGAGAAGGACGGAATTCGAATAGTATTTTCCACACACATTACAACTGCATTGCTTTTCAACGGCTTCCGTGCATTTATGCCCGCTCAGACTTTGCGAAAAAGAGAAGCTTTTTAAACAAATATTGCAATTGAATGGCTTCTCGCCTGCATGTCTCCTCGTATGCTCTTTGAAATATCCCGACTCGTAAAAATTTTTTCCATACACGACGCAACTGAATGGCCTCAGGCCCGTGTGAACGTTCGTATGTCTTCTCAGATTCTCCACTAGCGAGAAGTGTTTTCCACAGACATCGCAAATGAAAGGCGCTTCGCCCGTGTGAACACTTGCGTGCCTTTTGAGCTGCACTGGTCCTGAGAAACACTTCCCACAAACATCGCATCTGTGCATCTCCTTGTCAGCAGGCTGCTGCTCATCTTGCGCGATATTGTCGCAGCAACCCGGCACTAGATTCTCTCCACTAACTGCAATGCTGTGCAGAAGACGAGGTTTTAATATAAGCTATCTATTCTATACCAATAATAAATCTGTCCCCGAAATTTTTCTGATAATTTACGCTTTACCAAAAATAACTGGACCTAACACATGTAATTAACCATCCTGAAACCGAAAATCGCTTTTTTGGAATTTTTGTTTGTCTATCTGTCTGTCTGGATGTTTGTTACCTTCTGACGTAATAATGGCTGAACGGATTTCGATGAAAATTCACATATAAATAAAGTACGTTGTAGCTTAGATTTTAGGCTATATGGCAATCAAAGAACTTTATTTAAAAGGGGGGTTATAAGTGGGCCTGAATTAAATAAATCGAAATACTAAGCTTATTATTGATTTTTCTAAAAAATGTTACATCACAAAAGTTTCTTAAAAAATGATTTCCGATAGTTTTATTCAATGCAACATTTTGATAGGACTGATATTTAAGGATATAGAAGACTTTTAAAATAACAATGCAACACATTTTCACCAACGCCTCAGATTATAGCGTTGTTGTTCTTACATTAACTCTATGAAAAATGCAGAAACATACCTTCAACATAATACGTAACAAAAGACATCATTACCCATTTAATATGTGCGAATCAGCCTAAACTCAGTAAACTTTAAATCCTGTAAATACGAAGTGAAAAGAAACATGTTTATAACTAATCTATTATAAAATAAATAATATTAGTAAATAAATCTTGAAAACCAACAAGGTGAGTGTGTGCACGTACAAATTATACTGTAGCAGACATTCCGAATCTTCAACGAAACTGCAACATTTAAGGGATCACAAAACAGATGTTTACAATGAACTTGAAAATCAACGGCATATCTTTATTGATATAGCAGGCGAGACCAACAATTTGGCCAAAGGAGTTCGAGGTCCTACGCTGAATTCTGCTTCAAATGGCTGAGGGAAGACCCCAGAAATTAGTGAATAAATTAATAAATAAATAAGTAAATAATTAAAACAAATCAGTAAGTTATTAAAAAATTAATAAACATATAAATAAGTAAATAAATAAACAAAATAAAGCGCTAGAACATGAAATGCTTACACAAGACAGAAGTCCTGTTACATGTATCACTGTCTGAAGTGAAGAAAGAGTAGCAACACATCTTGGTATACTATTTATGTATTAGTAAGCAAACTGAATTCTAATAAATATTATTCAATTTCTATTTGTCAGTATTTAATACACGTCAAGATATAAAATAATAGGCCTAATCTTCTTTTCTAATATAAATGTAGGGAATAATAATATCTTAAAGATAGAAGATGCGAAAACGTTCGCATCTTGTATTGTATCGGTATTTCAACGTACTCGTGCGCTTGCGTATTGTCGTGCCGACGTCATCAACAATGGCCGACAGACACGACAAGACGGATCGTTTCCACGGAAACACTGTGGTTTGCTTTTCTCGGAAGAATAGTTCGGTATGTCTGGAATGCGAACTGCGTTTCATTTCCTGAAGAAGGGAGGCTATCCCTTCACGGGGGCAGCTGCATTTGCTGGGGGCTCTCGTATGGGAGCCTTCCAGACGGCGGGAAGACCTGCGTATGCGGTTGGACCGCGGAAGGAAGGACCAGCGGTAGCGGAAGGCGGGCCCCGTTTTTCGTTCGGTAAGCCCGATTTGGTCAAAATTGTGGGGATCGTTGGGGCGATAGGGCTGGGGGGCTACTACCTCTGGAGTAGTGGCAGTCCAGGGGACACGAGGGGTGCCTCCACGCCCCCTGAGCCTGTCCCTCCGCCTTCATCGCCTCAGCCTTCCCCAACACACCCCCGGTACTGTACAAAATTCAAATACTTTTATGCTCCCCCCTGCACTGAAATACACCCACAACAAGTGAGACGACGATCACGCCGCTCACGCCGCACACACCCACCGCCATCTTCGCCACCTACACCAGTACCGCCACTACCCCCGCCTCCCCCCCATGGTATTCTCAGGGGTACTGAGAAAGACCAGGGGGCCGACCGTCCGCGCCCGAGGGTCACGTTTGACCTTCCTCCTGAGGAACCTCAGGGGGAAGCGATGGCGGGACCTTCTACAGCGGGCACTGACACTACACCCCCACACAATACAGACGACAGTCCTCCCCAGTCAAGTCGGCAGGATGAGTCCAGTACGGACAGTGAGGACTCTGACTCAGGCACGATGTCGGAGGAACAGAGACCCTTTGAACCCTTTCGACTTTGGAAACCTATCCCGGCTGAGGAAGCTTTGGAAAGATTTTTGGACTCGGTTAGAAAACAATCTGGACGGAAGTAGGGGAACACTTCCGCGGCTGCGGTCCTGGATCCAAATTCTGGTCGACCTGGTTGGCGAGTTGGTATAGCGCTGGCCTTTTCTGCCCAAGGTGGCGGGTTCGATCCCGGGCCAGGTCGATGGCACTTAAGTGTGCTTAAATGCGACAGTCTCATGTCAGTAGATTTACTGGCATGTAAAAGAACTCCTGCGGGACAAAATTCCGGCACACCGGCGACGCTGATATAACCTCTGCAGTTGCGAGCGTCGTTAAATAAAAAACATAACATTTTATACAGTCGACCTGGTTGGCGAGTTGGTATAGCGCTGGCCTTCTCTGCCCAAGGTTGCGGATTCGATCCCGGGCCAGGTCGATGGCATTTAAGTGTGCTTAAATGCGACAGGCTCATGTCAGTACATTTACTGGCATGTAAAAGAACTCCTGCGGGACAAAATTCCGGCACACCGGCGACGCTGATATCCCCTCCTTTTGCGAGCGTCGTTAAATAAAAAACATAACATTTAGGCCTATATACAGTCGACCTGGTTGGCGAGTTGGTATAGCGCTGGCCTTCTACGCCCAAGGTTGCGGGTTCGATCCCCGGCCAGGTCGATGGCATTTAAGTGTGCTTAAATGCGACAGGCTCATGTCAGTACATTTACTGGCATGTAAAAGAACTCCTGCGGGACAAAATTCCGGCACACCGGCGACGCTGATATAACCCCTGCTTTTGCGAGCGTCGTTAAATAAAACCAAATTAAAAAAAAATAAATAAATAAAAAATAAAAAAAAATTAAAAAAATTGCAAACCACAAAAATTGAATGCACTGCCCAATGGTAGGGAGGTTGGGATGGGCAGGGCGGAACTCGACATGCAGCCACCTCCACGTGGTGAGTTCTGCGTTGTTTCAGTTCATACGGAATGAAACAAGCGAAGAGCTGCATCTCAACTGTGAAAGGTGGTACAAAAATTCATACAGGGTGGAAGATGTTCGATAACAGTAAGTTCACGCACTAAGTGCTTAAGATTAAAAGAACAGAAGCTTCCTTCTCCATTTCTTTATTTTTATTTAGTAAGAAATCGATTTTGTTCGTAGGAAAGATCGCTATATCGCAGTGAATTCAGTAGCAGTTGCAACAGACGGCAACACTCTTCCCTGCAGCACAGATGGCAGTCACGAGGAGATCGCCCTCACACCCTGTACACGCCGTGCTCTGGCTTAAGATGAATGTAACAAAAACATTATCGTCGTTGTTCCTACAATATCTCCTATGTGCAAAAAATAATTTTTTTCAGTAGGAAGAATAAACACATTTATTAGTGGGAATTTGTTCATTTATTTATTCTACACATTTAAATACAATCTCTGTGCAGTCAGACTACATAATTGATAACAATAATCTACGCTTAATAAGCCAGCGTGTCACAACTACAAAAATATATGCTTAATATTCACATAGGAGATTACATGTTCCTCTACTTCACATGGGAGGAATTGCATTGCATAGGCTACAATATAACAAGCGGTAGTAACGAGTATACAGTTACAATGAGACTGACAAATTCAGTTTAATTAAACAATTTAAATTGTTCAAAGTGTAATATTTTTTGATGTGTATTAAGAGTCATAAAGCGAATAGCACTCGACCGACTGCGCCATGCAGACCGACTATTTCACTTTGCTTATCCCCTCTTCTACTTTGTGTGTCCTCATTTTCACAGCTCTCCGCATATAAATATTAGAGATATTTATATTTAGTTGGTACTATTCAAATACACGCTTCTATTGTGACGAGAAACGACCAGTAGATTTTATCCAGTGTCCTCTCATTCAATGCAAGCTTGTTCTGCTTTAAAACTCCAAGTTGAGAAATTAAAATCTGTAGTTTGAAGTGATCCCCATTCGAGGTAGGGTGCAGAAAGACTGGAAAATAGTTTCTAATGTCGGCTTTAGGCATAGTAAAGGTCATGTAGCTCGTATGGGCGAATCCAGAAATACATACAGAGTGTTAGTTGGGAGACCGGGGGGAAAAAGACCTTTGGGGAGACCGAGACGTAGATGGGAGGATAATATTAAAATGGATTTGAGGGAGGTGGGATATGATGATAGAGACTGGATTAATTTTGCTCAGGATAGCGACCAATGGCGGGCTTATGTGAGGGCGGCAATGAACCTCCGGGTTCCTTAAAAGCCAGTAAGTAAGTAAGTAAGTAAGTAAGTAAGTAAGTAAGTAAGTAAGTAAGTAAGTAAGTGCACAGAGTTATTGCTGTATCATCAGCATATTATCATTGTTTATAATTACAATGTCCCGTAACAAATATTTATTTTCATCAACGATGCCTTCGAGTAACATAATCAAGATCAGAACCGCCTCAATGTAATGCTTTACTGAAGGCAAGGCTGGATATTGGTCCCAGCGTGACGTCATCTGTTTAGGTGAGAGGGGACGATAGCTGCGCACGGCCTCGCCAGTATTCTTCCACCATGGGACATACATAAATGGGCAGGTCCTTCAATGCAAACCCAACATTATCCAATCTGTCCTATTTTCTGTCTTCCTCTTAGTCTCCGCACATAATCCACATATCTTAATGTCGTCTATTATTTGACTTCTTCTGCCCCGAACTCTTCTCCCGTTCACCATTCCTTCCAGTGCATCCCTCAGTAGGCAGTTTCCTCTCAACCAGTGACCCAACCAATTCCTTTTTCTCTTTCTAATCAGTTTCACCATCATTCTTTCTTCATCCACTTTTTCCAACACAGCTGCATTTCTTATACTGTCTGTTCACCAAACGTTTCATTTTTCTCCACATCCACATTTCAAATGCTTCAATTCGTTTCTCTTCATTTCATCGTAATGTCCACGTCTTTTCCTCACACAGTGCCACACTCCACACAAAACACTTCACTAGTCTATTCCTTAGTTCTTTTTCCAGGGGTCCCCAGAAGTTCCTCCTTTTTCTGTTAGAAGCTTCCCTTGCGATTTTTCTTGGGAAGGATAAATGCGCGAACTTCCCATTGCTTTCCGCACACCACTGTCTCTTTCGCATCTTAATAGATCCTAGGGGCCCAAGCTTGGCGGTGAGAGAGTGGATTTGACTAATTGGGCCCTCCGGACTTCACCGAAATTCACCGCAAGTGTTAAATGTTAGTTCTATCAGGATTTTTGACCTGATCAGAACCGAGAAATCCCAATCAGCCTTTGCCCCCCGCATCCTGGACGAACTTGTACAAATCGTCAGAAAATCTTGGAGGGGGATTGGGCCACTTTTTCCAGAAAATGTTTCTTTACTTGTGCCCTCGTAGTTCAGTCGGAAAAACGTCGGAATTTAGATGTAAACGTCTGAGTTTCATTTCCTCGTCACTGCTTTTCATGTTATTGTGTTTGAAGATAGTATAATATAATAATATAAAAAGAAAAAAAACTAAAACCAGTATTATGCAAATGTATTGTTCCAAACCTAATATTAAATTTATGTTATTTATGTCGCTTAAGAACGTTAACAGAATATAAATAATTTCAATATTATTTATACAGGATCACTAAAGAGCGATAACAATATAAATGGTAAATATCGGTTTGTTTAATTAATATAAGATATTATATAATATATAATTAATTATTTAAGGCGGTCTTGGTTCTGTGTGGAGGACGGTTGAACTTCATTAGTAGAAGGGGTGGGAGTGAAGTATATTCGAAAACTCAGATGCAATAAAAAATGAAGTAAAATTAAAATGATGTCCCTGTAGTAAACCATTCGATGTGTAGATTCAAGGTTCAATTAAAGTAACAATTTTATTTCATGGGTTTGAGCTACAAAATTAATTACGTTTCCATCACAGACATTTCATTTAAGAATATTTATATATTTGGTTAATACTTATAGATCAAGTTTGTTAAAACGAATTGAGTGAATCTCAACATTTATCAGGAACACGCGTAACTTATTCCTGAGTTCGTTGTGCGCAAGAAAGTGGCTTGTATTCAGAGTGTTAAGAATCTATTTCTCTTTAGAGAGCAGATCGCTGTAAATCAAACCGTAACCCGTCTCCACCTACGCTACTTACGAAATTTATGCCCAACCAACATCTACATAAGCGATTCACGTATTTCCGGGTAGGTGAATCTAATCAGGACGCGAAGTCTAAAAACAAATTTGCTGTTGAATTTGTTGTTCGCACTAATAACAATCTATCAGGTAGAAAAATAGTACAATGTAAAGTAATGACAAAGATTATTTTCTCACTCTTCTATACATATAAATATAGCTGTAAGAGAATTAGGCCTACAACTAGCATCGGTCTGTTTTTTTCAGAGCGTGTTGGTAATTTGCTGGATTGTGTTTGCAAGCGGTGGGTTATATATGTTTATTTGATATTGCTTTTATTTATGTTTACTTAATTATTAGTCTTCTTACTTTATTAATACTTAAATTGCAACAGCGAAATAAATATACTCCTATGAAGAACACATCTATGCAACGAATATTGGAAACGTGTAGTTGCTCTATTTCATTTCGAAAATTGTTTCCATAGTAACATCAGAACAATGCGTTTAGATTACAATGATAAGCAGTGTTAATGCGGAGCTTCTCCAACCGCCTCCAGTATCTCGCTGCATCTGTACTAAGAATAATAACACACATCAAACAATAAACGCTTATATTTCAGAGCATTTACACGTATCCACAAATTTAACGCTTATTTGAATGAATCGGTGCAACACTCCCCAATAATTTGATTTATGTGCTGCTATGTGTGACCCTGATTGGTGCAAGAAAATGTTTCGAGTTGTATCTGACCTCTGTTGGTTAGTATTAGAAGATGGTTGTCTTGCCGCTGCTTTGTGGCACAGATGTTCTAACTCACTCATTTATAGTGCGTAACACAACTCGGTATTCAGCGTAATGGATGTACCAAGGACGGACGTTCTTCTGCTTGAGTAGTAAAGTCTCTTGTAAGCTAAGCTAAGCTGTGTGCACACGTTACGCAGTTCATAGCTCTTGCTGTAGTGAGTTACGGATCTAATTTGTAAATTAGTGAAATAGGGACCCAATGTCTGCCATACATTTTATTGTCGAAATACCGCATTTGAATTTCTTGTTTTCTGTATGGAGGTGTCCACACCTGTGGAGTAACGGTCAGCGCGTCTGGCTACGAAACAAGGTAGCCCGGGTTCGAATCCCTGTTGGGGCAAGATACTTGGTTGAGGTTTTTTCCAGGGTTTTCCGTCAACCAAACACGAGCAAATGCTGGGTAACTTTCGGTGCTGGACCCCGGACTCATTTCACCGGCATTATCCCCTTCATATCATTCACACGCTAAATAACCTAGATGTTGATACAGCGTCGTAAAATAACCCAATAAAACAAAAAAAAATGTATGGTGGTATGCATAGTACCTTAAACCTATTCGGGAACATTATCATTTGCCATCGACATCGCCTTCTCACTGTGCGTATTAGTAATATGCGTTACAAGAGCGGTATGTTGACGTTTTCATGGTCGAGGAAAAGATTGAAAAAGCGAAACGTAGTTGAGCGTTTTTAATTTCCGAGAACATCAAAACAAACATACCGCTCGTGTAGCGTACATTATTTTGTGCGAAGATCGTTTGTTATATACCTGAAAGACGAATTTCTAATTAGTTGCAATGAAATTTCCATGATTGTTTCTGTTTAATGACGGCAACTTCGGAACACCAAAATAATTTTCTTCAACACTGTTGCTATAAAATAGTTTCTGTGTTTACTATACTCCAGCAGGCCGTGATATACGTGTCTTCCCCCCCCCTGTCTATAAATGCGAACTTAAAACAAACAGTAAGGTTATGTAATGATTTATTTTTCATTTTAATATTTTAACAATATTATTTATATAACATATTGCAGTAATAACATCGGCATCTGGAATCTTGTTGATTTTTTCACGGCTTCCTTAATGTTACGTGTATCAGGAATGCAATAGGTTTCGTGGAGTAGTAGACTTTACTTAATTT
Source organism: Periplaneta americana (assembly GCF_040183065.1). Classification (NCBI taxonomy): domain Eukaryota; kingdom Metazoa; phylum Arthropoda; class Insecta; order Blattodea; family Blattidae; genus Periplaneta; species Periplaneta americana. The sequence continues at coordinate 177,069,235 of NC_091132.1, read as the reverse complement.
TTGCAAATATTTAAAAACAATAATTAACATTGCAATTTAGGTGAAACTGCAGTGGTAAGTTTACAATTTATAATTATTACTAAGTTCAACGTCTCTAATAATAATATGTTAAAAACCTAAAGCAGTAAAATGAATGTCGCGCTTAAGCGGTAAGAAGAGGGAAATTGTTGTGTGTGTTACGTTGGGAATACAGAATGTGGTATTTCACACTTACCGCGTATTGGTTCTTTGCGGAAAACAAGCAAATACGCACGATCTCGAACAAACATAAATGCCTTTTGAGATTAGATAGAGTTCCGGAATTCTTACCACAGAGACTGCACTTGTATGGCTTCTCGCCTGTATGTACGCGAAAATGTATTTTTAGTGACGCTGAGACAACGAAGGATCTTCCACAAACATGGCATGCGAAAGGCTTCTCCCCCGTGTGTGAGCGAACATGGCGATTAGACTTTCCAAATAAGAATAACGTTTACCACAACTGAACGTTTTATCGACGGAGTGTATGTGCGTGAAACATGCCTTTTGAGAAGGACGGAATTCGAATAGTATTTTCCACACACATTACAACTGCATTGCTTTTCAACGGCTTCCGTGCATTTATGCCCGCTCAGACTTTGCGAAAAAGAGAAGCTTTTTAAACAAATATTGCAATTGAATGGCTTCTCGCCTGCATGTCTCCTCGTATGCTCTTTGAAATATCCCGACTCGTAAAAAATTTTTTCCATACACGACGCAACTGAATGGCCTCAGGCCCGTGTGAACGTTCGTATGTCTTCTCAGATTCTCCACTAGCGAGAAGTGTTTTCCACAGACATCGCAAAAGAAAGGCGCTTCGCCCGTGTGAACACTTGCGTGCCTTTTGAGCTGCACTGGTCCTGAGAAACACTTCCCACAAACATCGCATCTGTGCAGCTCCTTGTCAGCAGGCTGCTGCTCATCTTGCGCGATATTGTCGCAGCAACCCGGCACTAGATTCTCTCCACTAACTGCAATGCTGTGCAGAAGACGAGGTTTTAATATAAGCTATCTATTCTATACCAATAATAAATCTGTAACCGAAATTTTTCTGATAATTTACGCTTTACCAAAAATAACTGGACCTAACACATGTAATTAACCATCCTGAAACCGAAAATCGCTTTTTTGGAATTTTTGTTTGTCTATCTGTCTGTCTGGATGTTTGTTACCTTCTGACGTAATAATGGCTGAACGGATTTCGATGAAAATTCACATATAAATAAAGTACGTTGTAGCTTAGATTTTAGGCTATATGGCAATCAAAGAACTTTATTTAAAAGGGGGGTTATAAGTGGGCCTGAATTAAATAAATCGAAATACTAAGCTTATTATTGATTTTTCTAAAAAATGTTACATCACAAAAGTTTCTTAAAAAATTATTTCCGATAGTTTTATTCAATGCAACATTTTGATAGGACTGATATTTAAGGATATAGAAGACTTTTAAAATAACAATGCAACACATTTTCGCCAACGCCTCAGATTATAGCGTTGTTGTTCTTACATTAACTCTATGAAAAATGCAGAAACATACCTTCAACATAATACGTAACAAAATACATCATTACCCATTTAATATGTGCGAATCAGCCTAAACTCAGTAAACTTTAAATCCTGTAAATACGAAGTGAAAAGAAACATGTTTATAACTAATCTATTATAAAATAAATAATATTAGTAAATAAATCTTGAAAACCAACAAGGTGAGTGTGTGCACGTACAAATTATACTGTAGCAGACATTCCGAATCTTCAACGAAACTGCAACATTTAAGGGATCACAAAACAGATGTTTACAATGAACTTGAAAATCAACGGCATATCTTTATTGATATAGCAGGCGAGACCAACAATTTGGCCAAAGGAGTTCGAGGTCCTACGCTGAATTCTGCTTCAAATGGCTGAGGGAAGACCACAGAAATTAGTGAATAAATTAATAAATAAATAAGTAAATAATTAAAACAAATCAGTAAGTTATTAAAAATTAATAAACATATAAATAAGTAAATAAATAAACAAAATAAAGCGCTAGAACATGAAATGCTTACACAAGACAGAAGTCCTGTTACATGTATCACTGTCTGAAGTGAAGAAAGAGTAGCAACACATCTTGGTATACTATTTATGTATTAGTAAGCAAACTGAATTCTAATAAATATTATTCAATTTCTATTTGTCAGTATTTAATACACGTCAAGATATAAAATAATAGGCCTAATCTTCTTTTCTAATATAAATGTAGGGAATAATAATATCTTAAAGATAGAAGATGTGAAAACGTTCGCATCTTGTATTGTATCGGTATTTCAACGTACTCGTGCGCTTGCGTATTGTCGTGCCGACGTCATCAACAATGGCCGACAGACACGACAAGACGGATCGTTTCCACGGAAACACTGTGGTTTGCTTTTCTCGGAAGAATAGTTCGGTATGTCTGGAATGCGAACTGCGTTTCATTTCCTGAAGAAGGGAGGCTATCCCTTCACGGGGGCAGCTGCATTTGCTGGGGGCTCTCGTATGGGAGCCTTCCAGACGGCGGGAAGACCTGCGTATGCGGTTGGACCGCGGAAGGAAGGACCAGCGGTAGCGGAAGGCGGGCCCCGTTTTTCGTTCGGTAAGCCCGATTTGGTCAAAATTGTGGGGATCGTTGGGGCGATAGGGCTGGGGGGCTACTACCTCTGGAGTAGTGGCAGTCCAGGGGACACGAGGGGTGCCTCCACGCCCCCTGAGCCTGTCCCTCCGCCTTCATCGCCTCAGCCTTCCCCAACACACCCCCGGTACTGTACAAAATTCAAATACTTTTATGCTCCCCCCTGCACTGAAATACACCCACAACAAGTGAGACGACGATCACGCCGCTCACGCCGCACACACCCACCGCCATCTTCGCCACCTACACCAGTACCGCCACTACCCCCGCCTCCCCCCCATGGTATTCTCAGGGGTACTGAGAAAGACCAGGGGGCCGACCGTCCGCGCCCGAGGGTCACGTTTGACCTTCCTCCTGAGGAACCTCAGGGGGAAGCGATGGCGGGACCTTCTACAGCGGGCACTGACACTACACCCCCACACAATACAGACGACAGTCCTCCCCAGTCAAGTCGGCAGGATGAGTCCAGTACGGACAGTGAGGACTCTGACTCAGGCAGGATGTCGGAGGAACAGAGACCCTTTGAACCCTTTCGACTTTGGAAACCTATCCCGGCTGAGGAAGCTTTGGAAAGATTTTTGGACTCGGTTAGAAAACAATCTGGACGGAAGTAGGGGAACACTTCCGCGGCTGCGGTCCTGGATCCAAATTCTGGTCGACCTGGTTGGCGAGTTGGTATAGCGCTGGCCTTCTCTGCCCAAGGTTGCGGGTTCGATCCCGGGCCAGGTCGATGGCATTTAAGTGTGCTTAAATGCGACAGCCTCATGTCAGTAGATTTACTGGCATGTAAAAGAACTCCTGCGGGACAAAATTCCGGCACACCGGCGACGCTGATATAACCTCTGCAGTTGCGAGCGTCGTTAAATAAAAAACATAACATTTTATACAGTCGACCTGGTTGGCGAGTTGGTATAGCGCTGGCCTTCTCTGCCCAAGGTTGCGGATTCGATCCCGGGCCAGGTCGATGGCATTTAAGTGTGCTTAAATGCGACAGGCTCATGTCAGTACATTTACTGGCATGTAAAAGAAATCCTGCGGGACAAAATTCCGGCACACCGGCGACGCTGATATCCCCTCCTTTTGCGAGCGTCGTTAAATAAAAAACATAACATTTAGGCCTATATACAGTCGACCTGGTTGGCGAGTTGGTATAGCGCTGGCCTTCTACGCCCAAGGTTGCGGGTTCGATCCCCGGCCAGGTCGATGGCATTTAAGTGTGCTTAAATGCGACAGGCTCATGTCAGTACATTTACTGGCATGTAAAAGAACTCCTGCGGGACAAAATTCCGGCACACCGGCGACGCTGATATAACCCCTGCTTTTGCGAGCGTCGTTAAATAAAACCAAATTAAAAAAAAATAAATAAATAAAAAATAAAAAAAAAATTAAAAAAATTGCAAACCACAAAAATTGAATGCACTGCCCAATGGTAGGGAGGTTGGGATGGGCAGGGCGGAACTCGACATGCAGCCACCTCCACGTGGTGAGTTCTGGGTTGTTTCAGTTCATACGGAATGAAACAAGCGAAGAGCTGCATCTCAACTGTGAAAGGTGGTACAAAAATTCATACAGGGTGGAAGATGTTCGATAACAGTAAGTTCACGCACTAAGTGCTTAAGATTAAAAGAACAGAAGCTTCCTTCTCCATTTCTTTATTTTTATTTAGTAAGAAATCGATTTTGTTCGTAGGAAAGATCGCTATATCGCAGTGAATTCAGTAGCAGTTGCAACAGACGGCAACACTCTTCCCTGCAGCACAGATGGCAGTCACGAGGAGATCGCCCTCACACCCTGTACCCGCCGTGCTCTGGCTTAAGATGAATGTAACAAAAACATTATCGTCGTTGTTCCTACAATATCTCCTATGTGCAAAAAATAATTTTTTTCAGTAGGAAGAATAAACACATTTATTAGTGGGAATTTGTTCATTTATTTATTCTACACATTTAAATACAATCTCTGTGCAGTCAGTCTACATAATTGATAACAATAATCTACGCTTAATAAGCCAGCGTGTCACAACTACAAAAATATATGCTTAATATTCACATAGGAGATTACATGTTCCTCTACTTCACATGGGAGGAATTGCATTGCATAGGCTACAATATAACAAGCGGTAGTAACGAGTATACAGTTACAATGAGACTGACAAATTCAGTTTAATTAAACAATTTAAATTGTTCAAAGTGTAATATTTTTTGATGTGTATTAAGAGTCATAAAGCGAATAGCACTCGACCGACTGCGCCATGCAGACCGACTACTTCACTTTGCTTATCCCCTCTTCTACTTTGTGTGTCCTCATTTTCACAGCTCTCCGCATATAAATATTAGAGATATTTATATTTAGTTGGTACTATTCTAATACACGCTTCTATTGTGACGAGAAACGACCAGTAGATTTTATCCAGTGTCCTCTCATTCAATGCAAGCTTGTTCTGCTTTAAAACTCCAAGTTGAGAAATTAAAATCTGTAGTTTGAAGTGATCCCCATTCGAGGTAGGGTGCAGAAAGACTGGAAAATAGTTTCTAATGTCGGCTTTAGGCATAGTAAAGGTCATGTAGCTCGTATGGGCGAATCCAGAAATACATACAGAGTGTTAGTTGGGAGACCGGGGGGAAAAAGACCTTTGGGGAGACCGAGACGTAGATGGGAGGATAATATTAAAATGGATTTGAGGGAGGTGGGATATGATGATAGAGACTGGATTAATTTTGCTCAGGATAGCGACCAATGGCGGGCTTATGTGAGGGCGGCAATGAACCTCCGGGTTCCTTAAAAGCCAGTAAGTAAGTAAGTAAGTAAGTAAGTAAGTAAGTAAGTAAGTAAGTAAGTAAGTAAGTAAGTAAGTAAGTGCACAGAGTTATTGCTGTATCATCAGCATATTATCATTGTTTATAATTACAATGTCCCGTAACAAATATTTATTTTCATCAACGATGCCTTCGAGTAACATAATCAAGATCAGAACCGCCTCAATGTAATGCTTTACTGAAGGCAAGGCTGGATATTGGTCCCAGCGTGACGTCATCTGTTTAGGTGAGAGGGGACGATAGCTGCGCACGGCCTCGCCAGTATTCTTCCACCATGGGACATACATAAATGGGCAGGTCCTTCAATGCAAACCCAACATTATCCAATCTGTCCTATTTTCTGTCTTCCTCTTAGTCTCCGCACATAATCCACATATCTTAATGTCGTCTATTATTTGACTTCTTCTGCCCCGAACTCTTCTCCCGTTCACCATTCCTTCCAGTGCATCCCTCAGTAGGCAGTTTCCTCTCAACCAGTGACCCAACCAATTCCTTTTTCTCTTTCTAATCAGTTTCACCATCATTCTTTCTTCATCCACTTTTTCCAACACAGCTGCATTTCTTATACTGTCTGTTCACCACACGTTTCATTTTTCTCCACATCCACATTTCAAATGCTTCAATTCGTTTCTCTTCATTTCATCGTAATGTCCACGTCTTTTCCTCACACAGTGCCACACTCCACACAAAACACTTCACTAGTCTATTCCTTAGTTCTTTTTCCAGGGGTCCCCAGAAGTTCCTCCTTTTTCTGTTAGAAGCTTCCCTTGCGATTTTTCTTGGGAAGGATAAATGCGCGAACTTCCCATTGCTTTCCGCACACCACTGTCTCTTTCGCATCTTAATAGATCCTAGGGGCCCAAGCTTGGCGGTGAGAGAGTGGATTTGACTAATTGGGCCCTCCGGACTTCACCGAAATTCACCGCAAGTGTTAAATGTTAGTTCTATCAGGATTTTTGACCTGATCAGAACCGAGAAATCCCAATCAGCCTTTGCCCCCCGCATCCTGGACGAACTTGTACAAATCGTCAGAAAATCTTGGAGGGGGATTGGGCCACTTTTTCCAGAAAATGTTTCTTTACTTGTGCCCTCGTAGTTCAGTCGGAAAAACGTCGGAATTTAGATGTAAACGTCTGAGTTTCATTTCCTCGTCACTGCTTTTCATGTTATTGTGTTTGAAGATAGTATAATATAATAATATAAAAAGAAAAAAAACTAAAACCAGTATTATGCAAATGTATTGTTCCAAACCTAATATTAAATTTATGTTATTTATGTCGCTTAAGAACGTTAACAGAATATAAATAATTTCAATATTATTTATACAGGATCACTAAAGAGCGATAACAATATAAATGGTAAATATCGGTTTGTTTAATTAATATAAGATATTATATAATATATAATTAATTATTTAAGGCGGTCTTGGTTCTGTGTGGAGGACGGTTGAACTTCATTAGTAGAAGGGGTGGGAGTGAGGTATATTCGAAAACTCAGATACAATAAAAAATGAAGTAAAAATAAAATGATGTCCCTGTAGTAAACCATTCGATGTGTAGATTCAAGGTTCAATTAAAGTAACAATTTTATTTCATGGGTTTGAGCTACAAAATTAATTAGGTTTCCATCACAGACATTTCATTTAAGAATATTTATATATTTGGTTAATACTTATAGATCAAGTTTGTTAAAACGAATTGAGTGAATCTCAACATTTATCAGGAACACGCGTAACTTATTCCTGAGTTCGTTGTGCGCAAGAAAGTGGCTTGTATTCAGAGTGTTAAGAATCTATTTCTCTTTAGAGAGCAGATCGCTGTAAATCAAACCGTAACCCGTCTCCACCTACGCTACTTACGAAATTTATGCCCAACCAACATCTACATAAGCGATTCACGTATTTCCGGGTAGGTGAATCTAATCAGGACGCGAAGTCTAAAAACAAATTTGCTGTTGAATTTGTTGTTCGCACTAATAACAATCTATCAGGTAGAAAAATAGTACAATGTAAAGTAATGACAAAGATTATTTTCTCACTCTTCTATACATAGAAATATAGCTGTAAGAGAAATAGGCCTACAACTAGCATCGGTCTGTTTTTTTCAGAGCGTGTTGGTAATTTGCTGGATTGTGTTTGCAAGCGGTGGGTTATATATGTTTATTTGATATTGCTTTTATTTATGTTTACTTAATTATTAGTCTTCTTACTTTATTAATACTTAAATTGCAACAGCGAAATAAATATACTCCTATGAAGAACACATCTATGCAACGAATATTGGAAACGTGTAGTTGCTCTATTTCATTTCGAAAATTGTTTCCATAGTAACATCAGAACAATGCGTTTAGATTACAATGATAAGCAGTGTTAATGCGGAGCTTCTCCAACCGCCTCCAGTATCTCGCTGCATCTGTACTAAGAATAATAACACACATCAAACAATAAACGCTTATATTTCAGAGCATTTACACGTATCCACAAATTTAACGCTTATTTGAATGAATCGGTGCAACACTCCCCAATAATTTGATTTATGTGCTGCTATGTGTGACCCTGATTGGTGCAAGAAAATGTTTCGAGTTGTATCTGACCTCTGTTGGTTAGTATTAGAAGATGGTTTTCTTGCCGCTGCTTTGTGGCACAGATGTTCTAACTCACTCATTTATAGTGCGTAACACAACTCGGTATTCAGCGTAATGGATGTACCAAGGACGGACGTTCTTCTGCTTGAGTAGTAAAGTCTCTTGTAAGCTAAGCTAAGCTGTGTGCACACGTTACGCAGTTCATAGCTCTTGCTGTAGTGAGTTACGTATCTAATTTGTAAATTAGTGAAATAGGGACCCAATGTCTGCCATACATTTTATTGTCGAAATACCGCATTTGAATTTCTTGTTTTCTGTATGGAGGTGTCCACACCTGTGGAGTAACGGTCAGCGCGTCTGGCTACGAAACAAGGTAGCCCGGGTTCGAATCCCTGTTGGGGCAAGATACTTGGTTGAGGTTTTTTCCAGGGTTTTCCCTCAACCAAACACGAGCAAATGCTGGGTAACTTTCGGTGCTGGACCCCGGACTCATTTCACCGCCATTATCCCCTTCATATCATTCAGACGCTAAATAACCTAGATGTTGATACAGCGTCGTAAAATAACCCAATAAAACAAAAAAAATGTATGGTGGTATGCATCGTACTTTAAACCTATTCGGGAACATTATCATTTGCCATCGACATCGCCTTCTCACTGTGCGTATTAGTAATATGGGTTACAAGAGCGGTATGTTGACGTTTTCATGGTCGAGGAAAAGATTGAAAATGCGAAACGTAGTTGAGCGTTTTTAATTTCCGAGAACATCAAAACAAACATACCGCTCGTGTAGCGTACATTATTTTGTGCGAAGATCGTTTGTTATATACCTGAAAGACGAATTTCTAATTAGTTGCAATGAAATTTCCATGATTGTTTCTGTTTAATGACGGCAACTTCGGAACACCAAAATAATTTTCTTCAACACTGTTGCTATAAAATAGTTTCTGTGTTTACTATACTCCAGCAGGCCGTGATATACGTGTCTTTCCCCCCCCCCCCTGTCTATAAATGCGAACTTAAAACAAACAGTAAGGTTATGTAATGATTTATTTTTCATTTTAATATTTTAACAATATTATTTATATAACATATTGCAGTAATAACATCGGCATCTGGAATCTTGTTGATTTTTTCACGGCTTCCTTAATGTTACGTGTATCAGGAATGCAATAGGTTTCGTGGAGTAGTAGACTTTACTTAATTTTTGCAAATATTTAAAAACAATAATTAACATTGCAATTTAGGTGAAACTGCAGTGGTAAGTTTACAATTTATAATTATTACTAAGTTAAACGTCTATAATAATAATATGTTAAAAACCTAAAGCAGTAAAATGAATGTCGCGCTTAAGCGGTAAGAAGAGGGAAATTGTTGTGTGTGTTACGTTGGGAATACAGAATGTGGTATTTCACACTTACCGCGTATTGGTTCTGTGCGGAAAACAAGCAAATACGCACGATCTCGCACAAACATAAATGCCTTTTGAGATTAGATAGAGTTCCGGAATTCTTACCACAGAGACTGCACTTGTATGGCTTCTCGCCTGTATGTACGCGCAAATGTATTTTTAGTGACGCTGAGACAACGAAGGATCTTCCACAAACATGGCATGCGAACGGCTTCTCCCCCGTGTGTGAGCGAACATGGCGATTAGACTTTCCAAATAAAAATAACGTTTACCACAACTGAACGTTTTATCGACGGAGTGTGTGTGCGTGAAACATGCCTTTTGAGAAGGACGGAATTCGAATAGTATTTTCCACACACATTACAACTGCATTGCTTTTCAACGGCTTCCGTGCATTTATGCCCGCTCAGACTTTGCGAAAAAGAGAAGCTTTTTAAACAAATATTGCAATTGAATGGCTTCTCGCCTGCATGTCTCCTCGTATGCTCTTTGAAATATCCCGACTCGTAAAAATTTTTTCCATACACGACGCAACTGAATGGCCTCAGGCCCGTGTGAACGTTCGTATGTCTTCTCAGATTCTCCACTAGCGAGAAGTGTTTTCCACAGACATCGCAAATGAAAGGCGCTTCGCCCGTGTGAACACTTGCGTGCCTTTTGAGCTGCACTGGTCCTGAGAAACACTTCCCACAAACATCGCATCTGTGCATCTCCTTGTCAGCAGGCTGCTGCTCATCTTGCGCGATATTGTCGCAGCAACCCGGCACTAGATTCTCTCCACTAACTGCAATGCTGTGCAGAAGACGAGGTTTTAATATAAGCTATCTATTCTATACCAATAATAAATCTGTCCCCGAAATTTTTCTGATAATTTACGCTTTACCAAAAATAACTGGACCTAACACATGTAATTAACCATCCTGAAACCGAAAATCGCTTTTTTGGAATTTTTGTTTGTCTATCTGTCTGTCTGGATGTTTGTTAACTTCTGACGTAATAATGGCTGAACGGATTTCGATGAAAATTCACATATAAATAAAGTACGTTGTAGCTTAGATTTTAGGCTATATGGCAATCAAAGAACTTTATTTAAAAGGGGGGTTATAAGTGGGCCTGAATTAAATAAATCGAAATACTAAGCTTATTATTGATTTTTCTAAAAAATGTTACATCACAAAAGTTTCTTAAAAAATGATTTCCGATAGTTTTATTCAATGCAACATTTTGATAGGACTGATATTTAAGGATATAGAAGACTTTTAAAATAACAATGCAACACATTTTCACCAACGCCTCAGATTATAGCGTTGTTGTTCTTACATTAACTCTATGAAAAATGCAGAAACATACCTTCAACATAATACGTAACAAAAGACATCATTACCCATTTAATATGTGCGAATCAGCCTAAACTCAGTAAACTTTAAATCCTGTAAATACGAAGTGAAAAGAAACATGTTTATAACTAATCTATTATAAAATAAATAATATTAGTAAATAAATCTTGAAAACCAACAAGGTGAGTGTGTGCACGTACAAATTATACTGTAGCAGACATTCCGAATCTTCAACGAAACTGCAACATTTAAGGGATCACAAAACAGATGTTTACAATGAACTTGAAAATCAACGGCATATCTTTATTGATATAGCAGGCGAGACCAACAATTTGGCCAAAGGAGTTCGAGGTCCTACGCTGAATTCTGCTTCAAATGGCTGAGGGAAGACGCCAGAAATTAGTGAATAAATTAATAAATAAATAAGTAAATAATTAAAACAAATCAGTAAGTTATTAAAAAAATAATATACATATAAATAAGTAAATAAATAAACAAAATAAAGCGCTAGAACATGAAATGCTTACACAAGACAGAAGTCCTGTTACATGTATCACTGTCTGAAGTGAAGAAAGAGTAGCAACACATCTTGGTATACTATTTATGTATTAGTAAGCAAACTGAATTCTAATAAATATTATTCAATTTCTATTTGTCAGTATTTAATACACGTCAAGATATAAAATAATAGGCCTAATCTTCTTTTCTAATATAAATGTAGGGAATAATAATATCTTAAAGATAGAAGATGTGAAAACGTTCGCATCTTGTATTGTATCGGTATTTCAACGTACTCGTGCGCTTGCGTATTGTCGTGCCGACGTCATCAACAATGGCCGACAGACACGACAAGACGGATCGTTTCCACGGAAACACTGTGGTTTGCTTTTCTCGGAAGAATAGTTCGGTATGTCTGGAATGCGAACTGCGTTTCATTTCCTGAAGAAGGGAGGCTATCCCTTCACGGGGGCAGCTGCATTTGCTGGGGGCTCTCGTATGGGAGCCTTCCAGACGGCGGGAAGACCTGCGTATGCGGTTGGACCGCGGAAGGAAGGACCAGCGGTAGCGGAAGGCGGGCCCCGTTTTTCGTTCGGTAAGCCCGATTTGGTCAAAATTGTGGGGATCGTTGGGGCGATAGGGCTGGGGGGCTACTACCTCTGGAGTAGTGGCAGTCCAGGGGACACGAGGGGTGCCTCCACGCCCCCTGAGCCTGTCCCTCCGCCTTCATCGCCTCAGCCTTCCCCAACACACCCCCGGTACTGTACAAAATTCAAATACTTTTATGCTCCCCCCTGCACTGAAATACACCCACAACAAGTGAGACGACGATCACGCCGCTCACGCCGCACACACCCACCGCCATCTTCGCCACCTACACCAGTACCGCCACTACCCCCGCCTCCCCCCCATGGTATTCTCAGGGGTACTGAGAAAGACCAGGGAGCCGACCGTCCGCGCCCGAGGGTCACGTTTGACCTTCCTCCTGAGGAACCTCAGGGGGAAGCGATGGCGGGACCTTCTACAGCGGGCGGCCTAGGCACTGACACTACACCCCCACACAATACAGACGACAGTCCTCCCCAGTCAAGTCGGCAGGATGAGTCCAGTACGGACAGTGAGGACTCTGACTCAGGCACGATGTCGGAGGAACAGAGACCCTTTGAACCCTTTCGACTTTGGAAACCTATCCCGGCTGAGGAAGCTTTGGAAAGATTTTTGGACTCGGTTAGAAAACAATCTGGACGGAAGTAGGGGAACACTTCCGCGGCTGCGGTCCTGGATCCAAATTCTGGTCGACCTGGTTGGCGAGTTGGTATAGCGCTGGCCTTCTCTGCCCAAGGTTGCGGGTTCGATCCCGGGCCAGGTCGATGGCATTTAAGTGTGCTTAAATGCGACAGCCTCATGTCAGTAGATTTACTGGCATGTAAAAGAACTCCTGCGGGACAAAATTCCGGCACACCGGCGACGCTGATATAACCTCTGCAGTTGCGAGCGTCGTTAAATAAAAAAACATAACATTTTATACAGTCGACCTGGTTGGCGAGTTGGTATAGCGCTGGCCTTCTCTGCCCAAGGTTGCGGATTCGATCCCGGGCCAGGTCGATGGCATTTAAGTGTGCTTAAATGCGACAGGCTCATGTCAGTACATTTACTGGCATGTAAAAGAAATCCTGCGGGACAAAATTCCGGCACACCGGCGACGCTGATATCCCCTCCTTTTGGGAGCGTCGTTAAATAAAAAACATAACATTTAGGCCTATATACAGTCGACCTGGTTGGCGAGTTGGTATAGCGCTGGCCTTCTACGCCCAAGGTTGCGGGTTCGTTCCCCGGCCAGTTCGATGGCATTTAAGTGTGCTTAAATGCGACAGGCTCATGTCAGTACATTTACTGGCATGTAAAAGAACTCCTGCGGGACAAAATTCCGGCACACTGGCGACGCTGATATAACCCCTGCTTTTGCGAGCGTCGTTAAATAAAACCAAATTAAAAAAAAAATAAATAAATAAAAAATAAAAAAAAAATTAAAAAAATTGCAAACCACAAAAATTGAATGCACTGCCCAAAGGTAGGGAGGTTGGGATGGGCAGGGCGGAACTCGACATGCAGCCACCTCCACGTGGTGAGTTCTGGGTTGTTTCAGTTCATACGGAATGAAACAAGCGAAGAGCTGCATCTCAACTGTGAAAGGTGGTACAAAAATTCATACAGGGTGGAAGATGTTCGATAACAGTAAGTTCACGCACTAAGTGCTTAAGATTAAAAGAACAGAAGCTTCCTTCTCCATTTCTTTATTTTTATTTAGTAAGAAATCGATTTTGTTCGTAGGAAAGATCGCTATATCGCAGTGAATTCAGTAGCAGTTGCAACAGACGGCAACACTCTTCCCTGCAGCACAGATGACAGTCACGAGGAGATCGCCCTCACACCCTGTACCCGCCGTGCTCTGGCTTAAGATGAATGTAACAAAAACATTATCGTCGTTGTTCCTACAATATCTCCTATGTGCAAAAAATAATTTTTTTCAGTAGGAAGAATAAACACATTTATTAGTGGGAATTTGTTCATTTATTTATTCTACACATTTAAATACAATCTCTGTGCAGTCAGACTACATAATTGATAACAATAATCTACGCTTAATAAGCCAGCGTGTCACAACTACAAAAATATATGCTTAATATTCACATAGGAGATTACATGTTCCTCTACTTCACATGGGAGGAATTGCATTGCATATGCTACAATATAACAAGCGGTAGTAACGAGTATACAGTTACAATGAGACTGACAAATTCAGTTTAATTAAACAATTTAAATTGTTCAAAGTGTAATATTTTTTGATGTGTATTAAGAGTCATAAAGCGAATAGCACTCGACCGACTGCGCCATGCAGACCGACTACTTCACTTTGCTTATCCCCTCTTCTACTTTGTGTGTCCTCATTTTCACAGCTCTCCGCATATAAATATTAGAGATATTTATATTTAGTTGGTACTATTCTAATACACGCTTCTATTGTGACGAGAAACGACCAGTAGATTTTATCCAGTGTCCTCTCATTCAATGCAAGCTTGTTCTGCTTTAAAACTCCAAGTTGAGAAATTAAAATCTGTAGTTTGAAGTGATCCCCATTCGAGGTAGGGTGCAGAAAGACTGGAAAATAGTTTCTAATGTCGGCTTTAGGCATAGTAAAGGTCATGTAGCTCGTATGGGCGAATCCAGAAATACATACAGAGTGTTAGTTGGGAGACCGGGGGGAAAAAGACCTTTGGGGAGACCGAGACGTAGATGGGAGGATAATATTAAAATGGATTTGAGGGAGGTGGGATATGATGATAGAGACTGGATTAATTTTGCTCAGGATAGCGACCAATGGCGGGCTTATGTGAGGGCGGCAATGAATCTCCGGGTTCCTTAAAAGCCAGTAAGTAAGTAAGTAAGTAAGTAAGTAAGTGCACAGAGTTATTGCTGTATCATCAGCATATTATCATTGTTTATAATTACAATGTCCCGTAACAAATATTTATTTTCATCAACGATGCCTTCGAGTAACATAATCAAGATCAGAACCGCCTCAATGTAATGCTTTACTGAAGGCAAGGCTGGATATTGGTCCCAGCGTGACGTCATCTGTTTAGGTGAGAGGGGACGATAGCTGCGCACGGCCTCGCCAGTATTCTTCCACCATGGGACATACATAAATGGGCAGGTCCTTCAATGCAAACCGAACATTATCCAATCTGTCCTATTTTCTGTCTTCCTCTTAGTCTCCGCAAATAATCCACATATCTTAATGTCGTCTATTATTTGACTTCTTCTGCCCCGAACTCTTCTCCCGTTCACCATTCCTTCCAGTGCATCCCTCAGTAGGCAGTTTCCTCTCAACCAGTGACCCAACCAATTCCTTTTTCTCTTTCTAATCAGTTTCACCATCATTCTTTCTTCATCCACTTTTTCCAACACAGCTGCATTTCTTATACTGTCTGTTCACCACACGTTTCATTTTTCTCCACATCCACATTTCAAATGCTTCAATTCGTTTCTCTTCATTTCATCGTAATGTCCACGTCTTTTCCTCACACAGTGCCACACTCCACACAAAACACTTCACTAGTCTATTCCTTAGTTCTTTTTCCAGGGGTCCCCAGAAGTTCCTCCTTTTTCTGTTAGAAGCTTCCCTTGCGATTTTTCTTGGGAAGGATAAATGCGCGAACTTCCCATTGCTTTCCGCACACCACTGTCTCTTTCGAATCTTAATAGATCCTAGGGGCCCAAGCTTGGCGGTGAGAGAGTGGATTTGACTAATTGGGCCCTCCGGACTTCACCGAAATTCACCGCAAGTGTTAAATGTTAGTTCTATCAGGATTTTTGACCTGATCAGAACCGAGAAATCCCAATCAGCCTTTGCCCCCCGCATCCTGGACGAACTTGTACAAATCGTCAGAAAATCTTGGAGGGGGATTGGGCCACTTTTTCCAGAAAATGTTTCTTTACTTGTGCCCTCGTAGTTCAGTTGGAAAAACGTCGGAATTTAGATGTAAACGTCTGAGTTTCAATTCCTCGTCACTGCTTTTCATGTTATTGTGTTTGAAGATAGTATAATATAATAATATAAAAAGAAAAAAACTAAAACCAGTATTATGCAAATGTACTGTTCCAAACCTAATATTAAATTTATGTTATTTATGTCGCTTAAGAACGTTAACAGAATATAAATAATTTCAATATTATTTATACAGGATCACTAAAGAGCGATAACAATATAAATGGTAAATATCGGTTTGTTTAATTAATATAAGATATTATATAATATATAATTAATTATTTAAGGCGGTCTTGGTTCTGTGTGGAGGACGGTTGAACTTCATTAGTAGAAGGGGTGGGAGTGAAGTATATTCGAAAACTCAGATGCAATAAAAAATGAAGTAAAAATAAAATGATGTCCCTGTAGTTAACCATTCGATGTGTAGATTCAAGGTTCAATTAAACTAACAATTTTATTTCATGGGTTTGAGCTACAAAATTAATTAGGTTTCCATCACAGACATTTCATTTAAGAATATTTATATATTTGGTTAATACTTATAGATCAAGTTTGTTAAAACGAATTGAGTGAATCTCAACATTTATCAGGAACACGCGTAACTTATTCCTGAGTTCGTTGTGCGCAAGAAAGTGGCTTGTATTCAGAGTGTTAAGAATCTATTTCTCTTTAGAGAGCAGATCGCTGTAAATCAAACCGTAACCCGTCTCCACCTACGCTACTTACGAAATTTATGCCCAACCAACATCTACATAAGCGATTCACGTATTTCCGGGTAGGTGAATCTAATCAGGACGCGAAGTCTAAAAACAAATTTGCTGTTGAATTTGTTGTTCGCACTAATAACAATCTATCAGGTAGAAAAATAGTACAATGTAAAGTAATGACAAAGATTATTTTCTCACTCTTCTATACATAGAAATATAGCTGTAAGAGAAATAGGCCTACAACTAGCATCGGTCTGTTTTTTTCAGAGCGTGTTGGTAATTTGCTGGATTGTGTTTGCAAGCGGTGGGTTATATATGTTTATTTGATATTGCTTTTATTTATGTTTACTTAATTATTAGTCTTCTTACTTTATTAATACTTAAATTGCAACAGCGAAATAAATATACTCCTATGAAGAACACATCTATGCAACGAATATTGGAAACGTGTAGTTGCTCTATTTCATTTCGAAAATTGTTTCCATAGTAACATCAGAACAATGCGTTTAGATTACAATGATAAGCAGTGTTAATGCGGAGCTTCTCCAACCGCCTCCAGTATCTCGCTGCATCTGTACTAAGAATAATAACACACATCAAACAATAAACGCTTATATTTCAGAGCATTTACACGTATCCACAAATTTAACGCTTATTTGAATGAATCGGTGCAACACTCCCCAATAATTTGATTTATGTGCTGCTATGTGTGACCCTGATTGGTGCAAGAAAATGTTTCGAGTTGTATCTGACCTCTGTTGGTTAGTATTAAAAGATGGTTTTCTTGTCGCTGCTTTGTGGCACAGATGTTCTAACTCACTCATTTATAGTGCGTAACACAACTTCGGTATTCAGCGTAATGGATGTACCAAGGACTGACGTTCTTCTGCTTAAGTAGTAAAGTCTCGTGGTGTGATTTGGAAATTTTATTTATATGTTCCCGAACGGCTCTATAGATGACCCTGATCATAACCCAGATACAGGCTATGTTTTATTAGCTTTATCAACATCTTAGGTTATTTAGCGTCTGAATGAGATGACGATGATAATGCCGGTGAAATGATTCGGGGTCCAGCACCGATAGTTACCCAGCATTTGCTCATATTGGGTTGAGGGAAAACGCCGGAAAAACCTCAACCAGGTAACTTACCCCGACCGGAAATCGAACCCGGGCCACCTGGTTTCGCGGCCAGACGCGCTAACAAATACTCCACAGGTGTGGATGTTACGAACGGCGATCGACAGGTATGTTTTGATTAGTATGTGATTAGGAAACATCGTGTGTTGTGCATCATGGAATGTGTGTGCATAAAGTAGAAACACATAAGCCTACTCTCTTTCAGTTTTCAGGATTAAGTCTTTCACGAGGAGTGGAACTCTCGCCTGAAAAACGAGACAGGAGTCGAAAGAGAGAGAGAGAGAGAGAGAGAGAGAGAGAGAGAGAGAGAAAGAAAGAAATGAAAATAGTAGAAATAAAAGAAACTGAAAAGTGAATTTAGGCCTTGAACATAAGGGAGCTCACAGAGAAAATGCGATTCCAAGAATACAACTTCGGCCACCATGCGAGTCCCAAAACCAGTACTGGAATACGTTAAATCAGAGGCTGAATTCTTTCTGGGATATGGGAAGCCATCTTGTCCACCACACGTACTTGTTTCGGGCAATAAAAATGTAAGCAATAAAGAAATCGTAAGCAAACATTGTAGAGACTTACGTGTAGGGTTAGTTCTAATACAGTGGTCTTAGAAATTTATATGACTATTCTATTATTTTTGTGCGAGATCGTGCGTATTTGCTTGTTTTCCGCACAGAACCAATACGCGGTAAGTGTGAAATACCACATTCAGTATCCCCAACGTAACACACATAACAATTTCCCTCTTCTTACCGCTTAAGCGCTATTTTCATTTTACTGCTTTAGGCTTTTATTATTTTTAGAGACGTTTAACATAGTAATAATTACAAATTGGAAACTTACCACTGCAATTTCACCTAAATTGCAATGTTATTTATTGTTTTTAAATATTTGCAAAAATTATGTAAAGTCTACTACACCACGAAATTTACTGCATTCCTGATACAAGTAACATTAAGGAAGCCGTGAAATAATCAACAAGATTCCTGACGCGGATGTTATTACTGCAATATGTTATATAAATAATATTCTTAAAATATTAAAATGAAAAATAAATCATTACATAACCTTACCGTTTGTTTTAAGTTCGCATTTATAGACGGGGGGGGGGGGAAGACAGACGTATATCACGGCCTGCTGGAGTATAGTAAACACAGAAAACATTTTATAGCAACAATGTTGACGATAGATATTTAGGTTTTCCGAAGTTGCCGTCATTAAACAGAAACCAACATGGAGATTTCATTGCAACAAATTAGAAATTCCTCTTTCAGGTATGTAATAAACGATCTTCGCACAAAATAATGTACGATACACGAGCGGTATGTTTGTTTTCATGTTCTCGGAAATTAAAAAAGCCCAAGTACGTTTCGCTTTTTCAATCTTTTCCTCGACCATGAAAACGTCAACATACCGCTCTTGTAACGTATATTACTATTGTATCTTCCAATACAAGTACGTGAAGAAAAGGAAATCGCGACGAATTGTGTTCTTTATGCATACGGTGAAAGTAAAAGGAGTCAAACAAACGTATGAAAACGCATGTTCGCTTCTTCAAAAATCTGCATCCCAGCTGTAGCGGAATAGAGAATATCCAGAAGCAGATTAAAGATGGCAGCACAGCTTCGCGTAGTGACCAACGCGGCAAGAGATACAACAAATATTGAACAGAATCTGCAGAACCTTTGATAGATCAACTATCATAAATATCAAAGCCACTAAAGTAGGCACATACATTTTATTTAGATTGTGATGTTACCATTAAGGCCCTCTTCCCGGGGCATTGTCGTAAGTGGTGTGAAGGAAAGTGAAACCACAAGAGAATTCCGGCAAATATTTGCGAAAATTTTAATATTGGTTTTAAGTTACCGAACTCAGATAAATTTGTCACTTGCAATAGAATCAACATTCATACAGGCCTACAAAAAGTAAGCCAGAGATGAATTTGCACTTCAGACACACAGACAAGTACATCTATAAAAGGCAACTACAGCCCGAAACAAAAATTAAGAAACTATCTCAAGACGCTCAGCGTAAATCTGAAGTAATGCATTGATATGATTCCATTAATTTGTAACACTCAACGTAAATATTGCATAATACTTTGTTTGAAAGTAAAAGTATCGGTATAAGATCTTCAACCAATATAGCACCTCAACGTTTCTATAAGATCACCAGGCTTTTACAAATATCCCTTTTTACTCCCTGATAGAATACGGTTCAAATTTAATAGTGGTAGGGACAGTAGTAGCAATATCAGTACTTTAATTATTACAGCAGTCACTTCCAACTCAATGCTCTGTGACGTCATGGCGTTCTCCGTAGCAATCCAGATAGACTCTCAAGTCCTGACCTGATCGAAGCAGTGGTGTGTGGCAAACCAGTTTAACTTAGCGTTTACAGTACCTAATAATAATGTGTTAATGTCTTAGACAGGTACACGCTACTATCTATACTAATAATAAATCCGTAAGCGAAATATTTCTGGTAATTTTCGCTTTTCTAAAAATAATTGGTGTTAACATGTATAATTAATCATCCTGAAACCGAAAATCGCTTCTTTTTTTTTATTTTTGTTTGTCTGTCTGTCTGTCTGTTTGTTACCTTTTCACGTGATAACGGCTGAACGGATTTCGATGAAAATTAGAACATAAATTAAGTTCGTCGCAACTTAGATTTTAGGCTATATGGCATTCAAAATACTTTATTTAAAAGGGGGATTATATGGGGGCCTGAATTAAATAAACCGAAATATCTCGCTTATTATTGATTTTTGTGAAAAATGTTACATAACAAAAGTTTCTTTAAAAATGATTTCCGATAAGTGTTATTCAAGGCAAAATTTTGATAGAACTGATATTTAAGGATATACAAGAGTTTTAAAATAACAATACAATACATTTCCACCGCCGCCTCAGATTATAGTGTCGTTGTCCCGTAACATCTATGTGCAAAATATTATATTTTTTAGTAGGAAGAAATACAAATTTATTCATTCTATGGCAGTAGTGCATAGGAGATCGTGAATTCTTACATTTTCGAAAGAAAGAAATATAATTAAGTTATATATAGTAGATTGCATTATTTGCTGCATCACTATTTAAGTTAATGAAAATCGATATGTGACATAGGAGTTATTGCAGGAACGACGACAATGGCTACAATGAAATCAAAACAAATGACTGCGTCTATTTAAGGCGGCCTTGACGTTTATCAATATTAATATATAGAGAATATTTTGTGTTTGTATGAAGTAAACTCGGAATCTATTTAACATTCACTATTTGAAATTTGTAGTTTCTCTAGATGGATGTAATGCTACAAATGAGGACTGAGGTAAGATGAAAAGAAATCTGTACGCACAGAAAACTTAATATTCTGTCGAAATATTGTACAACTTGATCATTGCAACTGTATTTGGTCCTCATAAAATACTCTAATTTTATCCACATAAAATACTCTAATTTTATACATTCATTTTACCATAGAGATCACTGGAGCTGAATTATTTTAAAAGATGTCATGAAATGGCGTTCCTGCGCTCATAATTTACCCATATTCGTTTCCTGTGTTTCTTAAAATAATATTTATGTAGGGTATCTAATTTTTTTTATTTGCATAAACAATGATATACAACAGAGCGAGTTGGCTCAGATGGTAGCATTTGAGACACACATTCGGGAGTCCCAAGTTCAAACCCCGTGGCCGATCAATCTGACTGGGGTTTTTCATGATTTCCCTTAGTAGATAAAGCCAAATGCCGGACTGGAAAGATACATGCCATTATTCATCACCGCCTCAATTACCAATACCAAAAACATTTATCAAAGTCTATAATCAGTTACATGAACACAAGCCATCCCAACAAACAATAGAAACAGGAAGTCAACAAGAGTAAACACGGTCTGCTGATATACCCACACATTCTAAACACGCGACATGACCACAGATGTTAAGGCGTGAATTAAATAATCTTAACAACAAGAAAAAAAGATGCACAGTAAGGTTAACATAAAAATTATCTTCGTACACAATCAACTCTATTACTTTGGAGTGATTTATTAAAGGATGCATTCAAGACTAATTTAGAAAAATGTTAAACGAATTATATTTGCACTAAATGAGTGGTCTCTGGACCAAAATGATAGCATTTTATTTATTTAAACAGAATTTAAATTAAGTAGCAGATTAGAGGATTTATTCTTCTGTGAAAACACGAATGTTCCCTGGACCCAATGTTCAATTTTAATTATGTAATTACTTCTAATTTATTTCTAATAAGTGTAGTGGAGCGCACGGATACAGCTAGTACTTAAATAATTTTGGTATCTTTCTGATATATTTAAGGTACCTAAGTTCATGTAGACTTATTTTTAACACGTTCTTCATCAGGCAAGCTGACATCTCAACACCATAAGCAATACCTGGAGAAACTAATAAAGACATATGTGAAAGAGCAGCCATTTCTTCTAAATCTGGACTCGTGGAAAGGGCAAGTAACTTCTTCTTTGTATGATGAAATATTTACAAATGAAGAAAATGGAGTAACGTTGAATCTTAAAGTGATTTCACCCAAATATACTGGATTATGCCAGTCCTGCGATGTTTATTCTTTTAGACAGGTGAAGATTTTTTATCAAATATTTGCGAAATAGCTCTTTCGTTTTATAAACTGGACGACAAATTGCTTCAAGGCAGGATGCCCTCAAAATTCACTCCTTAATTCACTTTCAGTGTCAGCTCCTATATTCAAAGCCATGTTGAAATATGCGTGGTATGCATCAAAATTAATAAACGAACGAGAAGTGTTTGTGAATGTGAAGGATATCTGTTTCGTGTGACTGGACAACCTTCTTTCATTTGCTGTGCATGGTGCAGGAAATATGTATGTTTTGTGTTTTTATGACATTTATAATAACAAATCATGTACAAAATGAAGTGGAATAGAAACAGAGCAGACACCAGTGATCTGCCTACGTGAGCAATAATTCCTTGTTTATCCTTTACAACACAATGTTAGTTAATTAGTAATTTGTTTAAAACATGATGAAGCGTTCAATACATTGAGAAATATGATATATGTAAATAGATAACTGTGATCACACTATTAATCGTTATTAAAAGAAGAAAAATATAGGTCCAGTTAAGATTCGAAATTAGGTTACCTGGATAACCACTCATCAGCCAACCACATGAGGTACGCTTTCACAGAGTCTAACGCTTCCCTATTAGGCACCTAACAGAAGTACGTCACAAACAATAGCCAATATTTCCAAAACGAGGGGTCATTGCCCACCCATACCAGGTATGACTTTGAACAGTACGTCTTGTACTTTCATCTCACACAATCTTATTCCATTCGGTGATATACAGAGCGTGCCTCTCCTTGTAAGCTAAGCTGTGTGCACACATTACGCAGTTCATAGCTCTCGCTGTAGTGAGTTACGGATCTTATGAACCTAATTTGTAAATTAGTGAAGTAGGGACCCAATGTCTGCCATACATTTTATTGTCGACATACCGCATTTGAATTTCTTGTTTTCTGTATGGAGGTGTCCACACCTGTGGAGTAACGGTGAGCGCGTCTGGCTGCGAAACAAGGTGGCCCGGGTTCGAATCCCTGTTGGCGCAAGTTACCTGGTTGAGGCTTTTTCCGGGGTTTTCCCTCAACCAAATACGAGCAAATGCTGGGTAACTTTCGGTGCTGTACCCCGGATTCATTTCACCGGCTTATCACCTTCATATCATTCAGACGCTAAATAACCTAGATGTTGATACAGCGTCGTAAAATAACCCAATAAAACAAACAAAAAATGTATGGTGGTATGCATCGTTCCTTAAACCTATTCAGGAACATTATCACTTCCCATCGACATCGCCTTCTCACCTGTACGTAATAGTAATATGCGTTACAAGAACGGTATGTTGATGTTTTCATGGTCGAGGGAAAGATTGAAAAAGCGAAACGTAGTTGAGCTTTTTTACTTTCCGAGAACATGAAAACAAACATACCGTTCGTGTATCATACATTAATTTGTGCGAAGATCGTTTATTACATACCTGAAAGACGAATTTCTAATAAGTTGCAATGAAATCTCTATGATTGTTTCTGTTTAATGACGGCAACTTCGGAACACCAAAATAATTTCCTTCAACACTGTTGCTATAAAATAGTTCCTGTGTTTACTATACTCCAGCAGGCCGTGATATACGTGTCTTTCCCCCCCCCCTGTCTATAAATGCGAACTTAAAACAAACGGTAAGGTTATGTAATGATTTATTTTTCATTTTAATATTTTAACAATATTATTTATACAACATATTGCAGTAATAACATCGGCATCTGGAATCTTATGATTTTTTCACGCCTTCCTTAATGTTATGTGTATCAGGAATGCAATAATTTTCGTGGAATAGTAGACTTTACTTAATTTTTGCAAATATTTAAAAACAATAATTAACATTGCAATTTAGGTGAAGTTGCAGTGGTAAGTTTCCAATTTATAATTATTACTAAGTTAAACGTCTCTAAAAAATAATATGTTCAAAGCCTAAAGCAGTAACATGTATGTGACGCATAAGCGGTAAGAAGTGGGAAATTGTTATGTGTGTTACGTTGGGAATACTGAATGTGGTATTTCACACTTACCCCGTATTGGTTCTGTGCGGAAAACAAGCAAATACGCACGATCTCGCACATACATAAATGCCTTTTAAGATCAGACAGAGTTCCGGAACTCTTACCACAGAGATTGCACTTGTATGGCTTCTCGCCTGAATGTACGCGCAAATGTATTTTTAGTGACGTTGATACAACGAAGGATTTCCACAAACATGGCATACGGACGGCTTCTCCCCCGTGTGTGAGCGAAAATGGCGTTTAGACTTTTCAAATAAGAATAACGTTTACAACAAACATAACAACTGAACGTTTTATCGACGGCGTGTGTGCGTGAAACATGCCTTTTGAGAAGGACGGAATTCGAGTAGTATTTTCCACACACATTACAACTGCATCGCTTTTCAACGGCTTCCGTGCATTTATGCCCTCTCAGACTTTGCGAAAAAGAGAAGCTTTTTAAACAAATACTGCAATTGAATGGCTTCTCGCCGGTATGTCTCCTTGTATGCTCTTTGAGATATCCCGATTCGTAAATTTTTTTCCACACACAATGCAACTGAATGGCCTCTGGCCCGTGTGCACGTTCGTATGTCTTCTCAGATTCTCCACTAGCGAGAAGTGTTTTCCACAGACATCGCAAATGAAAGGCCTTTCGCACGTGTGAACACTTGCGTGCCTTTTGAGCTGCACTGGTCCTGAGAAACACTTCCCACAAACATCGCATCTGTGCATCTCCTTGTCAGCAGGCTGCTGCTCATCTTGCGCGATATTGTCGCAGCAACCCGGCACTAGATTCTCACCAATAACTGCAATGCTGTGCATAAGACGAGGTTTTAATATAAGCTATCTATTCTATACCAATAATAAATCTGTAACCGAAATTTTTCTGATAATTTACGCTTTACCAAAAATAATTGCACCTAACACGTGTAATAAACAATCCTGAAACCGAAAATCGCTTTTTTGGAATTTTTGTTTGTCTATCTGTCTGTCTGGATGTTTGTTACCTTTTCACGTGATAATGGCAGAACGGATTTCGATGAAAATTCATATATAAATTAAGTACGTTGTAACTTAGATTTTAGGCTATATGGCAATCAAAGAACTTTATTTAAAAGGGGGGTTATAAGTGGGGCTGAATTAAAT
Organism: Periplaneta americana; assembly: GCF_040183065.1. Taxonomy (NCBI): domain Eukaryota; kingdom Metazoa; phylum Arthropoda; class Insecta; order Blattodea; family Blattidae; genus Periplaneta; species Periplaneta americana. Next base: position 177,043,761 of record NC_091132.1, on the reverse strand, counting down.
AAATCGAAATATCTCGCTTATTATTGATTTTTGTGAAAAATGTTACATCACAAAAGTTTCTTTAAAAATGATTTCCGATAAGTTTTATTCCATGCAAAATTTTGATAGGACTGATATATAAGGATATACAAGACTTTTAAAATTACAATGCAACACATTTTCACCAACGCCTAAGATTATAGCGTTGTTGTTCATACAGTAACTCTATCAAAAAAGCAGAAACATACCATCAACATAATACGTAACAAAACACATCATTACCCATTAAATATGTGCCAATCAGCCTAAATTCAGTAAACTTCAAATCCTGTAAATACGAAGTGAAATAAACCTGTTTATAACTAATTTATTACAAAATAAGTAATATTAATAAATAAACCTTGAAAACCAACAAGGTGAGTGTATGCACGTACAAATTATACTGTAGCAAACATTCCCAATCTTCAACGAAACTGCAACATTTATGAGATCGCAAAACAGCTGTTTACAATGAACTTGAAAATCAACGGCATATCTTTATTGATATAGCAGGCGAGACCAACAATTTGGCCAAAGGAGTTCGAGATCCTATGCTGAATTCTGCTTCTTATGGCTGAGGGAAAATCACGGAAAAAGCCCAACCAGGATTTGAACCAGGATCCGTTCATTACGCTGTCCATCACCTCACGGTGTAGAGTGCAATGCAGTGAACTGAGTACTCTAAATTCCTGCAAATTGTAACCGTTTTGTTCCGTTTTACATTTGCACAAGCAGCTACGTCGACTAGATATATAATCATTTTTCTTAATCACTAATATATAAGGGAACTGTGCCTATTATCGCACACGCGCCTAATATCGCACCCCATGGTTTCTGAGCTGAGAGCAGGCATAAAACCCTGAATGGAGTAGTAGCTTATTCAGTTCAATTAAAAGGAGCGTTAGCGCCCGCAGATAGATTGCTACGGGCTTCAATACACACTACACGCCTTGAGTCGGGGATAGTCAATGTGAAAATATTTGTAGTGTGCGTTGTTCGGGACGATTGTACAACTAACGGTAAGTAGCAAAATTTTTATACACTGTTAGTTTGATTTAGTTAGTCGTGTAATACTTTTAATCAGCTAAAGAAATATTGTAAACTTTTTATTTTTATTGAAACAAACTATCATGTTTCGTGTATGTTATTTGCCCAATATCGCACACTTACCGTTTTCCTATTATCAAACAGTGCGATATTAGGACGATGATGTGCGATATTAGGACGATGTTACTGCAAACTAATATAATCGTACAATGAATCTGGTAATTCGAAGGTTCATAAAAAAATTGCCATTGCAGATGAGTCCAAAACGTCGTAAGCTGTGGAAAGAGGAGGATATGAAGGCTGCAATCATATCAGTTAGGAACAAAGTCATGGGATTGCAACGTGCTTCCAATACTTTCAATATTCCTAAGTCTACTTTAAAAGATAAAGTCAATAGCAAAGAGGAGGATGTAGATAAGCTAGTGAGCACGAAACTTGGCAGAAAACCTGTACTTCCATTTGAACTCGAAGATTCTTTGGTTTCATATTGCTTAGAAATGAAGAAGCGATTTTATGGTTTATCTGCAAAGGATGTTAAAACTATGGCTTTTCAGTTAGCATCTCTGAATGGTTTGAAGCATCCATTTTCAAAGAACGATGAAGCCGCAGGATGGAAATGGCTGCACAGTTTCTTGAGAAGACACCAGGAATTGAGTCTCCGGAAACCGCAAAGCACGTCTATGGCAAATATCAGAGGCTTCAATCAGGAGAACGTAATTAAGTTTTTTGACATTTATGAACCACTGATGAACATTATAAACCATTCACCAAACAGACTGTACAACTGTGACGAGACTGGGTTGACAGTAGTTCAACACAAAGTCAACAAAGTAGTTAGTCTGAAAGGTAAGAGGCAGGTTGGATCTGTATCTTCAGCAGAGAGGGGATCTCTAGTGACTGCAGTGACCTGCATGAGCGCAGCTGGCCATTTCCTGCCCCCGTTGTTGGTTTTTCCAAGGGTCAACATGAAAACCGAACTTCTGGATGGAGCACCAAATGGTAGCTTAGCGGTGTGTCACAAATCTGGCTGGATTCAGAATGAAAGTTTTGTTCATTGGTTTCATCACTTTCTCAGCAATGTGAAGCCTACGAAAGATGACCCAGTAATTCTAGTGTTGGATGGGCATTATTCCCACACTATAAATGTTGAGCTCCTCGAACTAGCACGTGCTAATGGTGTTCATATTGTGTGTTTACCTCCACATTGCACGCATAAGATGCAGCCCTTGGATGTGGCATTTATGCTACCTTTCAAAACTTACTATGCTCAAGCAATTGAACAGTGGCTCAAACAAAATGCAGGCAGAGTAGTGACTCACTACCAGGTTGGTATGCTATTGGGAGAAGCTTTCAATAAAGCAGCAACTGTTGCTGTAGCTACAAATGGCTTCAGAAAAACTGGTCTGTATCCTTGCAACCGCCATATCTTCAGCGACTTTGAATTTCAAGAAGCTTCCCCAAATAACCATGAAGCAAGTGACCATTCACCTGAAGCTTTACCAAATAGACTACATGATGCCAACACTTCTCAACCTCGGCCAGGCCCTAGCGGTATCAACGAGCCAAAAACTCCACCAAAACCAGTCGAGAAGCAAACTACACCTTTTGTTACGCCTGTTGACTTTTCACCAGTTCCTACAATACAACAAAAAAATCCAACTGGTAGAGGACGTAAAAGTGGTTCTGCCGTTCTACTAACAAGTTCACCATATAAAAACCAATTGGCTGATGATGTTAAGAGGAAATCACCCATAGATAAGAAGACATATGAACGAAAAAGCGTTCAAAAGAAGCAGGCTGATAAAGTACCTACTCAGAGGAAGAGACAGAAAAAACAAAGCCAGATATCTTCAGATTCAGAAGGCGAAGAGTTGGATGATCCAGTATACATCTCCACTGATAATGAAGATAGTGAAGATGACGCAGAATGTCCATATTGCAACGGCAAGTTTTCTTGTGACAAAAGGGGAGAAAAATGGATCGTATGCACGAAATGTGGAATTTGGTGCCACGAAGAGTGTTCTGGAGAGGATGACTACAAAAGTTTCATTTGTGTTTATTCTTTGGAAGGTTAGATTTGGTTCCCTAAATATCTGGACTATGTATACCGTTAACTAACAGACATTCTATACCTTGGCAGTTGAATGTGTAGTTATTTACTGCCAAACACATTGTATCAGAAAATCTTATAATTTCCGACCTGTATTCGTATGCTATTTTAAAAAATAACATGTTTTGTGCTTAAATACAACATATATGTAATAAATATGTAAGAAAATTTGTTTCTGTAAAATAAACTTAGCATTTGTCCTATGTATTTTCCACAAAAAGAGGGGTGCGATATTAGGAGCACTAGTTCTCCTAGTACCGTTTTTGCAATTTTTCCTTTGTACTTGAAAAATAAATGCAAAATAAAAGTAATTTTCAAATCTGACCTCACTGATATAAACATAATAACCCCGTATTAAGAATCCATGTTTATTTCAAATTGTTGTAATATATTAATACTTGAAACATTACTTTTTCAAAATGGGTGCGATATTAGGCACAGTTCCCTTACTGCATTAGTACGTTTTGTGAAGATTCTGATATTTCTCTCATTCTTCTTGCACTTGTGCTTTTTGTATAAGTATCTGTAATTTTATTTCAATTTTTTATTTGCCTCTTCTTTCTGCATTTGTATTTTGTATATGTCTATTTGTATTCTTGAGATGTAGTGGTAGAGAAGGCCTGATGGCTAATCCGCCAGATTAAATAAATCATAAAGTAAATGAAGGAGTGAATAAATGCATAATTAAAAAATAAATTAGCGAATAAATGAATAAATAAGTAAGTAAATAATTAAAACGAATTAATAACTAAGTAAATAAAAATAAGTTGTTAAATAATTAATAAACACATAAATAAGTAAATAAATAAACAAAATAACGCGCTAGAACATGAAATGCTTAAACAAGACAGAAGTCCTGTTACATGTATCACTGTCTGAAGTGAAGAAAGAGTAGCAACACATCTTGGTATACTATTTATGTATTAGTAAGCAAACTGAATTCTAATAAATATTATTCAATTTCTATTTGTCAGTATTTAATACACGTCAAGATATAAAATAATAGGCCTAATCTCCTTTTCTAATATAAACGTAAGGAATAATAATATCTTAAAGATAGAAGATGTGAAAAAGTTCGCATCTTTTATTGTATCGGTATTTTAACGTACTCACGCGCCTGGGTATTGTCGTGCCGACGTCATCAACAATGGCCGACAGAAACGACAAGACGGATCGTTTCCATGGAAACACTGTGGTTTGCTTTTCTCGGAAGAATAGTTCGGTATGTCGGGAATGCGAACTGCGTTTCTTTTGATGAAGAAGGGAGGCTATCCCTTCACGGCGGCAGCTGCATTTGCTGGGGGCTCTCGTATGGGAGCCTTCCAGACGGCGGGAAGACCTGCGTATGCGGTTGGACCGCGGAAGGAAGGACCTGCGGGTGCGGAAGGCGGAACCCGATTTTCGTTCGGTAAGCCCGATTTCGTCAAAATTGTGTGGATCGTTGGGGCGATAGGGTTGGGGGGCTACTACCTCTGGAGTAGGCAGTCCAGGGGACACGAGGGGTGCCTCCACGCCCCCTGAGCCTGTCCCTCCGCCTTCATCGCCTCAGCCTTCCCCAACACACCCCCGGTACTGTACAAAATTCAAATACTTTTATGCTCCCCCCTGCACTGAAATACACCCACAACAAGTGAGACGACGATCACGCCGCTCACGCCGCACACACCCACCGCCATCTTCGCCACCTACACCAGTACCGCCACTACCCCCGCCTCCCCCCCATGGTATTCTCAGGGGTACTGAGAAAGACCAGGGGGCCGACCGTCCGCGCCCGAGGGTCACGTTTGACCTTCCTCCTGAGGAACCTCAGGGGGAAGCGATGGCGGGACCTTCTACAGCGGGCGGCCTAGGCACTGACACTACCCCCCCACACAATACAGACGTCAGTCCTCCCCAGTCAAGTCGGCAGGATGAGTCCAGTACGGACAGTGAGGACTCTGACTCAGGCAGGATGTCGGAGGAACAGAGACCCTTTGAACCCTTTCGACTTTGGAAACCTATCCCGGCTGAAGAAGCTTTGGAAAGATTTTTGGACTCGGTTAGAAAACAATCTGGACGGAGGTAGGGGAACACTTCCGCGGCTGCGGTCCTGGATCCAAATTCTGGTCGACCTGGTTGGCGAGTTGGTATAGCGCTGGCCTTCTCTGCCCAAGGTTGCGGGTTCGATCCCGGGCCAGGTCGATGGCATTTAAGTGTGCTTAAATGCGACAGCCTCATGTCAGTAGATTTACTGGCATGTAAAAGAACTCCTGCGGGACAAAATTCCGGCACACCGGCGACGCTGATATAACCTCTGCAGTTGCGAGCGTCGTTAAATAAAAAACATAACATTTTATACAGTCGACCTGGTTGGCGAGTTGGAATAGCGCTGGCCTTCTCTGCCCAAGGTTGCGGATTAGATCCCGGGCCAGGTCGATGGCATTTAAGTGTGCTTAAATGCGACAGGCTCATGTCAGTAGATTTACTGGCATGTAAAAGAACTCCTGCGGGACAAAATTCCGGCACACCGGCGACGCTGATATAACCCCTGCTTTTGCGAGCGTCGTTAAATAAAACCAAATTTTCTAAAACAAAAAAAAAATTAATAAATAAAAAATAAAAAAAATTAAAAAATTGCAAACCACAAAAATTTAATGCACTGTCCAATGGTAGGGAGGTTGGGAAGGGCAGGGCGGAACTCGACATGCAGCCACCTCCACGTGGTGAATTCTGGGTTGTTTCAGTTCATACGGAATGAAACAAGCGAAGAGCTGCATCTCAACTGTGAAAGGTGGTACAAAAATTCATACAGGGTGGAAGATGTTCGATAACAGTAAGTTCACGCACTAAATGCTTAAGATTAAATAACCGAAGCTTCCTTCTCCATTTCTTTATTTTTATTTAGTAAGAAATCGATTTTGTTTCTAGGAAAGGTCGCTATATCGCAGTGAATTCAGTAGCAGTTGCCAACAGACGGCAACACTCTTCCCTGCAGCACAGATGACAGTCACGAGGAGATCGCCCTCACACCCTGTACTCGCCGTGCTCTGGCTTAAGATGAATGTAACAAAAACATTATCGTCGTTGTTCCTACAATATCTTCTATGTGCAAAATATATTTTTTTTCAGTAGGAAGAATAAACACATTTATTAGTGGGATTTTGTTAATTTATTTACTCTACAAATTAAATAACATCTATGTGCAGTCAGACTACATAATTGATAACAATAATCTACGCTTAATAAGCCAGCGTCTCACAACTTCAAAAATATATGCTTAATATTCACATAGGAGATTACATGTTCCTCTACTTCACATGGGAGGAATTGCATTGCATAGGCTACAATATAACAAGCGGTAGTAACGAGTATACAGTTACAATGAGACTGAAAAATTGAGTTTAATTAAACAATTTAAATTTTTCAAAGTATAACATTTTTTGATGTGTATTAGGAGTCATAAAGAGAACAGCACTCGACCGACTGCGCCATCCACACCGACTACTTCACTTTGCTTATCCCCTCTTCTACTTTGTGTGTCCTCATTTTCATAGCTCTCCGTATATAAATATTACAGATATTTATATTTAGTTGGTACTATTCTAATACACATTTCTATTGTGACGAGAAACGACCAGTAGATTTTATCCAGTGTCCTCTCTTTCAATGTAATCTCGTTCTGCTTTAAAACTCCTAGTTGAGAAATTAAAATCTGTAGTTTGAAGTGATCCCCATTCGAGGTAGGGTGCAGAAAGACTGGAAAATAGTTTCTAATGTCGGCTTTAGGCATAGTAAAGGTCATGTAGCACGTACAGTATGAGCGAATCCAGAAATGCATATAGAGTGTTAGTGGGAGAGCGCAGAGAAAAAGATATTCGGGAATGCGGAAACGTAGATGGAAGGATAATATTAAAATGGATTTGAGGGAGGTGGAATATAACAGAGACTGGATTAATCTCGCACAGGAGAGGGACAGATAGCGGGCTTATTTGAGGGCGACAATGAACCTCCGGGTTCCTTAAAAGCCGTAAGTATGTATATAGGTGATGTTACATGTTTGATCATTGAATAAGCAGGCAGTACAAGCATCTGACAAAGACAGTACGCACATTTACCCCACATTTCCTACTTTGTTTCTATTGCAAAACAAAATTTTGGCTATAAGTAAACTTAAGGTGAATTCAATGTTGCGACTGGAGTATCTACAATTTAGCCATTCATTGCAAAGTATCGGCTCAAGTAGGTAATCTAAAAACCTGGTGTTATTTTTCACAGCAAAGACATGCTACAACGTCAATAATTTTGTATGTATGTATTTTCAAATTATGCCGGTACTAAAAACCAATTTTACATTATTCGCATACACAAATCTATATGTTGTTTATAAAATGAAATTGAAAATTGTAATACCAGGATCTAATTCTAGCGAGGAATAGATAGACAAAAACATAGAAAAGTCACAATATACATACTTTGTAGACTAACATTTAAACACCATAATAAGATATTTAACAAGTAGGATACATAAAGATGATTATTATAAAGTTGATAAGAATAATATATGTTATAATTTGAGATAACTTATATAATAATTTCAGAATGAAGAAAAGATTATGTTGAGAATGAAGATGGATTATTATATTATTATTATTATTATTATTATTATTATTATTATTATTATTATTATTATTAGCTTAGTTGGTAGAGCAGCTGGCTACGGACTGAAAGGTCCGGGGTTCGAAACCAGATGGTGACAGGATATTTTGCGTTGCCAAACTTTCAGAACGGCCCCGACGTTCACTCAGCCTCCTACAAAATTGAGTACCGGGTCTTTCCCGGGGGTAAAAGGCGGTCAGAGCGTGGTGCCGACCACACCACCTCATTCTAGTGGCGAGGTCATGGAAAGCATGGGGCTCTACCTCCATGCCCCCCAAGTGCCTTCATGGCATGTTACGGGGATACCTTTACGTTTATTAATAATATTATTATTATTATTATTATTATTATTATTATTAATAGTGTCATTAGCAGCAAATCATATAGGCCTAGATATATTAACGAAAATGTAAAATTGACAGAAATGATACAATGTACTTAGAGAACAAATAAACTTGTTTTAAAATACATTATACATAACATAAACTAGGGAACTCTGTCCTATGACTATTTGTATCTGGAATTGAAAATTTCATTACTACAAGACGGCAATTCTAGCTGAAGTTTTATTATCGAATTATATAGACATGGGCCATTATTTGCACTACAGGTATGTACTGTTGTCAAAAGAAAAAGTGGCCGCTCTCCAGAAGCAAAGTTCCCTTCGGGTATCTTCGCTACAATTCGGAGACAGGCGATGTTACATGTTGTTGTACTACGTAGCCTGATATCTACAGTTATAATTCAAGTATTCTTTGTGTTACCTACTTAATAGCGTAATGGTAGCGTTCCTGCCTTATGCTGAGGTCCTGCGTTCGAATACAACCAAGTTCTTTTTATGTTCTATTTTGTATTGTTTTTAAGGCAGAGATACAATACATACATAATTGGTCCTTTCTCTTTTATGATTATTTTAGTAATTAACATCAGGTTCATGAATGTGTTATGTCATGACTTTATCATTATTTATTATGACATTATTGCTGCAAATGTGACGTCACACTGGGAGGTCAGAGCTGGCAATCGAGCACAGCAGTCGCTTTAAACTTAGTTATGGTGACAAAGATTGCGCGAATTTTTTTAATCTACGCGAAAGAAATATGCAATAGAATGCCGGGCTGTGTTATGTATGGCTACAACAGCCACTCGAAGAAAACGAAATGAACCAACATAAGATACTACGGATTTCCGAAGGACAAGGACGTAGCGACTAGCGAGCTCGTGGATCACTGTCCAAGGGCGGACAAGTTCAATTTATAAGACGCTAAATTACGACTTTTAAAACAAGAATGTTTGTTCTGACATTACAATAACTTCATAAAAGTAATACACTTGTTAAAGTCTTTCTCACGGCAGTAGAAACATTTGAATGTAAGCACTTACAAATATATTGCATATTATGGATGTGGAATTAATAATAATAATAATAATAATAATAATAATTATTATTATTATTATTATTATTATTATTATTATTATTATTATTATTATTATTATTATTATTATTATTATGTTATTTTGTTGTGCTTGGCCATTAATTTATTTTCACCTTCAATGCACAGAGTCCGTATAGGCCAGTTTCTATCTGATGCTTTTCCAATTTATTGCGGGCTAACTTCGCTTTAGAATATGCCATTAGGAAAGTTCAGGATTACAGGCAGGGTTTGGAATTGAACGGGTTACATCAGCTTCTTGTCTTTGCGTATGACGTGAATATGTTAGGAGAAAATCCACAAACGATTAGGGAAAACACGGAAATTTTACTTGAAGCAAGTAAAGCGATCGGTTTAGAAGTAATTTCCCGAAAAGAAAAAGTATATGATTATGTCTCGTGACCAGAATATTGTACGAAATGGAAATATATAAAAATTGGAGATTTATCCTTCGAAGGGTTGGAAAAATTCAAATATCTTGGAGCAACAGTAACAAATATAAATGACACTCGGGAGGAAATTAAACGCAGAATAAATATGGGAAATGCGTGTTATTATTCGGTTGAGAAGCTTTTATCATCTAGTCTGCTGTCAAAAAATCAGAAAGTTAGAATTTATAACACAGTTATATTACCGGTTGTTCTGTATGGTTGTGAAATTTGGACTCTCACTCTGAGAGACGAACATTGATGAAGGGTGTTTGAGAATAAGGTGCATAGGAAAATATTTGGGGCTAAGCGGGATGAAGTTACAGGAGAATGGAGAAAGTTACACAACGCAAAACTGCACGCATTGTATTCTTCACCTGACATAATTAGGAACATTAAATCAAGACGTTTGAGATGGGCAGGGCATGTAGCACGTAAGGGCGAATCCAGAAATGCATATAGACTGTTAGTTGGGAGACCGGAGGGGAAAAGACCTTTAGGGAGACCGAGACGTAGATGGGAGGATAATATTAAAATGGATTTTAGGGAGGTGGGATATGATGATAGAGACTGGATTAATCTTGCCCAGGATAGGGACCGATGGCGGGCTTATTAGAGGGCGGCAATGAACCTTCGGGTTCCTTAAAAGCCAGTAAGTAAGTAAGTAAGTATGTGCAGAGAGTTATTGCTGAATCGCCAGCATATTATCATTGTTCATAATTATAATGTCCCGTAACAAATATTTATTTTCATCAACGATGCCTTCGAGTAACATAATCAAGATCAGAACCGCCTCAATGTAATGCTTTACTGAAGGCAAGGCTGGATATTGGTCCCTGCGTGACGTCATCTGTGCAAGTGAGAGGGGACGATAGCTGCGCACCGCCTCGCCAGTATTCTTCCACCATGGGACATACATAAGTGTTCTGCCCATGGGCAGGTCCTTCAATGCTAACCCAACATTCTCCAATCTTTCCTATTTTCTGCCTGCCTCTAGTCTCCGAACATAATCCACATATCTTAATGTCGTCTATTATTTGATATCTTCTTCTGCCCCGAACTCTTCTCCCGTTCACCATTCCTTCCAGTGCATCCCTCAGTAGGCAGTTTCTTCTCAACCAGTGACCCAACAAATTCCTTTTTCTCTTTCTAATCAGTTTCACCATCATTCTTTCTTCATCCACTTTTTCAACACAGCTGCATTTCTTATTCTGGCTGTTCACTTCACACGTTCCATTTTTCTCCACATCCACATTTCAAATGCTTCTATTCGTTTCTCGTCATTTCATCGTAATGTCCACGTTTTTTCCTCATATAGTGCCACACTACACGCAAAACACTTCACTAGTCTATTCCTTAGTTCTTTTTCCAAAGGTCCCCGGAAGTTGCTCCTTTTTCTGTTAAAAGCTTCCTTTGCTCATCTTTGCGATTTTTCTTGCGATGGATAAATGCGCAAACTTCCCATTCCTTTCCGCACACCACTGTCTCTTTCGAATCTTAATAGATCCCAGCGGCCCAAGCGTGGCGGTGAGAGAGTGGATTTGACTAATTGGGCCCACCGAAATTCACCGCATGAGTTAAATATTAGTTCTATCAGGATTTTTGACCTGATCAGAACCGGGAAATCCCAATTAGCCTTTGCCCCTCGCATCCTGGACGAACTTGTAGAAATCGTTAGAAAATCTGGGAGGGGGATTGGGCCACTTTTTCCGCAAATGTTTCTTTACTTGTGCCCTCGTAGTTCAGTCGGAAAAACGTCGGAATTTAGACGTAAACGTCTCAGTTTCAATTCTTCGTCACTGCTTTTCATGTTATTGTCTTTGAAGATAGTATAATATAATAAAATAAATAGAAAAAACTAACACCAGTATTATGCAACTGTATTGTTCCAAACCTAATATTAAATTTATGTTATTTATGTTGCTTAAGAACGATAACAGAATATAAATGATAACTTGAATATTATTTATATCGCTAACAACGATAACAGAATATAAATAACTTCAATATTATTTATACAGGATCACTAAAGAACGATAACAATATAAATGGTAAATATCGGTTTCTTTAATATAATATATAATTACTTATTTAAGGCGGTCTTGGATCTCAGTGGAGGACGGTTGAACTTCATTAGTAGAAGGGGTGGGAGTGAAGTATATTCGAAAACTCAGGTGCAATAATAATTGAAGTAAAAATAAAATGATGTCCCTGTAGTAAACGATTCGATGTGTAGATTTAAGGTTCAATTAAAGTAACAATGTTATTTGATAGGTTTGAGCTACAAAATTAATTAGGTTTCCATCACAGACATTTCATTTAAGAATATTTATATATTTGGTTAATACTAAAAACATTAAATTCGGAATGGATCAAGTTTATTGAAACGAAAATCACAAAATTTATCAGGAACACGCGTAACTTATTCCTGAGTTCGTTGTGCGCAAGAAAGTGGCTTGTATTCAGAGTGTTAAGAATCTATTTCTCTTTAGAGAGCAGTTCGCTGTGAATCAAACCGTAACCCGTCTCCACCTACGCATACTTATGAAATTTATGCCCAACCAACGTATACATAAGCGATTCACATATTTCCGGGTAGGTGAATCAAATCAGGACGCGAAGTCTAAAAACAAATTTGCTGTTGAAATTGTTGTTCGCACTAAGAAGAAACTATCAGGTACAAAAATAATACAATGTAAAGTAATGACAAAGATTATTTTCTCACTGTTGTATACATAGCAATATAGCTGTAAGAGAAATAGGCCTACAACTAGCATCGGTCTGTTTTTTTTTTTCAGTGCGTGTTGGTAATTTGCTGGATTGTGTTTGCAAGCGCTGGGTTATATACGTCTATTTGATATTGCTTTTATTTATGTTTACTTAATTATTAGTCTTCTTACTTTATTAATACTTAATTTGCAACAGCGAAATAAATATAGTCCTATGAGTTGCAGTCAGCAATTCTTCGCAAAGTTATGGACAATACACTAAAAAGAGCCACTCTTTGTGAACTGCGAATGGCGGTCATTTGAAGGACATAATTTTTCATACCTAGTGTTTTCACATTTCCCAACAGTGCACTTCTCATCTCAGACAGGAATAATTTTGTGCATGCTCAAACAAAAAAGTTATAAGGCATTGAAACCAATGCGTGACATATGTGCCACCCTTAAATAGATAGATACACAACAGCCACTCGAAATAGAAACTGAGCAGAATCCACTCTATGTTATCATAGATTTCGTACCGTCCGCACGCACTAGTATATCGCTGTACGTGTGTGTGACGTCTTTGATCGCAGTCTGCTGCGTTTTTCTGCAACGTCCTGCCCGCTGCGTTAGCCCGCATTCTGTGTGGCAAAGCCTTAAATGAGCGGCAAATAACGTGTTCATGTGCTTTCTGCGAACGCGAACGAAAGAGCTAAAATGGCGGGCGATTTTATTAAGTATTTATAGAGCCTCAAGAAATGAATCAACTAATCACAAGACGCACACGTTTAAATGTAGCCGACCTGCAACGCGATTCGCTGCCGGAAATTAGAGCGACGGGACTATAATGCTCAGTTTGTTGTGTATTTAGCTATAGTATTGTTGTAACTTTGAAAAAATAGTTGCATTGCTAGTGGAAGCATGGAAACATGTCATCTGAATGATTTAGCGACTAGCTGCCATCCATTCTGAAAACTTGTGGATAAGAAATCCGTTCGAGTGTGGTGTAATGCAATTAAAAACTTTGTCTGAGGACGAGCAAGATGAACTTGTTGATGTTCCTTGTAATGGTTCATTTAAAATATTTTTCAAAGAATGTACACTTGATCACTTCAGGTGAAGGTATTTTCTGAGTATAATAAAATAGGTGAAAATACATTGAAACACCTAGATCCATTTTGTAGCACATACTGTATCTCTGTGAACAAACATTTTCAATATTTTGTTTCCTGAAAAACAAACATAGAAATTGGCTCGATGTTGAATCTGATTTAAGGCTAAAATTAGCAAATATTGAACTAGATGTGGTTAGAATTGTCCCAAACAAGAAGAGGTGTGATTTTTTCCATGACATCTAGATTCAGGTATTTACTCTATGTTCAATTTAATTGTTGTTAATACTGCTACCTACGTCTCAACTTCTAATTCTACGCAGATACTAAAATTTAAAGTTGTGGGTCCTAGCACGCCTTAAACACAAAAGGGCGTCCACAACTCAGAAGTTGGTTTATGGTGCGTGCGGACCTGCTCTCTGTATGCAACCATTTGGTTTGTTATGTCGGTCTAGTAACCGCTAATCAGGTGCGTTTTTTGCGTTAATTTCTAATTCCAAGAGTATTGGTACGCAAAAATAGAAGTGAATAGTGTTTCTTTGTATATGCGAAAGTATTAGTAGCAGTAGGATCTCTGTTCTATGTGCTCGTCTCATATACCTTCAAGGAAATAACTCAGGTGTCACCAGATGGATTAGAATTAGATTAATGGTAAAACTCCATAACTGGAGTCGAACCTGCAGTCTTCCAGCTTGCATCACAGCACTGAACCTAGATTCTAGTGCGTACCTCACATCAAATTATTTTTCATAAATACTTTTTACTTCGTTATTTAACGACAATCTATCAACTACTAGGTCATTTAGCGTCGATGGTGTTGGTGATAGATGGTATGAAGCGTGATGAAACCGAGGATTCGAAATAGATTACCTGACATTCTCCTTACGGTTCGAGAAAACCTCGGAAACAACACAACCAGGTAATCAGCGCAACAGGGACTCGAATCCACGCCCGAGCACAACTCCGGATCAGCAGCCAAACGCGCTTCTGCCCGAGCCACGCCTGTGGCTTCACAAATAAATTTGCAAGTGGTAGATTATAGTCCCTTCCTGAATCCGTAATAAATTGTCGCTATAGTTACAAAGATAAAAAATTAAAAAACTGACATGCAGCCAACAGGCAATTAGAAAGCGAACATGGTGTGAACCGCTGCTTCCGTCATCTTGCAAGATGCCGCCAGTGGTAGTTTCCTCACTGCTGAGGGTTTCTTCGATTAAAAGAAAACAGATATAGTACACAATAATTTTCAAACACAGTACAAATTTTGAAAGTAACTTCTATTAAGATTGTTTTATATTCTCTCTGAAAAGTTCTCTGTCTGTTATATATTCTTCCGTAAGCACATGTGTCTGTATACTTCGTTGCACCTTGTACATAGCACCTTATTGCACACATTAAGGTAAGGAAAAAGTTTTTTAAAAGAGTATAGCAGCCATATTGCGAACAAGTCATATATTTATTCTTGCAGTCGGTCAACATTGTGTACACGTGAATGGAATAGCGAAAAACAAATTCAAGTTTCTCTTTCTAAAAATGAGTCTTCTCAGAAGTAAAAAAAATTCACCAAATATCAATATTATTCTCCCATAAACCCTTCCTCTAAAAGCAGTGCGTGATGGCCAGTGGTCCTGAAGAAGCCCAACTGTACGTAGCATAAGAGAACACGTCACGTAAGCGGTAAGAAGAGAGAAATTGTTGTGTGTGTTACGTTGGGAATACAGAATGTGGTATTTCACACTTACCGCGTATTGGTTCTGTGCGGAAAACAAGCAAATACGCACGATCTCGCACAAACATAAATGCCTTTTAAGATTAGACAGAGTTCCGGAACTCTTACCACAGAGATTGCACTTGTATGGCTTCTCGCCTGTGTGTACCCGCAAATGTATTTTTAGTGACGCACAAACATCGCATACGAACGGCTTCTCCCCCGTGTGTGAGCGAACATGGCGTATTAGACTTTACAATTAAGAATAACGTTTACCACAAACATAACAGTTGAACGTTTTATCGACGGCGTGTGTGCGTGCAACATGCCTTTTGAGGAGAACGGAATTCGAATAGTAATTTCCACACACACTCACACACACTACAACTGCATTGCTTTTCAACGGCTTCAGTGCATTTATGCCCTCTCAGACTTTGCGAAAAAGAGAAACTTTTTAAACAAATGTTGCAATTGAATGGCTTCTCGCCGGTATGTCTCCTTGTATGCTCTTTGAGATATCCCGATTCGTAAAATTTTTTCCACACACGATGCAACTGAATGGCCTCTGGCCCGTGTGAACGTTCGTATGTCTTCTTAGATTCTCCACTAGAGAGAATTGTTTTCCACAGGCATCACAAATGAAAGGCGCTTCGCCCGTGTGAACACTTGCGTGCCTTTTGAGCTGCACTGGTCCTGAGAAACACTTTCCACAAACATCGCATCTGTGCAGCTGCTTGTCAGCAGGCTGCTGATCATGTTGTGCGATATTGTCGCAGCAACCCGGCACTAGATTCTCACCACTAACTGCAATGCTGTGCAGAAGACGAGGTCTTAATATAACCGATCTATTCTATACTAATAATAAATCTGTAACCGAAATTTTTCTGGTAATTTACGCTTTACCAAAAATAATTGGCCCTAACACGTGTAATTAACCATCCTGAAACCGAAAATCGCTTTTTTTTTATTTTTGTTTGTATGTCTGTCTGTCTGGATGTTTGTTACCTTTTCACGTGATAATGGCTGAACGGATTTCGACGAAAATTCAAATATAAATTAAGTTCGTTGTAGCTTAGATTTTAGGCTATATGGCATTCAAAATACTTTATTTAAAAGGGGGTTTATAAGGGGGCCTGAATTAAATAAACCGAAATATCTCGCTTATTATTGATTTTTGTGAAAACTATTACATCACAAAAATTTCTTTAAAAATGATTTCCGATAAGTTTTATTCCAGGCAAAATTTTGATAGGACTGATATTTAAGGATATACAGGGACATCATTTTATTTTTACTTCAATTTTTATTGTACCTGTGTTTTTTAATGTACTTCACTCCCACCCCTTCTACTAATCAAGTTCAATCACCCTCCACACAGATCCAAGACCGCATATACACTCATAGTAGCTTTACGTTCAGAGTAAACAGTATGTTCCAAAAATATGTTCGCGTTTTCCAGTGACGAAAGAGCTTTCAATATTGAATCATTTTCGCACAGGTACTGTCGTCCAATTTACTACGTCGCATCCCGGTTTCCCCTACCTGCTTCTATTCGCCTTTCTGTAAAGGCTAGTGGCTGGTCTATCTTAGCTCTTTTCTGAGAACATTAATTTCTGTTAGGAATTGGACGTCTATGTAATATTATACCCATACAATTGTTTAAAATAACTTAAATAAAAGAGCCTCGTTAAGTAATTAAATGTCACGTGATTTCCTCCTTTTCTACGACCCTGCGATACAACCACTTGGGACGGACAGTAGATAGCATGTTTGAGTAATTTTAACTTTTCGGATCGGCCAGAAATTAATATTAAATTTACAGTACGTAAAGTACTCTTTTATAGAGTAGGTACAGAATTATTTCAACATGAGTTACTAGTACGAAGGACGAAACTGGTAATTGGAATTAGGTACAATAGTCTATAGTGCGATAATATGCACATTAGAACTGAAGCCTGTATCGAAATGAACGGCCACCAATTTAAAAAATGTGCTTAAATATCCATATTATGATTATTTTTCAATTTAACTTCATTCTCTATAGTGTACGCTAATGTGCTCTAGACATTATAATATACGTTGCATAATGTATACATCCACATGGCTAGCTCAGTTCGTGAGTAAAAACACTCATTGTTAATACTGTACTGTATTTTGATTAAATAAAAACCTAATGAAAACTATCAAAGTCAAAAGCGTGATATTTCCTAGTTTAGGTAAATGGATGAACTACTTTTCTTCCCTCCTATACCTTGTAAAGTGATATGTTTGTATTTTACGCCAGTATCATCGAACTCTAGTTGTGGAAGGGGGTAGGCAAACGGTATTTGCGGTTCTCAATCTTGATCAAAAGGTATAGACAGGTTAATATTAAAAATGTTAGTAAAAATGAAATGATGTCCCTGTACAAGACTTTTAAAATATCAATGCAACACATTTTCACCAACGCCTCAGATAATAGCGTTCTTGTTCATACAGTAACTCTATGAAAAATGCAGAAACATACCTTCAACATAATACGTAACAAAACACATCATTACCCATTAAATATGTGCCAATCAGCCTAAACTCAGTGAACTTTAAATCCTGTACATACGAAGTGAAAAGAAACATGTTTATAACTAATTTATTACAAATGAAATAATATTAATAAACAAAAATTAAAAACCAACAAGGTGAGTGTATGCACGTACAAATTATACTGTAGCAGACATTCGGAATCTTCAATGTAACTGAATCACTTACGGGATCGCAAAACAGATGTTTACAATGAACTTGAAAATCAACGGCATATCTTTATTGATATAGCAGGCGTGACCCAACAATTTGGCCAAATGAGTTCGAGGTCCTACGCTGAATTCTGCTTCTTATGGCTGAGGGAAACCCCGGAAAAAGCCCAACCAGGATTTGAATCAGGATCCGTTCATTACGCTGTCCGTCACCCCACGGTGTAGAGTGCATTGCAGTGAACTGAGTACTCTAACTTCCTGTAAATTGTAACCGTTTTGTTCCGCTTTACATTTGCACAAGCAGCTACGTAGACTACTTCTAGATATTTAATCATTTTTCTTAATCACTAATATATACTGCTTCAATTTTTTATTTGCCTCTTCTTTCTGCATTTGTTTCTTGTATATGTCTATTTGTATTCTTGAGATGTAGTGGTAGAGAAGGCCTGATGGCCAATCCGCCAGATTAAATAAATCAAAAAGTAAATGAAGGGATGAATAAATGAATAAATAAATAGATAAATTTGTGAATAAATGAATAAATAAATCAGTAAATAATTAAAACGAAGAAATAACTAAGTAAATAAAAATAAGTTGTTAAATAATTAATAAACACATAAATAAGTAAATAAATAAACAAAATAAAGCGCTAGAACATGAAATGCTTACACAAGACAGAAGTCCTGTTACATGTATCACTGTCTGAAGTGAAGAAAGAGTAGCAACACATCTTGGTATACTATTTATGTATAAGTAAGCAAACTGAATTATAATAAATATTATTCAATTTCTATTTGTCAGTATTTAATACTCGTCAAGATATAAAATAATAGGCCTAATCTCCTTTTCTAATATAAATGTAAGGAATAATAATATCTTAAAGACAGAAGATGTGAAATCGTTCGCATCTTTTATTGTATCGGTATTTCAACGTAGTCACGCGCCTGGGTATTGTCGTGCCGACGTCATCAACAATGGCCGACAGAAACGACAAGACGGATCGTTTCCATGGAAACACTGTGGTTTGCTTTTCTCGGAAGAATAGTTCGGTATGTCTGGAATGCGAACTGCGTTTCTTTTGCTGAAGAAGGGAGGCTATCCCTTCACGGGGGCAGCTGCATTTTCTGGGGGCTCTCGTACGGGAGCCTTCCAGACGGCGGGAAGACCTGCGTATGCGGTTGGACCGCGGAAGGAAGGACCTGCGGGTGCGGAAGGCGGGCCCCGATTTTCGTTCGGTAAGCCCGATTTCTTCAAAATTGTGGGGATCGTTGGGGCGATAGGGTTGGGGGGCTACTACCTCTGGAGTAGTGGCAGTCCAGGGGATACGAGGGGTGCCTCCACGCCCCCTGAGCCTGTCCCTCCGCCTTCATCGCCTCAGCCTTCCCCAACACACCCCCGGTACTGTACAAAATTCAAATACTTTTATGCACCCCCCTGCACTGAAATACACCCACAACAAGTGAGACGACGATCACGCCGCTCACGCCGCACACACCCACCGCCATCTTCGCCACCTACACCAGTACCGCCACTACCCCCGCCTCCCCCCCATGGTATTCTCAGGGGTACTGAGAAAGACCAGGGGGCCGACCGTCCGCGCCCGAGGGTCACGTTTGACCTTCCTCCTGAGGAACCTCAGGGGGAAGCGATGGCGGAACCTTCTACAGCGGGCGGCCTAGGCACTGACACTACCCCCCCACACAATACAGACGACAGTCCTCCCCAGTCAAGTCGGCAGGATGAATCCAGTAAGGACAGTGAGGACTCTGACTCAGGCAGGATGTCGGAGGAACAGAGACCCTTTGAACCCTTTCGACTTTGGAAACCTATCCCGGCTGAGGAAGCTTTGGAAAGATTTTTGGACTCGGTTAGAAAACAATCTGGACGGAAGTAGGGGAACACTTCCGCGGCTGCGGTCCTGGATCCAAATTCTGGTCGACCTGGTTGGCGAGTTGGTATAGCGCTGGCCTTCTCTGCCCAAGGTTGCGGGTTCGATCCCGGGCCAGGTCGATGGCATTTAAGTGTGCTTAAATGCGACAGGCTCATGTCAATAGATTTACTGGCATGTAAAAGAACTCCTGCGGGACAAAATTCCGGCACACCGGCGACGCTGATATAACCCCCTGCTTTTGCGAGCGTCGTTAAATAAAACCAAATTTTCTAAAACAAAAAAAAATAATAAATAAATAAAAAATAAAAAAAAATTAAAAAATTGCAAACCACAAAAATTCAATGCACTGCCCAATGGTAGGGAGGTTGGGAAGGGCAGGGCGGAACTCGACATGCAGCCACCTCCACGTGATGAGTTCTGGGTTGTTTCAGTTCATACGGAATGAAACAAGCGAAGAGCTGCATCTCAACTGTGAAAGGTGGTACAAAAATTCATACAGGGTGGAAGATGTTCGATAACAGTAAGTTCACGCACTAAATGCTTAAGATTAAATAACAGAAGCTTCCTTCTCCATTTCTTTATTTTTATTTAGTAAGAAATCGATTTTGTTTCTAGGAAAGGTCGCTATATCGCAGTGAATTCAGTAGCAGTTGCCAACAGACGGCAACACTCTTCCCTGCAGCACAGATGACAGTAACGAGGAGATCGCCCTCACACCCTGTACTCGCCATGCTCTGGCTTAAGATGAATGTAACAAAAACATTATCGTCGTTCTTCCTACAATATCTCCTATGTGCAAAATATAATTTTTTTCAGTAGGAAGAATAAACACATTTATTAGTGGGATTTTGTTCATTTATTTACTCTACAAATTAAATAACATCTATGTGCAGTCAGACTACATAATTGATAACAATAATCTACGCTTAATAAGCCAGCGTGTCACAACTACAAAAATATATGCTTAATATTCACATAGGAGATTACATGTTCCTCTACTTCACATGGGAGGAATTGCATTGCATATGCTACAATATAACAAGCGGTAGTAACGAGTATACAGTTACAATGAGACTGACAAATTCAGTTTAATTAAACAATTTAAATTGTTCAAAGTGTAATATTTTTTGATGTGTATTAAGAGTCATAAAGCGAATAGCACTCGACCGACTGCGCCATGCAGACCGACTACTTCACTTTGCTTATCCCCTCTTCTACTTTGTGTGTCCTCATTTTCACAGCTCTCCGCATATAAATATTAGAGATATTTATATTTAGTTGGTACTATTCTAATACTCGCTTCTATTGTGACGAGAAACGACCAGTAGATTTTATCCAGTGTCCTCTCATTCAATGCAAGCTTGTTCTGCTTTAAAACTCCAAGTTGAGAAATTAAAATCTGTAGTTTGAAGTGATCCCCATTCGAGGTAGGGTGCAGAAAGACTGGAAAATAGTTTCTAATGTCGGCTTTAGGCATAGTAAAGGTCATGTAGCTCGTATGGGCGAATCCAGAAATACATACAGAGTGTTAGTTGGGAGACCGGGGGGAAAAAGACCTTTGGGGAGACCGAGACGTAGATGGGAGGATAATATTAAAATGGATTTGAGGGAGGTGGGATATGATGATAGAGACTGGATTAATTTTGCTCAGGATAGCGACCAATGGCGGGCTTAAGTGAGGGCGGCAATGAACGTCCGGGTTCCTTAAAAGCCAGTAAGTAAGTAAGTACGTAAGTAAGTAAGTAAGTAAGTAAGTAAGTGCACAGAGTTATTGCTGTATCATCAGCATATTATCATTGTTTATAATTACAATGTCCCGTAACAAATATTTATTTTCATCAACGATGCCTTCGAGTAACATAATCAAGATCAGAACCGCCTCAATGTAATGCTTTACTGAAGGCAAGGCTGGATATTGGTCCCAGCGTGACGTCATCTGTTTAGGTGAGAGGGGACGATAGCTGCGCACGGCCTCGCCAGTATTCTTCCACCATGGGACATACATAAATGGGCAGGTCCTTCAATGCAAACCCAACATTATCCAATCTGTCCTATTTTCTGTCTTCCTCTTAGTCTCCGCACATAATCCACATATCTTAATGTCGTCTATTATTTGACTTCTTCTGCCCCGAACTCTTCTCCCGTTCACCATTCCTTCCAGTGCATCCCTCAGTAGGCAGTTTCCTCTCAACCAGTGACCCAACCAATTCCTTTTTCTCTTTCTAATCAGTTTCACCATCATTCTTTCTTCATCCACTTTTTCCAACACAGCTGCATTTCTTATACTGTCTGTTCACCACACGTTTCATTTTTCTCCACATCCACATTTCAAATGCTTCAATTCGTTTCTCTTCATTTCATCGTAATGTCCACGTCTTTTCCTCACACAGTGCCACACTCCACACAAAACACTTCACTAGTCTATTCCTTAGTTCTTTTTCCAGGGGTCCCCAGAAGTTCCTCCTTTTTCTGTTAGAAGCTTCCCTTGCGATTTTTCTTGGGAAGGATAAATGCGCGAACTTCCCATTGCTTTCCGCACACCACTGTCTCTTTCGCATCTTAATAGATCCTAGGGGCCCAAGCTTGGCGGTGAGAGAGTGGATTTGACTAATTGGGCCCTCCGGACTTCACCGAAATTCACCGCAAGTGTTAAATGTTAGTTCTATCAGGATTTTTGACCTGATCAGAACCGAGAAATCCCAATCAGCCTTTGCCCCCCGCATCCTGGACGAACTTGTACAAATCGTCAGAAAATCTTGGAGGGGGATTGGGCCACTTTTTCCAGAAAATGTTTCTTTACTTGTGCCCTCGTAGTTCAGTCGGAAAAACGTCGGAATTTAGATGTAAACGTCTGAGTTTCATTTCCTCGTCACTGCTTTTCATGTTATTGTGTTTGAAGATAGTATAATATAATAATATAAAAAGAAAAAAACTAAAACCAGTATTATGCAAATGTATTGTTCCAAACCTAATATTAAATTTATGTTATTTATGTCGCTTAAGAACGTTAACAGAATATAAATAATTTCAATATTATTTATACAGGATCACTAAAGAGCGATAACAATATAAATGGTAAATATCGGTTTGTTTAATTAATATAAGATATTATATAATATATAATTAATTATTTAAGGCGGTCTTGGTTCTGTGTGGAGGACGGTTGAACTTCATTAGTAGAAGGGGTGGGAGTGAAGTATATTCGAAAACTCAGATGCAATAAAAAATGAAGTAAAAATAAAATGATGTCCCTGTAGTAAACCATTCGATGTGTAGATTCAAGGTTCAATTAAAGTAACAATTTTATTTCATGGGTTTGAGCTACAAAATTAATTAGGTTTCCATCACAGACATTTCATTTAAGAATATTTATATATTTGGTTAATACTTATAGATCAAGTTTGTTAAAACGAATTGAGTGAATCTCAACATTTATCAGGAACACGCGTAACTTATTCCTGAGTTCGTTGTGCGCAAGAAAGTGGCTTGTATTCAGAGTGTTAAGAATCTATTTCTCTTTAGAGAGCAGATCGCTGTAAATCAAACCGTAACCCGTCTCCACCTACGCTACTTACGAAATTTATGCCCAACCAACATCTACACAAGCGATTCACGTATTTCCGGGTAGGTGAATCTAATCAGGACGCGAAGTCTAAAAACAAATTTGCTGTTGAATTTGTTGTTCGCACTAATAACAATCTATCAGGTAGAAAAATAGTACAATGTAAAGTAATGACAAAGATTATTTTCTCACTCTTCTATACATAGAAATATAGCTGTAAGAGAAATAGGCCTACAACTAGCATCGGTCTGTTTTTTTCAGAGCGTGTTGGTAATTTGTGGATTGTGTTTGCAAGCGGTGGGTTATATATGTTTATTTGATATTGCTTTTATTTATGTTTACTTAATTATTAGTCTTCTTACTTTATTAATACTTAAATTGCAACAGCGAAATAAATATACTCCTATGAAGAACACATCTATGCAACCAATATTGGAAACGTGTAGTTGCTCTATTTCATTTCGAAAATTGTTTCCATAGTAACATCAGAACAATGCGTTTAGATTACAATGATAAGCAGTGTTAATGCGGAGCTTCTCCAACCGCCTCCAGTATCTCGCTGCATCTGTACTAAGAATAATAACACACATCAAACAATAAACGCTTATATTTCAGAGCATTTACACGTATCCACAAATTTAACGCTTATTTGAATGAATCGGTGCAACACTCCCCAATAATTTGATTTATGTGCTGCTATGTGTGACCCTGATTGGTGCAAGAAAATGTTTCGAGTTGTATCTGACCTCTGTTGGTTAGTATTAGAAGATGGTTTTCTTGCCGCTGCTTTGTGGCACAGATGTTCTAACTCACTCATTTATAGTGCGTAACACAACTCGGTATTCAGCGTAATGGATGTACCAAGGACGGACGTTCTTCTGCTTGAGTAGTAAAGTCTCTTGTAAGCTAAGCTAAGCTGTGTGCACACGTTACGCAGTTCATAGCTCTTGCTGTAGTGAGTTACGTATCTAATTTGTAAATTAGTGAAATAGGGACCCAATGTCTGCCATACATTTTATTGTCGAAATACCGCATTTGAATTTCTTGTTTTCTGTATGGAGGTGTCCACACCTGTGGAGTAACGGTCAGCGCGTCTGGCTACGAAACAAGGTAGCCCGGGTTCGAATCCCTGTTGGGGCAAGATACTTGGTTGAGGTTTTTTCCAGGGTTTTCCCTCAACCAAACACGAGCAAATGCTGGGTAACTTTCGGTGCTGGACCCCGGACTCATTTCACCGGCATTATCCCCTTCATATCATTCAGACGCTAAATAACCTAGATGTTGATACAGCGTCGTAAAATAACCCAATAAAACAAAAAAAAAATGTATGGTGGTATGCATCGTACCTTAAACCTATTCGGGAACATTATCATTTGCCATCGACATCGCCTTCTCACTGTGCGTATTAGTAATATGCGTTACAAGAGCGGTATGTTGACGTTTTCATGGTCGAGGAAAAGATTGAAAAAGCGAAACGTAGTTGAGCGTTTTTAATTTCCGAGAACATCAAAACAAACATACCGCTCGTGTAGCGTACATTATTTTGTGCGAAGATCGTTTGTTATATACCTGAAAGACGAATTTCTAATTAGTTGCAATGAAATTTCCATGATTGTTTCTGTTTAATGACGGCAACTTCGGAACACCAAAATAATTTTCTTCAACACTGTTGCTATAAAATAGTTTCTGTGTTTACTATACTCCAGCAGGCCGTGATATACGTGTCTTTCCCCCCCCCCCCTGTCTATAAATGCGAACTTAAAACAAACAGTAAGGTTATGTAATGATTTATTTTTCATTTTAATATTTTAACAATATTATTTATATAACATATTGCAGTAATAACATCGGCATCTGGAATCTTGTTGATTTTTTCACGGCTTCCTTAATGTTACGTGTATCAGGAATGCAATAGGTTTCGTGGAGTAGTAGACTTTACTTAATTTTTGCAAATATTTAAAAACAATAATTAACATTGCAATTTAGGTGAAACTGCAGTGGTAAGTTTACAATTTATAATTATTACTAAGTTAAACGTCTCTAATAATAATATGTTAAAAACCTAAAGCAGTAAAATGAATGTCGCGCTTAAGCGGTAAGAAGAGGGAAATTGTTGTGTGTGTTACGTTGGGAATACAGAATGTGGTATTTCACACTTACCGCGTATTGGTTCTGTGCGGAAAACAAGCAAATACGCACGATCTCGCACAAACATAAATGCCTTTTGAGATTAGATAGAGTTCCGGAATTCTTACCACAGAGACTGCACTTGTATGGCTTCTCGCCTGTATGTACGCGCAAATGTATTTTTAGTGACGCTGAGACAACGAAGGATCTTCCACAAACATGGCATGCGAACGGCTTCTCCCCCGTGTGTGAGCGAACATGGCGATTAGACTTTCCAAATAAGAATAACGTTTACCACAACTGAACGTTTTATCGACGGAGTGTGTGTGCGTGAAACATTCCTTTTGAGAAGGACGGAATTCGAATAGTATTTTCCACACACATTACAACTGCATTGCTTTTCAACGGCTTCCGTGCATTTATGCCCGCTCAGACTTTGCGAAAAAGAGAAGCTTTTTAAACAAATATTGCAATTGAATGGCTTCTCGCCTGCATGTCTCCTCGTATGCTCTTTGAAATATCCCGACTCGTAAAAATTTTTTCCATACACGACGCAACTGAATGGCCTCAGGCCCGTGTGAACGTTCGTATGTCTTCTCAGATTCTCCACTAGCGAGAAGTGTTTTCCACAGACATCGCAAATGAAAGGCGCTTCGCCCGTGTGAACACTTGCGTGCCTTTTGAGCTGCACTGGTCCTGAGAAACACTTCCCACAAACATCGCATCTGTGCATCTCCTTGTCAGCAGGCTGCTGCTCATCTTGCGCGATATTGTCGCAGCAACCCGGCACTAGATTCTCTCCACTAACTGCAATGCTGTGCAGAAGACGAGGTTTTAATATAAGCTATCTATTCTATACCAATAATAAATCTGTAACCGAAATTTTTCTGATAATTTACGCTTTACCAAAAATAACTGGACCTAACACATGTAATTAACCATCCTGAAACCGAAAATCGCTTTTTTGGAATTTTTGTTTGTCTATCTGTCTGTCTGGATGTTTGTTACCTTCTGACGTAATAATGGCTGAACGGATTTCGATGAAAATTCACATATAAATAAAGTACGTTGTAGCTTAGATTTTAGGCTATATGGCAATCAAAGAACTTTATTTAAAAGGGGGGTTATAAGTGGGCCTGAATTAAATAAATCGAAATACTAAGCTTATTATTGATTTTTCTAAAAAATGTTACATCACAAAAGTTTCTTAAAAAATGATTTCCGATAGTTTTATTCAATGCAACATTTTGATAGGACTGATATTTAAGGATATAGAAGACTTTTAAAATAACAATGCAACACATTTTCACCAACGCCTCAGATTATAGCGTTGTTGTTCTTACATTAACTCTATGAAAAATGCAGAAACATACCTTCAACATAATACGTAACAAAAGACATCATTACCCATTTAATATGTGCGAATCAGCCTAAACTCAGTAAACTTTAAATCCTGTAAATACGAAGTGAAAAGAAACATGTTTATAACTAATCTATTATAAAATAAATAATATTAGTAAATAAATCTTGAAAACCAACAAGGTGAGTGTGTGCACGTACAAATTATACTGTAGCAGACATTCCGAATCTTCAACGAAACTGCAACATTTAAGGGATCACAAAACAGATGTTTACAATGAACTTGAAAATCAACGGCATATCTTTATTGATATAGCAGGCGAGACCAACAATTTGGCCAAAGGAGTTCGAGGTCCTACGCTGAATTCTGCTTCAAATGGCTGAGGGAAGACCCCAGAAATTAGTGAATAAATTAATAAATAAATAAGTAAATAATTAAAACAAATCAGTAAGTTATTAAAAAATTAATAAACATATAAATAAGTAAATAAATAAACAAAATAAAGCGCTAGAACATGAAATGCTTACACAAGACAGAAGTCCTGTTACATGTATCACTGTCTGAAGTGAAGAAAGAGTAGCAACACATCTTGGTATACTATTTATGTATTAGTAAGCAAACTGAATTCTAATAAATATTATTCAATTTCTATTTGTCAGTATTTAATACACGTCAAGATATAAAATAATAGGCCTAATCTTCTTTTCTAATATAAATGTAGGGAATAATAATATCTTAAAGATAGAAGATGTGAAAACGTTCGCATCTTGTATTGTATCGGTATTTCAACGTACTCGTGCGCTTGCGTATTGTCGTGCCGACGTCATCAACAATGGCCGACAGACACGACAAGACGGATCGTTTCCACGGAAACACTGTGGTTTGCTTTTCTCGGAAGAATAGTTCGGTATGTCTGGAATGCGAACTGCGTTTCATTTCCTGAAGAAGGGAGGCTATCCCTTCACGGGGGCAGCTGCATTTGCTGGGGGCTCTCGTATGGGAGCCTTCCAGACGGCGGGAAGACCTGCGTATGCGGTTGGACCGCGGAAGGAAGGACCAGCGGTAGCGGAAGGCGGGCCCCGTTTTTCGTTCCGTAAGCCCGATTTGGTCAAAATTGTGGGGATCGTTGGGGCGATAGGGCTGGGGGGCTACTACCTCTGGAGTAGTGGCAGTCCAGGGGACACGAGGGGTGCCTCCACGCCCCCTGAGCCTGTCCCTCCGCCTTCATCGCCTCAGCCTTCCCCAACACACCCCCGGTACTGTACAAAATTCAAATACTTTTATGCTCCCCCCTGCACTGAAATACACCC
Organism: Periplaneta americana; assembly: GCF_040183065.1. NCBI lineage: Eukaryota > Metazoa > Arthropoda > Insecta > Blattodea > Blattidae > Periplaneta > Periplaneta americana. Next base: position 177,015,583 of record NC_091132.1, on the reverse strand, counting down.
ACAACAAGTGAGACGACGATCACGCCGCTCACGCCGCACACGCCCACCGCCATCTTCGCCACCTACACCAGTACCGCCACTACCCCCGCCTCCCCCCCATGGTATTCTCAGGGGTACTGAGAAAGACCAGGGGGCCGACCGTCCGCGCCCGAGGGTCACGTTTGACCTTCCTCCTGAGGAACCTCAGGGGGAAGCGATGGCGGGACCTTCTACAGCGGGCGGCCTAGGCACTGACACTACACCCCCACACAATACAGACGACAGTCCTCCCCAGTCAAGTCGGCAGGATGAGTCCAGTACGGACAGTGAGGACTCTGACTCAGGCACGATGTCGGAGGAACAGAGACCCTTTGAACCCTTTCGACTTTGGAAACCTATCCCGGCTGAGGAAGCTTTGGAAAGATTTTTGGACTCGGTTAGAAAACAATCTGGACGGAAGTAGGGGAACACTTCCGCGGCTGCGGTCCTGGATCCAAATTCTGGTCGACCTGGTTGGCGAGTTGGTATAGCGCTGGCCTTCTCTGCCCAAGGTTGCGGGTTCGATCCCGGGCCAGGTCGATGGCATTTAAGTGTGCTTAAATGCGACAGCCTCATGTCAGTAGATTTACTGGCATGTAAAAGAACTCCTGCGGGACAAAATTCCGGCACACCGGCGACGCTGATATAACCTCTGCAGTTGCGAGCGTCGTTAAATAAAAAACATAACATTTTATACAGTCGACCTGGTTGGCGAGTTGGTATAGCGCTGGCCTTCTCTGCCCAAGGTTGCGGATTCGATCCCGGGCCAGGTCGATGGCATTTAAGTGTGCTTAAATGCGACAGGCTCATGTCAGTACATTTACTGGCATGTAAAAGAACTCCTGCGGGACAAAATTCCGGCACACCGGCGACGCTGATATCCCCTCCTTTTGCGAGCGTCGTTAAATAAAAAACAAAACATTTAGGCCTATATACAGTCGACCTGGTTGGCGAGTTGGTATAGCGCTGGCCTTCTACGCCCAAGGTTGCGGGTTCGATCCCCGGCCAGGTCGATGGCATTTAAGTGTGCTTAAATGCGACAGGCTCATGTCAGTACATTTACTGGCATGTAAAAGAACTCCTGCGGGACAAAATTCCGGCACACCGGCGACGCTGATATAACCCCTGCTTTTGCGAGCGTCGTTAAATAAAACCAAATTAAAAAAAAAATAAATAAAAAATAAAAAAAAAATTAAAAAAATTGCAAACCACAAAAATTGAATGCACTGCCCAATGGTAGGGAGGTTGGGATGGGCAGGGCGGAACTCGACATGCAGCCACCTCCACGCGGTGAGTTCTGGGTTGTTTCAGTTCATACGGAATGAAACAAGCGAAGAGCTGCATCTCAACTGTGAAAGGTGGTACAAAAATTCATACAGGGTGGAAGATGTTCGATAACAGTAAGTTCACGCACTAAGTGCTTAAGATTAAAAGAACAGAAGCTTTCTTCTCCATTTCTTTATTTTTATTTAGCAAGAAATCGATTTTGTTCGTAGGAAAGATCGCTATATCGCAGTGAATTCAGTAGCAGTTGCAACAGACGGCAACACTCTTCCCTGCAGCACAGATGGCAGTCACGAGGAGATCGCCCTCACACCCTGTACTCGCCGTGCTCTGGCTTAAGATGAATGTAACAAAAACATTATCGTCGTTGTTCCTACAATATCTCCTATGTGCAAAATATAATTTTTTTCAGTAGGAAGAATAAACACATTTATTAGTGGGAATTTGTTCATTTATTTATTCTACACATTTAAATACAATCTCTGTGCAGTCAGACTACATAATTGATAACAATAATCTACGCTTAATAAGCCAGCGTGTCACAACTACAAAAATATATGCTTAATATTCACATAGGAGATTACATGTTCCTCTACTTCACATGGGAGGAATTGCATTGCATATGCTACAATATAACAAGCGGTAGTAACGAGTATACAGTTACAATGAGACTGACAAATTCAGTTTAATTAAACAATTTAAATTGTTCAAAGTGTAATATTTTTTGATGTGTATTAAGAGTCATAAAGCGAATAGCACTCGACCGACTGCGCCATGCAGACCGACTACTTCACTTTGCTTATCCCCTCTTCTACTTTGTGTGTCCTCATTTTCACAGCTCTCCGCATATAAATATTAGAGATATTTATATTTAGTTGGTACTATTCTAATACACGCTTCTATTGTGACGAGAAACGACCAGTAGATTTTATCCAGTGTCCTCTCATTCAATGCAAGCTTGTTCTGCTTTAAAACTCCAAGTTGAGAAATTAAAATCTGTAGTTTGAAGTGATCCCCATTCGAGGTAGGGTGCAGAAAGACTGGAAAATAGTTTCTAATGTCGGCTTTAGGCATAGTAAAGGTCATGTAGCTCGTATGGGCGAATCCATACATACAGAGTGTTAGTTGGGAGACCGGGGGGAAAAAGACCTTTGGGGAGACCGAGACGTAGATGGGAGGATAATATTAAAATGGATTTGAGGGAGGTGGGATATGATGATAGAGACTGGATTAATTTTGCTCAGGATAGCGACCAATGGCGGGCTTATGTGAGGGCGGCAATGAACCTCCGGGTTCCTTAAAAGCCAGTAAGTAAGTAAGTAAGTGCACAGAGTTATTGCTGTATCATCAGCATATTATCATTGTTTATAATTACAATGTCCCGTAACAAATATTTATTTTTATCAACGATGCCTTCGAGTAACATAATCAAGATCAGAACCGCCTCAATGTAATGCTTTACTGAAGGCAAGGCTGGATATTGGTCCCAGCGTGACGTCATCTGTTTAGGTGAGAGGGGACGATAGCTGCGCACGGCCTCGCCAGTATTCTTCCACCATGGGACATACATAAATGGGCAGGTCCTTCAATGCAAACCCAACATTATCCAATCTGTCCTATTTTCTGTCTTCCTCTTAGTCTCCGCACATAATCCACATATCTTAATGTCGTCTATTATTTGACTTCTTCTGCCCCGAACTCTTCTCCCGTTCACCATTCCTTCCAGTGCATCCCTCAGTAGGCAGTTTCCTCTCAACCAGTGACCCAACCAATTCCTTTTTCTCTTTCTAATCAGTTTCACCATCATTCTTTCTTCATCCACTTTTTCCAACACAGCTGCATTTCTTATACTGTCTGTTCACCACACGTTTCATTTTTCTCCACATCCACATTTCAAATGCTTCAATTCGTTTCTCTTCATTTCATCGTAATGTCCACGTCTTTTCCTCACACAGTGCCACACTCCACACAAAACACTTCACTAGTCTATTCCTTAGTTCTTTTTCCAGGGGTCCCCAGAAGTTCCTCCTTTTTCTGTTAGAAGCTTCCCTTGCGATTTTTCTTGGGAAGGATAAATGCGCGAACTTCCCATTGCTTTCCGCACACCACTGTCTCTTTCGCATCTTAATAGATCCTAGGGGCCCAAGCTTGGCGGTGAGAGAGTGGATTTGACTAATTGGGCCCTCCGGACTTCACCGAAATTCACCGCAAGTGTTAAATGTTAGTTCTATCAGGATTTTTGACCTGATCAGAACCGAGAAATCCCAATCAGCCTTTGCCCCCCGCATCCTGGACGAACTTGTACAAATCGTCAGAAAATCTTGGAGGGGGATTGGGCCACTTTTTCCAGAAAATGTTTCTTTACTTGTGCCCTCGTAGTTCAGTCGGAAAAACGTCGGAATTTAGATGTAAACGTCTGAGTTTCATTTCCTCGTCACTGCTTTTCATGTTATTGTGTTTGAAGATAGTATAATATAATAATATAAAAAGAAAAAAACTAAAACCAGTATTATGCAAATGTATTGTTCCAAACCTAATATTAAATTTATGTTATTTATGTCGCTTAAGAACGTTAACAGAATATAAATAATTTCAATATTATTTATACAGGATCACTAAAGAGCGATAACAATATAAATGGTAAATATCGGTTTGTTTAATTAATATAAGATATTATATAATATATAATTAATTATTTAAGGCGGTCTTGGTTCTGTGTGGAGGACGGTTGAACTTCATTAGTAGAAGGGGTGGGAGTGAAGTATATTCGAAAACTCAGATGCAATAAAAAATGAAGTAAAAATAAAATGATGTCCCTGTAGTAAACCATTCGATGTGTAGATTCAAGGTTCAATTAAAGTAACAATTTTATTTCATGGGTTTGAGCTACAAAATTAATTAGGTTTCCATCACAGACATTTCATTTAAGAATATTTATATATTTGGTTAATACTTATAGATCAAGTTTGTTAAAACGAATTGAGTGAATCTCAACATTTATCAGGAACACGCGTAACTTATTCCTGAGTTCGTTGTGCGCAAGAAAGTGGCTTGTATTCAGAGTGTTAAGAATCTATTTCTCTTTAGAGAGCAGATCGCTGTAAATCAAACCGTAACCCGTCTCCACCTACGCTACTTACGAAATTTATGCCCAACCAACATCTACATAAGCGATTCACGTATTTCCGGGTAGGTGAATCTAATCAGGACGCGAAGTCTAAAAACAAATTTGCTGTTGAATTTGTTGTTCGCACTAATAACAATCTATCAGGTAGAAAAATAGTACAATGTAAAGTAATGACAAAGATTATTTTCTCACTCTTCTATACATAGAAATATAGCTGTAAGAGAAATAGGCCTACAACTAGCATCGGTCTGTTTTTTTCAGAGCGTGTTGGTAATTTGCTGGATTGTGTTTGCAAGCGGTGGGATATATATGTTTATTTGATATTGCTTTTATTTATGTTTACTTAATTATTAGTCTTCTTACTTTATTAATACTTAAATTGCAACAGCGAAATAAATATACTCCTATGAAGAACACATCTATGCAACGAATATTGGAAACGTGTAGTTGCTCTATTTCATTTCGAAAATTGTTTCCATAGTAACATCAGAACAATGCGTTTAGATTACAATGATAAGCAGTGTTAATGCGGAGCTTCTCCAACCGCCTCCAGTATCTCGCTGCATCTGTACTGAGAATAATAACACACATCAAACAATAAACGCTTATATTTCAGAGCATTTACACGTATCCACAAATTTAACGCTTATTTGAATGAATCGGTGCAACACTCCCCAATAATTTGATTTATGTGCTGCTATGTGTGATCCTGATTGGTGCAAGAAAATGTTTCGAGTTGTATCTGACCTCTGTTGGTTAGTATTAGAAGATGGTTTTCTTGCCGCTGCTTTGTGGCACAGATGTTCTAACTCACTCATTTATAGTGCGTAACACAACTCGGTATTCAGCGTAATGGATGTACCAAGGACGGACGTTCTTCTGCTTGAGTAGTAAAGTCTCTTGTAAGCTAAGCTAAGCTGTGTGCACACGTTACGCAGTTCATAGCTCTTGCTGTAGTGAGTTACGGATCTAATTTGTAAATTAGTGAAATAGGGACCCAATGTCTGCCATACATTTTATTGTCGAAATACCGCATTTGAATTTCTTGTTTTCTGTATGGAGGTGTCCACACCTGTGGAGTAACGGTCAGCGCGTCTGGCTACGAAACAAGGTAGCCCGGGTTCGAATCCCTGTTGGGGCAAGATACTTGGATGAGGTTTTTTCCAGGGTTTTCCGTCAACCAAACACGAGCAAATGCTGGGTAACTTTCGGTGCTGGACCCCGGACTCATTTCACCGGCTTTATCCCCTTCATATCATTCAGACGCTAAATAACCTAGATGTTGATACAGCGTCGTAAAATAACCCAATAAAACAAAAAAAATGTATGGTAGTATGCATCGTACCTTAAACCTATTCGGGAACATTATCATTTGCCATCGACATCGCCTTCTCACTGTGCGTATTAGTAATATGCGTTACAAGAGCGGTATGTTGACGTTTTCATGGTCGAGGAAAAGATTGAAAAAGCGAAACGTAGTTGAGCGTTTTTAATTTCCGAGAACATCAAAACAAACATACCGCTCGTGTAGCGTACATTATTTTGTGCGAAGATCGTTTGTTATATACCTGAAAGACGAATTTCTAATTAGTTGCAATGAAATTTCCATGATTGTTTCTGTTTAATGACGGCAACTTCGGAACACCAAAATAATTTTCTTCAACACTGTTGCTATAAAATAGTTTCTGTGTTTACTATACTCCAGCAGGCCGTGATATACGTGTCTTTCCCCCCCCCCCCTGTCTATAAATGCGAACTTAAAACAAACAGTAAGGTTATGTAATGATTTATTTTTCATTTTAATATTTTAACAATATTATTTATATAACATATTGCAGTAATAACATCGGCATCTGGAATCTTGTTGATTTTTTCACGGCTTCCTTAATGTTACGTGTATCAGGAATGCAATAGGTTTCGTGGAGTAGTAGACTTTACTTAATTTTTGCAAATATTTAAAAACAATAATTAACATTGCAATTTAGGTGAAACTCCAGTGGTAAGTTTACAATTTATAATTATTACTAAGTTAAACGTCTCTAATAATAATGTGTTAAAAACCTAAAGCAGTAAAATGAATGTCGCGCTTAAGCGGTAAGAAGAGGGAAATTGTTGTGTGTGTTACGTTGGGAATACAGAATGTGGTATTTCACACTTACCGCGTATTGGTTCTGTGCGGAAAACAAGCAAATACGCACGATCTCGCACAAACATAAATGCCTTTTGAGATTAGATAGAGTTCCGGAATTCTTACCACAGAGACTGCACTTGTATGGCTTCTCGCCTGTATGTACGCGCAAATGTATTTTTAGTGACGCTGAGACAACGAAGGATCTTCCACAAACATGGCATGCGAACGGCTTCTCCCCCGTGTGTGAGCGAACATGGCGATTAGACTTTCCAAATAAGAATAACGTTTACCACAACTGAACGTTTTATCGACGGAGTGTATGTGCGTGAAACATGCCTTTTGAGAAGGACGGAATTCGAATAGTATTTTCCACACACATTACAACTGCATTGCTTTTCAACGGCTTCCGTGCATTTATGCCCGCTCAGACTTTGCGAAAAAGAGAAGCTTTTTAAACAAATATTGCAATTGAATGGCTTCTCGCCTGCATGTCTCCTCGTATGCTCTTTGAAATATCCCGACTCGTAAAAATTTTTTCCATACACGACGCAACTGAATGGCCTCAGGCCCGTGTGAACGTTCGTATGTCTTCTCAGATTCTCCACTAGCGAGAAGTGTTTTCCACAGACATCGCAAATGAAAGGCGCTTCGCCCGTGTGAACACTTGCGTGCCTTTTGAGCTGCACTGGTCCTGAGAAACACTTCCCACAAACATCGCATCTGTGCATCTCCTTGTCAGCAGGCTGCTGCTCATCTTGCGCGATATTGTCGCAGCAACCCGGCACTAGATTCTCTCCACTAACTGCAATGCTGTGCAGAAGACGAGGTTTTAATATAAGCTATCTATTCTATACCAATAATAAATCTGTAACCAAAATTTTTCTGATAATTTACGCTTTACCAAAAATAACTGGACCTAACACATGTAATTAACCATCCTGACACCGAAAATCGCTTTTTTGGAAATTTTGTTTGACTGTCTATCTGTCTGTCTGGATGTTTGTTACCTTCTGACGTAATAATGGCTGAACGGATTTCGATGAAAATTCACATATAAATAAAGTACGTTGTAGCTTAGATTTTAGGCTATATGGCAATCAAAGAACTTTATTTAAAAGGGGGGTTATAAGTGGGCCTGAATTAAATAAATCGAAATACTAAGCTTATTATTGATTTTTCTAAAAAATGTTACATCACAAAAGTTTCTTAAAAAATGATTTCCGATAGTTTTATTCAATGCAACATTTTGATAGGACTGATATTTAAGGATATAGAAGACTTTTAAAATAACAATGCAACACATTTTCACCAACGCCTCAGATTATAGCGTTGTTGTTCTTACATTAACTCTATGAAAAATGCAGAAACATACCTTCAACATAATACGTAACAAAAGACATCATTACCCATTTAATATGTGCGAATCAGCCTAAACTCAGTAAACTTTAAATCCTGTAAATACGAAGTGAAAAGAAACATGTTTATAACTAATCTATTATAAAATAAATAATATTAGTAAATAAATCTTGAAAACCAACAAGGTGAGTGTGTGCACGTACAAATTATACTGTAGCAGACATTCCGAATCTTCAACGAAACTGCAACATTTAAGGGATCACAAAACAGATGTTTACAATGAACTTGAAAATCAACGGCATATCTTTATTGATATAGCAGGCGAGACCAACAATTTGGCCAAAGGAGTTCGAGGTCCTACGCTGAATTCTGCTTCAAATGGCTGAGGGAAGACCCCAGAAATTAGTGAATAAATTAATAAATAAATAAGTAAATAATTAAAACAAATCAGTAAGTTATTAAAAAATTAATAAACATATAAATAAGTAAATAAATAAACAAAATAAAGCGCTAGAACATGAAATGCTTACACAAGACAGAAGTCCTGTTACATGTATCACTGTCTGAAGTGAAGAAAGAGTAGCAACACATCTTGGTATACTATTTATGTATTAGTAAGCAAACTGAATTCTAATAAATATTATTCAATTTCTATTTGTCAGTATTTAATACACGTCAAGATATAAAATAATAGGCCTAATCTTCTTTTCTAATATAAATGTAGGGAATAATAATATCTTAAAGATAGAAGATGTGAAAACGTTCGCATCTTGTATTGTATCGGTATTTCAACGTACTCGTGCGCTTGCGTATTGTCGTGCCGACGTCATCAACAATGGCCGACAGACACGACAAGACGGATCGTTTCCACGGAAACACTGTGGTTTGCTTTTCTCGGAAGAATAGTTCGGTATGTCTGGAATGCGAACTGCGTTTCATTTCCTGAAGAAGGGAGGCTATCCCTTCACGGGGGCAGCTGCATTTGCTGGGGGCTCTCGTATGGGAGCCTTCCAGACGGCGGGAAGACCTGCGTATGCGGTTGGACCGCGGAAGGAAGGACCAGCGGTAGCGGAAGGCGGGCCCCGTTTTTCGTTCGGTAAGCCCGATTTGGTCAAAATTGTGGGGATCGTTGGGGCGATAGGGCTGGGGGGCTACTACCTCTGGAGTAGTGGCAGTCCAGGGGACACGAGGGGTGCCTCCACGCCCCCTGAGCCTGTCCCTCCGCCTTCATCGCCTCAGCCTTCCCCAACACACCCCCGGTACTGTACAAAATTAAAATACTTTTATGCTCCCCACTGCACTGAAATACACCCACAACAAGTGAGACGACGATCACGCCGCTCACGCCGCACACACCCACCGCCATCTTCGCCACCTACACCAGTACCGCCACTACCCCCGCCTCCCCCCCATGGTATTCTCAGGGGTACTGAAAAAGACCAGGGGGCCGACCGTCCGCGCCCGAGGGTCACGTTTGACCTTCCTCCTGAGGAACCTCAGGGGGAAGCGATGGCGGGACCTTCTACAGCGGGCGGCCTAGGCATTGACACTACACCCCCACACAATACAGACGACAGTCCTCCCCAGTCAAGTCGGCAGGATGAGTCCAGTACGGACAGTGAGGACTCTGACTCAGGCACGATGTCGGAGGAACAGAGACCCTTTGAACCCTTTCGACTTTGGAAACCTATCCCGGCTGAGGAAGCTTTGGAAAGATTTTTGGACTCGGTTAGAAAACAATCTGGACGGAAGTAGGGGAACACTTCCGCGGCTGCGGTCCTGGATCCAAATTCTGGTCGACCTGGTTGGCGAGTTGGTATAGCGCTGGCCTTCTCTGCCCAAGGTTGCGGGTTCGATCCCGGGCCAGGTCGATGGCATTTAAGTGTGCTTAAATGCGACAGCCTCATGTCAGTAGATTTACTGGCAAGTAAAAGAACTCCTGCGGGACAAAATTCCGGCACACCGGCGACGCTGATATAACCTCTGCAGTTGCGAGCGTCGTTAAATAAAAAACATAACATTTTATACAGTCGACCTGGTTGGCGAGTTGGTATAGCGCTGGCCTTCTCTGCCCAAGGTTGCGGATTCGATCCCGGGCCAGGTCGATGGCATTTAAGTGTGCTTAAATGCGACAGGCTCATGTCAGTACATTTACTGGCATGTAAAAGAACTCCTGCGGGACAAAATTCCGGCACACCGGCGACGCTGATATCCCCACCTTTTGCGACCGTCGTTAAATAAAAAACATAACATTTAGGCCTATATACAGTCGATCTGGTTGGCGAGTTGGTATAGCGCTGGCCTTCTACGCCCAAGGTTGCGGGTTCGATCCCCGGCCACGTCGATGGCATTTAAGTGTGCTTAAATGCGACAGGCTCATGACAGTACATTTACTGGCATGTAAAAGAACTCCTGCGGGACAAAATTCCGGCACACCGGCGACGCTGATATAACCCCTGCTTTTGCGAGCGTCGTTAAATAAAACCAAATTAAAAAAAAAAATAAATAAATAAAAAATAAAAAAAAAATTTAAAAAATTGCAAACCACAAAAATTGAATGCACTGCCCAATGGTAGGGAGGTTGGGATGGGCAGGGCGGAACTCGACATGCAGCCACCTCCACGTGGTGAGTTCTGGGTTGTTTCAGTTCATACGGAATGAAACAAGCGAAGAGCTGCATCTCAACTGTGAAAGGTGGTACAAAAATTCATACAGGGTGGAAGATGTTCGATAACAGTAAGTTCACGCACTAAGTGCTTAAGATTAAAAGAACAGAAGCTTCCTTCTCCATTTCTTTATTTTTATTTAGTAAGAAATCGATTTTGTTCGTAGGAAAGATCGCTATATCGCAGTGAATTCAGTAGCAGTTGCAACAGACGGCAACACTCTTCCCTGCAGCACAGATGGCAGTCACGAGGAGATCGCCCTCACACCCTGTACCCGCCGAGCTCTGGCTTAAGATGAATGTAACAAAAACATTATCGTCGTTGTTCCTACAATATCTCCTATGTGCAAAAAATAATTTTTTTCAGTAGGAAGAATAAACACATTTATTAGTGGGAATTTGTTCATTTATTTATTCTACACATTTAAATACAATCTCTGTGCAGTCAGACTACATAATTGATAACAATAATCTACGCTTAATAAGCCAGCGTGTCACAACTACAAAAATATATGCTTAATATTCACATAGGAGATTACATGTTCCTCTACTTCACATGGGAGGAATTGCATTGCATAGGCTACAATATAACAAGCGGTAGTAACGAGTATACAGTTACAATGAGACTGACAAATTCAGTTTAATTAAACAATTTAAATTGTTCAAAGTGTAATATTTTTTGATGTGTATTAAGAGTCATAAAGCGAATAGCACTCGACCGACTGCGCCATGCAGACCGACTACTTCACTTTGCTTATCCCCTCTTCTACTTTGTGTGTCCTCATTTTCACAGCTCTCCGCATATAAATATTAGAGATATTTATATTTAGTTGGTACTATTCTAATACACGCTTCTATTGTGACGAGAAACGACCAGTAGATTTTATCCAGTGTCCTCTCATTCAATGCAAGCTTGTTCTGCTTTAAAACTCCAAGTTGAGAAATTAAAATCTGTAGTTTGAAGTGATCCCCATTCGAGGTAGGGTGCAGAAAGACTGGAAAATAGTTTCTAATGTCGGCTTTAGGCATAGTAAAGGTCATGTAGCTCGTATGGGCGAATCCAGAAATACATACAGAGTGTTAGTTGGGAGACCGGGGGGAAAAAGACCTTTGGGGAGACCGAGACGTAGATGGGAGGATAATATTAAAATGGATTTGAGGGAGGTGGGATATGATGATAGAGACTGGATTAATTTTGCTCAGGATAGCGACCAATGGCGGGCTTATGTGAGGGCGGCAATGAACCTCCGGGTTCCTTAAAAGCCAGTAAGTAAGTAAGTAAGTAAGTAAGTAAGTAAGTAAGTAAGTGCACAGAGTTATTGCTGTATCATCAGCATATTATCATTGTTTATAATTATAATGTCCCGTAACAAATATTTATTTTCATCAACGATGCCTTCGAGTAACATAATCAAGATCAGAACCGCCTCAATGTAATGCTTTACTGAAGGCAAGGCTGGATATTGGTCCCAGCGTGACGTCATCTGTTTAGGTGAGAGGGGACGATAGCTGCGCACGGCCTCGCCAGTATTCTTCCACCATGGGACATACACAAATGGGCAGGTCCTTCAATGCAAACCCAACATTATCCAATCTGTCCTATTTTCTGTCTTCCTCTTAGTCTCCGCACATAATCCACATATCTTAATGTCGTCTATTATTTGACTTCTTCTGCCCCGAACTCTTCTCCCGTTCACCATTCCTTCCAGTGCATCCCTCAGTAGGCAGTTTCCTCTCAACCAGTGACCCAACCAATTCCTTTTTCTCTTTCTAATCAGTTTCACCATCATTCTTTCTTCATCCACTTTTTCCAACACAGCTGCATTTCTTATACTGTCTGTTCACCACACGTTTCATTTTTCTCCACATCCACATTTCAAATGCTTCAATTCGTTTCTCTTCATTTCATCGTAATGTCCACGTCTTTTCCTCACACAGTGCCACACTCCACACAAAACACTTCACTAGTCTATTCCTTAGTTCTTTTTCCAGGGGTCCCCAGAAGTTCCTCCTTTTTCTGTTAGAAGCTTCCCTTGCGATTTTCCTTGGGAAGGATAAATGCGCGAACTTCCCATTGCTTTCCGCACACCACTGTCTCTTTCGCATCTTAATAGATCCTAGGGGCCCAAGCTTGGCGGTGAGAGAGTGGATTTGACTAATTGGGCCCTCCGGACTTCACCGAAATTCACCGCAAGTGTTAAATGTTAGTTCTATCAGGATTTTTGAACTGATCAGAACCGAGAAATCCCAATCAGCCTTTGCCCCCCGCATCGTGGACGAACTTGTACAAATCGTCAGAAAATCTTGCAGGGGGATTGGGCCACTTTTTCCAGAAAATGTTTCTTTACTTGTGCCCTCGTAGTTCAGTCGGAAAAACGTCGGAATTTAGATGTAAACGTCTGAGTTTCATTTCCTCGTCACTGCTTTTCATGTTATTGTGTTTGAAGATAGTATAATATAATAATATAAAAAGAAAAAAACTAAAACCAGTATTATGCAAATGTATTGTTCCAAACCTAATATTAAATTTATGTTATTTATGTCGCTTAAGAACGTTAACAGAATATAAATAATTTCAATATTATTTATACAGGATCACTAAAGAGCGATAACAATATAAATGGTAAATATCGGTTTGTTTAATTAATATAAGATATTATATAATATATAATTAATTATTTAAGGCGGTCTTGGTTCTGTGTGGAGGACGGTTGAACTTCATTAGTAGAAGGGGTGGGAGTGAAGTATATTCGAAAACTCAGATGCAATAAAAAATGAAGTAAAAATAAAATGATGTCCCTGTAGTAAACCATTCGATGTGTAGATTCAAGGTTCAATTAAACTAACAATTTTATTTCATGGGTTTGAGCTACAAAATTAATTAGGTTTCCATCACAGACATTTCATTTAAGAATATTTATATATTTGGTTAATACTTATAGATCAAGTTTGTTAAAACGAATTGAGTGAATCTCAACATTTATCAGGAACACGCGTAACTTATTCCTGAGTTCGTTGTGCGCAAGAAAGTGGCTTGTATTCAGAGTGTTAAGTATCTATTTCTCTTTAGAGAGCAGATCGCTGTAAATCAAACCGTAACCCGTCTCCACCTACGCTACTTATGAAATTTATGCCCAACCAACATCTACATAAGCGATTCACGTATTTCCGGGTAGGTGAATCTAATCAGGACGCGAAGTCTAAAAACAAATTTGCTGTTGAATTTGTTGTTCGCACTAATAACAATCTATCAGGTAGAAAAATAGTACAATGTAAAGTAATGACAAAGATTATTTTCTCACTCTTCTATACATAGAAATATAGCTGTAAGAGAAATAGGCCTACAACTAGCATCGGTCTGTTTTTTTCAGAGCGTGTTGGTAATTTGCTGGATTGTGTTTGCAAGCGGTGGGTTATATATGTTTATTTGATATTGCTTTTATTTATGTTTACTTAATTATTAGTCTTCTTACTTTATTAATACTTAAATTGCAACAGCGAAATAAATATACTCCTATGAAGAACACATCTATGCAACGAATATTGGAAACGTGTAGTTGCTCTATTTCATTTCGAAAATTGTTTCCATAGTAACATCAGAACAATGCGTTTAGATTACAATGATAAGCAGTGTTAATGCGGAGCTTCTCCAACCGCCTCCAGTATCTCGCTGCATCTGTACTAAGAATAATAACACACATCAAACAATAAACGCTTATATTTCAGAGCATTTACACGTATCCACAAATTTAACGCTTATTTGAATGAATCGGTGCAACACTCCCCAATAATTTGATTTATGTGCTGCTATGTGTGACCCTGATTGGTGCAAGAAAATGTTTCGAGTTGTATCTGACCTCTGTTGGTTAGTATTAGAAGATGGTTTTCTTGCCGCTGCTTTGTGGCACAGATGTTCTAACTCACTCATTTATAGTGCGTAACACAACTCGGTATTCAGCGTAATGGATGTACCAAGGACGGACGTTCTTCTGCTTGAGTAGTAAAGTCTCTTGTAAGCTAAGCTAAGCTGTGTGCACACGTTACGCAGTTCATAGCTCTTGCTGTAGTGAGTTACGGATCTAATTTGTAAATTAGTGAAATAGGGACCCAATGTCTGCCATACATTTTATTGTCGAAATACCGCATTTGAATTTCTTGTTTTCTGTATGGAGGTGTCCACACCTGTGGAGTAACGGTCAGCGCGTCTGGCTACGAAACAAGGTAGCCCGGGTTCGAATCCCTGTTGGGGCAAGATACTTGGATGAGGTTTTTTCCAGGGTTTTCCGTCAACCAAACACGAGCAAATGCTGGGTAACTTTCGGTGCTGGACCCCGGACTCATTTCACCGGCATTATCCCCTTCATATCATTCAGACGCTAAATAACCTAGATGTTGATACAGCGTCGTAAAATAACCCAATAAAACAAAAAAAATGTATGGTAGTATGCATCGTACCTTAAACCTATTCGGGAACATTATCATTTGCCATCGACATCGCCTTCTCACTGTGCGTATTAGTAATATGCGTTACAAGAGCGGTATGTTGACGTTTTCATGGTCGAGGAAAAGATTGAAAAAGCGAAACGTAGTTGAGCGTTTTTAATTTCCGAGAACATCAAAACAAACATACCGCTCGTGTAGCGTACATTATTTTGTGCGAAGATCGTTTGTTATATACCTGAAAGACGAATTTCTAATTAGTTGCAATGAAATTTCCATGATTGTTTCTGTTTAATGACGGCAACTTCGGAACACCAAAATAATTTTCTTCAACACTGTTGCTATAAAATAGTTTCTGTGTTTACTATACTCCAGCAGGCCGTGATATACGTGTCTTTCCCCCCCCCTGTCTATAAATGCGAACTTAAAACAAACAGTAAGGTTATGTAATGATTTATTTTTCATTTTAATATTTTAACAATATTATTTATATAACATATTGCAGTAATAACATCGGCATCTGGAATCTTGTTGATTTTTTCACGGCTTCCTTAATGTTACGTGTATCAGGAATGCAATAGGTTTCGTGGAGTAGTAGACTTTACTTAATTTTTGCAAATATTTAAAAACAATAATTAAAATTGTAATTTAGGTGAAACTGCAGTGGTAAGTTTACAATTTATAATTATTACTAAGTTAAACGTCTCTAATAATAATATGTTAAAAACCTAAAGCAGTAAAATGAATGTCGCGCTTAAGCGGTAAGAAGAGGGAAATTGTTGTGTGTGTTACGTTGGGAATACAGAATGTGGTATTTCACACTTACCGCGTATTGGTTCTGTGCGGAAAACAAGCAAATACGCACGATCTCGCACAAACATAAATGCCTTTTGAGATTAGATAGAGTTCCGGAATTCTTACCACAGAGACTGCACTTGTATGGCTTCTCGTCTGTATGTACGCGCAAATGTATTTTTAGTGACGCTGAGACAACGAAGGATCTTCCACAAACATGGCATGCGAACGGCTTCTCCCCCGTGTGTGAGCGAACATGGCGATTAGACTTTCCAAATAAGAATAACGTTTACCACAACTGAACGTTTTATCGACGGAGTGTGTGTGCGTGAAACATGCCTTTTGAGAAGGACGGAATTCGAATAGTATTTTCCACACACATTACAACTGCATTGCTTTTCAACGGCTTCCGTGCATTTATGCCCGCTCAGACTTTGCGAAAAAGAGAAGCTTTTTAAACAAATATTGCAATTGAATGGCTTCTCGCCTGCATGTCTCCTCGTATGCTCTTTGAAATATCCCGACTCGTAAAAATTTTTTCCATACACGACGCAACTGAATGGCCTCAGGCCCGTGTGAACGTTCGTATGTCTTCTCAGATTCTCCACTAGCGAGAAGTGTTTTCCACAGACATCGCAAATGAAAGGCGCTTCGCCCGTGTGAACACTTGCGTGCCTTTTGAGCTGCACTGGTCCTGAGAAACACTTCCCACAAACATCGCATCTGTGCATCTCCTTGTCAGCAGGCTGCTGCTCATCTTGCGCGATATTGTCGCAGCAACCCGGCACTAGATTCTCTCCACTAACTGCAATGCTGTGCAGAAGACGAGGTTTTAATATAAGCTATCTATTCTATACCAATAATAAATCCGTAACCGAAATTTTTCTGATAATTTACGCTTTACCAAAAATAACTGGACCTAACACATGTAATTAACCATCCTGAAACCGAAAATCGCTTTTTTGGAATTTTTGTTTGTCTGTCTATCTGTCTGTCTGGATGTTTGTTACCTTCTGACGTAATAATGGCTGAACGGATTTCGATGAAAATTCACATATAAATAAAGTACGTTGTAGCTTAGATTTTAGGCTATATGGCAATCAAAGAACTTTATTTAAAAGGGGGGTTATAAGTGGGCCTGAATTAAATAAATCGAAATACTAAGCTTATTATTGATTTTTCTAAAAAATGTTACATCACAAAAGTTTCTTAAAAAATGATTTCCGATAGTTTTATTCAATGCAACATTTTGATAGGACTGATATTTAAGGATATAGAAGACTTTTAAAATAACAATGCAACACATTTTCACCAACGCCTCAGATTATAGCGTTGTTGTTCTTACATTAACTCTATGAAAAATGCAGAAACATACCTTCAACATAATACGTAACAAAAGACATCATTACCCATTTAATATGTGCGAATCAGCCTAAACTCAGTAAACTTTAAATCCTGTAAATACGAAGTGAAAAGAAACATGTTTATAACTAATCTATTATAAAATAAATAATATTAGTAAATAAATCTAGAAAACCAACAAGGTGAGTGTGTGCACGTACAAATTATACTGTAGCAGACATTCCGAATCTTCAACGAAACTGCAACATTTAAGGGATCACAAAACAGATGTTTACAATGAACTTGAAAATCAACGGCATATCTTTATTGATATAGCAGGCGAGACCAACAATTTGGCCAAAGGAGTTCGAGGTCCTACGCTGAATTCTGCTTCAAATGGCTGAGGGAAGACCCCAGAAATTAGTGAATAAATTAATAAATAAATAAGTAAATAATTAAAACAAATCAGTAAGTTATTAAAAATTAATAAACATATAAATAAGTAAATAAATAAACAAAATAAAGCGCTAGAACATGAAATGCTTACACAAGACAGAAGTCCTGTTACATGTATCACTGTCTGAAGTGAAGAAAGAGTAGCAACATATCTTGGTATACTATTTATGTATTAGTAAGCAAACTGAATTCTAATAAATATTATTCAATTTCTATTTGTCAGTATTTAATACACGTCAAGATATAAAATAATAGGCCTAATCTTCTTTTCTAATATAAATGTAGGGAATAATAATATCTTAAAGATAGAAGATGTGAAAACGTTCGCATCTTGTATTGTATCGGTATTTCAACGTACTCGTGCGCTTGCGTATTGTCGTGCCGACGTCATCAACAATGGCCGACAGACACGACAAGACGGATCGTTTCCACGGAAACACTGTGGTTTGCTTTTCTCGGAAGAATAGTTCGGTATGTCTGGAATGCGAACTGCGTTTCATTTCCTGAAGAAGGGAGGCTATCCCTTCACGGGGGCAGCTGCATTTGCTGGGGGCTCTCGTATGGGAGCCTTCCAGACGGCGGGAAGACCTGCGTATGCGGTTGGACCGCGGAAGGAAGGACCAGCGGTAGCGGAAGGCGGGCCCCGTTTTTCGTTCGGTAAGCCCGATTTGGTCAAAATTGTGGGGATCGTTGGGGCGATAGGGCTGGGGGGCTACTACCTCTGGAGTAGTGGCAGTCCAGGGGACACGAGGGGTGCCTCCACGCCCCCTGAGCCTGTCCCTCCGCCTTCATCGCCTCAGCCTTCCCCAACACACCCCCGGTACTGTACAAAATTCAAATACTTTTATGCTCCCACCTGCACTGAAATACACCCACAACAAGTGAGACGACGATCACGCCGCTCACGCCGCACACACCCACCGCCATCTTCGCCACCTACACCAGTACCGCCACTACCCCCGCCTCCCCCCCATGGTATTCTCAGGGGTACTGAGAAAGACCAGGGGGCCGACCGTCCGCGCCCGAGGGTCACGTTTGACCTTCCTCCTGAGGAACCTCAGGGGGAAGCGATGGCGGGACCTTCTACAGCGGGCGGCCTAGGCACTGACACTACACCCCCACACAATACAGACGACAGTCCTCCCCAGTCAAGTCGGCAGGATGAGTCCAGTACGGACAGTGAGGACTCTGACTCAGGCAGGATGTCGGAGGAACAGAGACCCTTTGAACCCTTTCGACTTTGGAAACCTATCCCGGCTGAGGAAGCTTTGGAAAGATTTTTGGACTCGGTTAGAAAACAATCTGGACGGAAGTAGGGGAACACTTCCGCGGCTGCGGTCCTGGATCCAAATTCTGGTCGACCTGGTTGGCGAGTTGGTATAGCGCTGGCCTTCTCTGCCCAAGGTTGCGGGTTCGATCCCGGGCCAGGTCGATGGCATTTAAGTGTGCTTAAATGCGACAGCCTCATGTCAGTAGATTTACTGGCATGTAAAAGAACTCCTGCGGGACAAAATTCCGGCACACCGGCGACGCTGATATAACCTCTGCAGTTGCGAGCGTCGTTAAATAAAAAACATAACATTTTATACAGTCGACCTGGTTGGCGAGTTGGTATAGCGCTGGCCTTCTCTGCCCAAGGTTGCGGATTCGATCCCGGGCCAGGTCGATGGCATTTAAGTGTGCTTAAATGCGACAGGCTCATGTCAGTACATTTACTGGCATGTAAAAGAACTCCTGCGGGACAAAATTCCGGCACACCGGCGACGCTGATATCCCCTCCTTTTGCGAGCGTCGTTAAATAAAAAACATAACATTTAGGCCTATATACAGTCGATCTGGTTGGCGAGTTGGTATAGCGCTGGCCTTCTACGCCCAAGGTTGCGGGTTCGATCCCCGGCCAGGTCGATGGCATTTAAGTGTGCTTAAATGCGACAGGCTCATGTCAGTACATTTACTGGCATGTAAAAGAACTCCTGCGGGACAAAATTCCGGTACACCGGCGACGCTGATATAACCCCTGCTTTTGCGAGCGTCGTTAAATAAAACCAAATTAAAAAAAAATAAATAAATAAAAAATAAAAAAAAAATTAAAAAAATTGCAAACCACAAAAATTGAATGCACTGCCCAATGGTAGGGAGGTTGGGATGGGCAGGGCGGAACTCGACATGCAGCCACCTCCACGTGGTGAGTTCTGGGTTGTTTCAGTTCATACGGAATGAAACAAGCGAAGAGCTGCATCTCAACTGTGAAAGGTGGTACAAAAATTCATACAGGGTGGAAGATGTTCGATAACAGTAAGTTCACGCACTAAGTGCTTAAGATTAAAAGAACAGAAGCTTCCTTCTCCATTTCTTTATTTTTATTTAGTAAGAAATCGATTTTGTTCGTAGGAAAGATCGCTATATCGCAGTGAATTCAGTAGCAGTTGCAACAGACGGCAACACTCTTCCCTGCAGCACAGATGGCAGTCACGAGGAGATCGCCCTCACACCCTGTACCCGCCGTGCTCTGGCTTAAGATGAATGTAACAAAAACATTATCGTCGTTGTTCCTACAATATCTCCTATGTGCAAAAAATAATTTTTTTCAGTAGGAAGAATAAACACATTTATTAGTGGGAATTTGTTCATTTATTTATTCTACACATTTAAATACAATCTCTGTGCAGTCAGACTACATAATTGATAACAATAATCTACGCTTAATAAGCCAGCGTGTCACAACTACAAAAATATATGCTTAATATTCACATAGGAGATTACATGTTCCTCTACTTCACATGGGAGGAATTGCATTGCATAGGCTACAATATAACAAGCGGTAGTAACGAGTATACAGTTACAATGAGACTGACAAATTCAGTTTAATTAAACAATTTAAATTGTTCAAAGTGTAATATTTTTTGATGTGTATTAAGAGTCATAAAGCGAATAGCACTCGACCGACTGCGCCATGCAGACCGACTACTTCACTTTGCTTATCCCCTCTTCTACTTTGTGTGTCCTCATTTTCACAGCTCTCCGCATATAAATATTAGAGATATTTATATTTAGTTGGTACTATTCTAATACACGCTTCTATTGTGACGAGAAACGACCAGTAGATTTTATCCAGTGTCCTCTCATTCAATGCAAGCTTGTTCTGCTTTAAAACTCCAAGTTGAGAAATTAAAATCTGTAGTTTGAAGTGATCCCCATTCGAGGTAGGGTGCAGAAAGACTGGAAAATAGTTTCTAATGTCGGCTTTAGGCATAGTAAAGGTCATGTAGCTCGTATGGGCGAATCCAGAAATACATACAGAGTGTTAGTTGGGAGACCGGGGGGAAAAAGACCTATGGGGAGACCGAGACGTAGATGGGAGGATAATATTAAAATGGATTTGAGGGAGGTGGGATATGATGATAGAGACTGGATTAATTTTGCTCAGGATAGCGACCAATGGCGGGCTTATGTGAGGGCGGCAATGAACCTCCGGGTTCCTTAAAAGCCAGTAAGTAAGTAAGTAAGTGCACAGAGTTATTGCTGTATCATCAGCATATTATCATTGTTTATAATTACAATGTCCCGTAACAAATATTTATTTTCATCAACGATGCCTTCGAGTAACATAATCAAGATCAGAACCGCCTCAATGTAATGCTTTACTGAAGGCAAGGCTGGATATTGGTCCCAGCGTGACGTCATCTGTTTAGGTGAGAGGGGAAGATAGCTGCGCACGGCCTCGCCAGTATTCTTCCACCATGGGACATACATAAATGGGCAGGTCCTTCAATGCAAACCCAACATTATCCAATCTGTCCTATTTTCTGTCTTCCTCTTAGTCTCCGCACATAATCCACATATCTTAATGTCGTCTATTATTTGACTTCTTCTGCCCCGAACTCTTCTCCCGTTCACCATTCCTTCCAGTGCATCCCTCAGTAGGCAGTTTCCTCTCAACCAGTGACCCAACCAATTCCATTTTCTCTTTCTAATCAGTTTCACCATCATTCTTTCTTCATCCACTTTTTCCAACACAGCTGCATTTCTTATACTGTCTGTTCACCACACGTTTCATTTTTCTCCACATCCACATTTCAAATGCTTCAATTCGTTTCTCTTCATTTCATCGTAATGTCCACGTCTTTTCCTCACACAGTGCCACACTCCACACAAAACACTTCACTAGTCTATTCCTTAGTTCTTTTTCCAGGGGTCCCCAGAAGTTCCTCCTTTTTCTGTTAGAAGCTTCCCTTGCGATTTTTCTTGGGAAGGATAAATGCGCGAACTTCCCATTGCTTTCCGCACACCACTGTCTCTTTCGCATCTTAATAGATCCTAGGGGCCCAAGCTTGGCGGTGAGAGAGTGGATTTGACTAATTGGGCCCTCCGGACTTCACCGAAATTCACCGCAAGTGTTAAATGTTAGTTCTAGCAGGATTTTTGACCTGATCAGAACCGAGAAATCCCAATCAGCCTTTGCCCCCCGCATCCTGGACGAACTTGTACAAATCGTCAGAAAATCTTGGAGGGGGATTGGGCCACTTTTTCCAGAAAATGTTTCTTTACTTGTGCCCTCGTAGTTCAGTCGGAAAAACGTCGGAATTTAGATGTAAACGTCTGAGTTTCATTTCCTCGTCACTGCTTTTCATGTTATTGTGTTTGAAGATAGTATAATATAATAATATAAAAAGAAAAAAACTAAAACCAGTATTATGCAAATGTATTGTTCCAAACCTAATATTAAATTTATGTTATTTATGTCGCTTAAGAACGTTAACAGAATATAAATAATTTCAATATTATTTATACAGGATCACTAAAGAGCGATAACAATATAAATGGTAAATATCGGTTTGTTTAATTAATATAAGATATTATATAATATATAATTAATTATTTAAGGCGGTCTTGGTTCTGTGTGGAGGACGGTTGAACTTCATTAGTAGAAGGGGTGGGAGTGAAGTATATTCGAAAACTCAGATGCAATAAAAAATGAAGTAAAAATAAAATGATGTCCCTGTAGTAAACCATTCGATGTGTAGATTCAAGGTTCAATTAAAGTAACAATTTTATTTCATGGGTTTGAGCTACAAAATTAATTAGGTTTCCATCACAGACATTTCATTTAAGAATATTTATATATTTGGTTAATACTTATAGATCAAGTTTGTTAAAACGAATTGAGTGAATCTCAACATTTATCAGGAACACGCGTAACTTATTCCTGAGTTCGTTGTGCGCAAGAAAGTGGCTTGTATTCAGAGTGTTAAGAATCTATTTCTCTTTAGAGAGCAGATCGCTGTAAATCAAACCGTAACCCGTCTCCACCTACGCTACTTACGAAATTTATGCCCAACCAACATCTACACAAGCGATTCACGTATTTCCGGGTAGGTGAATCTAATCAGGACGCGAAGTCTAAAAACAAATTTGCTGTTGAATTTGTTGTTCGCACTAATAACAATCTATCAGGTAGAAAAATAGTACAATGTAAAGTAATGACAAAGATTATTTTCTCACTCTTCTATACATAGAAATATAGCTGTAAGAGAAATAGGCCTACAACTAGCATCGGTCTGTTTTTTTCAGAGCGTGTTGGTAATTTGCTGGATTGTGTTTGCAAGCGGTGGGTTATATATGTTTATTTGATATTGCTTTTATTTATGTTTACTTAATTATTAGTCTTCTTACTTTATTAATACTTAAATTGCAACAGCGAAATAAATATACTCCTATGAAGAACACATCTATGCAACGAATATTGGAAACGTGTAGTTGCTCTATTTCATTTCGAAAATTGTTTCCATAGTAACATCAGAACAATGCGTTTAGATTACAATGATAAGCAGTGTTAATGCGGAGCTTCTCCAACCGCCTCCAGTATCTCGCTGCATCTGTACTAAGAATAATAACACACATCAAACAATAAACGCTTATATTTCAGAGCATTTACACGTATCCACAAATTTAACGCTTATTTGAATGAATCGGTGCAACACTCCCCAATAATTTGATTTATGTGCTGCTATGTGTGACCCTGATTGGTGCAAGAAAATGTTTCGAGTTGTATCTGACCTCTGTTGGTTAGTATTAGAAGATGGTTTTCTTGCCGCTGCTTTGTGGCACAGATGTTCTAACTCACTCATTTATAGTGCGTAACACAACTCGGTATTCAGCGTAATGGATGTACCAAGGACGGACGTTCTTCTGCTTGAGTAGTAAAGTCTCTTGTAAGCTAAGCTAAGCTGTGTGCACACGTTACGCAGTTCATAGCTCTTGCTGTAGTGAGTTACGGATCTAATTTGTAAATTAGTGAAATAGGGACCCAATGTCTGCCATACATTTTATTGTCGAAATACCGCATTTGAATTTCTTGTTTTCTGTATGGAGGTGTCCACACCTGTGGAGTAACGGTCAGCGCGTCTGGCTACGAAACAAGGTAGCCCGGGTTCGAATCCCTGTTGGGGCAAGATACTTGGATGAGGTTTTTTCCAGGGTTTTCCGTCAACCAAACACGAGCAAATGCTGGGTAACTTTCGGTGCTGGACCCCGGACTCATTTCACCGGCATTATCCCCTTCATATCATTCAGACGCTAAATAACCTAGATGTTGATACAGCGTCGTAAAATAACCCAATAAAACAAAAAAAATGTATGGTAGTATGCATCGTACCTTAAACCTATTCGGGAACATTATCATTTGCCATCGACATCGCCTTCTCACTGTGCGTATTAGTAATATGCGTTACAAGAGCGGTATGTTGACGTTTTCATGGTCGAGGAAAAGATTGAAAAAGCGAAACGTAGTTGAGCGTTTTTAATTTCCGAGAACATCAAAACAAACATACCGCTCGTGTAGCGTACATTATTTTGTGCGAAGATCGTTTGTTATATACCTGAAAGACGAATTTCTAATTAGTTGCAATGAAATTTCCATGATTGTTTCTGTTTAATGACGGCAACTTCGGAACACCAAAATAATTTTCTTCAACACTGTTGCTATAAAATAGTTTCTGTGTTTACTATACTCCAGCAGGCCGTGATATACGTGTCTTTCCCCCCCCCCCTGTCTATAAATGCGAACTTAAAACAAACAGTAAGGTTATGTAATGATTTATTTTTCATTTTAATATTTTAACAATATTATTTATATAACATATTGCAGTAATAACATCGGCATCTGGAATCTTGTTGATTTTTTCACGGCTTCCTTAATGTTACGTGTATCAGGAATGCAATAGGTTTCGTGGAGTAGTAGACTTTACTTAATTTTTGCAAATATTTAAAAACAATAATTAACATTGCAATTTAGGTGAAACTGCAGTGGTAAGTTTACAATTTATAATTATTACTAAGTTAAACGTCTCTAATAATAATATGTTAAAAACCTAAAGCAGTAAAATGAATGTCGCGCTTAAGCGGTAAGAAGAGGGAAATTGTTGTGTGTGTTACGTTGGGAATACAGAATGTGGTATTTCACACTTACCGCGTATTGGTTCTGTGCGGAAAACAAGCAAATACGCACGATCTCGCACAAACATAAATGCCTTTTGAGATTAGATAGAGTTCCGGAATTCTTACCACAGAGACTGCACTTGTATGGCTTCTCGCCTGCATGTACGCGCAAATGTATTTTTAGTGACGCTGAGACAACGAAGGATCTTCCACAAACATGGCATGCGAACGGCTTCTCCCCCGTGTGTGAGCGAACATGGCGATTAGACTTTCCAAATAAGAATAACGTTTACCACAACTGAACGTTTTATCGACGGAGTGTATGTGCGTGAAACATGCCTTTTGAGAAGGACGGAATTCGAATAGTATTTTCCACACACATTACAACTGCATTGCTTTTCAACGGCTTCCTTGCATTTATGCCCGCTCAGACTTTGCGAAAAAGTGAAGCTTTTTAAACAAATATTGCAATTGAATGGCTTCTCGCCTGCATGTCTCCTCGTATGCTCTTTGAAATATCCCGACTCATAAAAATTTTTTCCATACACGACGCAACTGAATGGCCTCAGGCCCGTGTGAACGTTCGTATGTCTTCTCAGATTCTCCACTAGCGAGAAGTGTTTTCCACAGACATCGCAAATGAAAGGCGCTTCGCCCGTGTGAACACTTGCGTGCCTTTTGAGCTGCACTGGTCCTGAGAAACACTTCCCACAAACATCGCATCTGTGCATCTCCTTGTCAGCAGGCTGCTGCTCATCTTGCGCGATATTGTCGCAGCAACCCGGCACTAGATTCTCTCCACTAACTGCAATGCTGTGCAGAAGACGAGGTTTTAATATAAGCTATCTATTCTATACCAATAATAAATCTGTAACCGAAATTTTTCTGATAATTTACGCTTTACCAAAAATAACTGGACCTAACACATGTAATTAACCATCCTGAAACCGAAAATCGCTTTTTTGGAATTTTTGTTTGTCTATCTGTCTGTCTGGATGTTTGTTACCTTCTGACGTAATAATGGCTGAACGGATTTCGATGAAAATTCACATATAAATAAAGTACGTTGTAGCTTAGATTTTAGGCTATATGGCAATCAAAGAACTTTATTTAAAAGGGGGGTTATAAGTGGGCCTGAATTAAATAAATCGAAATACTAAGCTTATTATTGATTTTTCTAAAAAATGTTACATCACAAAAGTTTCTTAAAAAATGATTTCCGATAGTTTTATTCAATGCAACATTTTGATAGGACTGATATTTAAGGATATAGAAGACTTTTAAAATAACAATGCAACACATTTTCACCAACGCCTCAGATTATAGCGTTGTTGTTCTTACATTAACTCTATGAAAAATGCAGAAACATACCTTCAACATAATACGTAACAAAAGACATCATTACCCATTTAATATGTGCGAATCAGCCTAAACTCAGTAAACTTTAAATCCTGTAAATACGAAGTGAAAAGAAACATGTTTATAACTAATCTATTATAAAATAAATAATATTAGTAAATAAATCTTGAAAACCAACAAGGTGAGGGTGTGCACGTACAAATTATACTGTAGCAGACATTCCGAATCTTCAACGAAACTGCAACATTTAAGGGATCACAAAACAGATGTTTACAATGAACTTGAAAATCAACGGCATATCTTTATTGATATAGCAGGCGAGACCAACAATTTGGCCAAAGGAGTTCGAGGTCCTACGCTGAATTCTGCTTCAAATGGCTGAGGGAAGACCCCAGAAATTAGTGAATAAATTAATAAATAAATAAGTAAATAATTAAAACAAATCAGTAAGTTATTAAAAAATTAATAAACATATAAATAAGTAAATAAATAAACAAAATAAAGCGCTAGAACATGCAATGCTTACACAAGACAGAAGTCCTGTTACATGTATCACTGTCTGAAGTGAAGAAAGAGTAGCAACACATCTTGGTATACTATTTATGTATTAGTAAGCAAACTGAATTCTAATAAATATTATTCAATTTCTATTTGTCAGTATTTAATACACGTCAAGATATAAAATAATAGGCCTAATCTTCTTTTCTAATATAAATGTAGGGAATAATAATATCTTAAAGATAGAAGATGTGAAAACGTTCGCATCTTGTATTGTATCGGTATTTCAACGTACTCGTGCGCTTGCGTATTGTCGTGCCGACGTCATCAACAATGGCCGACAGACACGACAAGACGGATCGTTTCCACGGAAACACTGTGGTTTGCTTTTCTCGGAAGAATAGTTCGGTATGTCTGGAATGCGAACTGCGTTTCATTTCCTGAAGAAGGGAGGCTATCCCTTCACGGGGGCAGCTGCATTTGCTGGGGGCTCTCGTATGGGAGCCTTCCAGGCGGCGGGAAGACCTGCGTATGCGGTTGGACCGCGGAAGGAAGGACCAGCGGTAGCGGAAGGCGGGCCCCGTTTTTCGTTCGGTAAGCCCGATTTGGTCAAAATTGTGGGGATCGTTGGGGCGATAGGGCTGGGGGGCTACTACCTCTGGAGTAGTGGCAGTCCAGGGGACACGAGGGGTGCCTCCACGCCCCCTGAGCCTGTCCCTCCGCCTTCATCGCCTCAGCCTTCCCCAACACACCCCCGGTACTGTACAAAATTCAAATACTTTTATGCTCCCCCCTGCACTGAAATACACCCACAACAAGTGAGACGACGATCACGCCGCTCACGCCGCACACACCCACCGCCATCTTCGCCACCTACACCAGTACCGCCACTACCCCCGCCTCCCCCCCATGGTATTCTCAGGGGTACTGAGAAAGACCAGGGGGCCGACCGTCCGCGCCCGAGGGTCACGTTTGACCTTCCTCCTGAGGAACCTCAGGGGGAAGCGATGGCGGGACCTTCTACAGCGGGCGGCCTAGGCACTGACACTACACCCCCACACAATACAGACGACAGTCCTCCCCAGTCAAGTCGGCAGGATGAGTCCAGTACGGACAGTGAGGACTCTGACTCAGGCACGATGTCGGAGGAACAGAGACCCTTTGAACCCTTTCGACTTTGGAAACCTATCCCGGCTGAGGAAGCTTTGGAAAGATTTTTGGACTCGGTTAGAAAACAATCTGGACGGAAGTAAGGGAACACTTCCGCGGCTGCGGTCCTGGATCAAAATTCTGGTCGACCTGGTTGGCGAGTTGGTATAGCGCTGGCCTTCTCTGCCCAAGGTTGCGGGTTCGATCCCGGGCCAGGTCGATGGCATTTAAGTGTGCTTAAATGCGACAGCCTCATGTCAGTAGGTTTACTGGCATGTAAAAGAACTCCTGCGGGACAAAATTCCGGCACACCGGCGACGCTGATATAACCTCTGCAGTTGCGAGCGTCGTTAAATAAAAAACATAACACTTTATACAGTCGACCTGGTTGGCGAGTTGGTATAGCGCTGGCCTTCTCTGCCCAAGGTTGCGGATTCGATCCCGGGCCAGGTCGATGGCATTTAAGTGTGCTTAAATGCGACAGGCTCATGTCAGTACATTTACTGGCATGTAAAAGAAATCCTGCGGGACAAAATTCCGGCACACCGGCGACGCTGATAACCCCTCCTTTTGCGAGCGTCGTTAAATAAAAAACATAACATTTAGGCCTATATACAGTCGACCTGGTTGGCGAGTTGGTATAGCGCTGGCCTTCTACGCCCAAGGTTGCGGGTTCGATCCCCGGCCAGGTCGATGGCATTTAAATGTGCTTAAATGCGACAGGCTCATGTCAGTAGATTTACTGGCATGTAAAAGAACTCCTGCGGGACAAAATTCCGGCACACCGGCGACGCTGATATAACCCCTGCTTTTGCGAGCGTCGTTAAATAAAACCAAATTTAAAAAAAAATAAATAAATAAAAAATAAAAAAAAAATTAAAAAAATTGCAAACCACAAAAATTGAATGCACTGCCCAATGGTAGGGAGGTTGGGATGGGCAGGGCGGAACTCGACATGCAGCCACCTCCACGTGGTGAGTTCTGGGTTGTTTCAGTTCATACGGAATGAAACAAGCGAAGAGCTGCATCTCAACTGTGAAAGGTGGTACAAAAATTCATACAGGGTGGAAGATGTTCGATAACAGTAAGTTCACGCACTAAGTGCTTAAGATTAAAAGAACAGAAGCTTCCTTCTCCATTTCTTTATTTTTATTTAGTAAGAAATCGATTTTGTTCGTAGGAAAGATCGCTATATCGCAGTGAATTCAGTAGCAGTTGCAACAGACGGCAACACTCTTCCCTGCAGCACAGATGAGTCACGAGGAGATCGCCCTCACACCCTGTACCCGCCGTGCTCTGGCTTAAGATGAATGTAACAAAAACATTATCGTCGTTGTTCCTACAATATCTCCTATGTGCAAAAAATAATTTTTTTTCAGAAGGAAGAATAAACACATTTATTAGTGGGAATTTGTTCATTTATTTATTCTACACATTTAAATACAATCTCTGTGCAGTCAGACTACATAATTGATAACAATAATCTACGCTTAATAAGCCAGCGTGTCACAACTACAAAAATATATGCTTAATATTCACATAGGAGATTACATGTTCCTCTACTTCACATGGGAGGAATTGCATTGCATATGCTACAATATAACAAGCGGTAGTAACGAGTATACAGTTACAATGAGACTGACAAATTCAGTTTAATTAAACAATTTAAATTGTTCAAAGTGTAATATTTTTTTATGTGTATTAAGAGTCATAAAGCGAATAGCACTCGACCGACTGCGCCATGCAGACCGACTACTTCACTTTGCTTATCCCCTCTTCTACTTTGTGTGTCCTCATTTTCACAGCTCTCCGCATATAAATATTAGAGATATTTATATTTAGTTGGTACTATTCTAATACACGCTTCTATTGTGACGAGAAACGACCAGTAGATTTTATCCAGTGTCCTCTCATTCAATGCAAGCTTGTTCTGCTTTAAAACTCCAAGTTGAGAAATTAAAATCTGTAGTTTGAAGTGATCCCCATTCGAGGTAGGGTGCAGAAAGACTGGAAAATAGTTTCTAATGTCGGCTTTAGGCATAGTAAAGGTCATGTAGCTCGTATGGGCGAATCCAGAAATACATACAGAGTGTTAGTTGGGAGACCGGGGGGAAAAAGACCTTTGGGGAGACCGAGACGTAGATGGGAGGATAATATTAAAATGGATTTGAGGGAGGTGGGATATGATGATAGAGACTGGATTAATTTTGCTCAGGATAGCGACCAATGGCGGGCTTATGTGAGGGCGGCAATGAACCTCCGGGTTCCTTAAAAGCCAGTAAGTAAGTAAGTAAGTAAGTGCACAGAGTTATTGCTGTATCATCAGCATATTATCATTGTTTATAATTACAATGTCCCGTAACAAATATTTATTTTCATCAACGATGCCTTCGAGTAACATAATCAAGATCAGAACCGCCTCAATGTAATGCTTTAATGAAGGCAAGGCTGGATATTGGTCCCAGCGTGACGTCATCTGTTTAGGTGAGAGGGGACGATAGCTGCGCACGGCCTCGCCAGTATTCTTCCACCATGGGACATACATAAATGGGCAGGTCCTTCAATGCAAACCCAACATTATCCAATCTGTCCTATTTTCTGTCTTCCTCTTAGTCTCCGCACATAATCCACATATCTTAATGTCGTCTATTATTTGACTTCTTCTGCCCCGAACTCTTCTCCCGTTCACCATTCCTTCCAGTGCATCCCTCAGTAGGCAGTTTCCTCTCAACCAGTGACCCAACCAATTCCTTTTTCTCTTTCTAATCAGTTTCACCATCATTCTTTCTTCATCCACTTTTTCCAACACAGCTGCATTTCTTATACTGTCTGTTCACCACACGTTTCATTTTTCTCCACATCCACATTTCAAATGCTTCAATTCGTTTCTCTTCATTTCATCGTAATGTCCACGTCTTTTCCTCACACAGTGCCACACTCCACACAAAACACTTCACTAGTCTATTCCTTAGCTCTTTTTCCAGGGGTCCCCAGAAGTTCCTCCTTTTTCTGTTAGAAGCTTCCCTTGCGATTTTTCTTGGGAAGGATAAATGCGCGAACTTCCCATTGCTTTCCGCACACCACTGTCTCTTTCGCATCTTAATAGATCCTAGGGGCCCAAGCTTGGCGGTGAGAGAGTGGATTTGACTAATTGGGCCCTCCGGGCTTCACCGAAGTTCACCGCAAGTGTTAAATGTTAGTTCTAGCAGGATTTTTGACCTGATCAGAACCGAGAAATCCCAATCAGCCTTTGCCCCCCGCATCCTGGACGAACTTGTACAAATCGTCAGAAAATCTTGGAGGGGGATTGGGCCACTTTTTCCAGAAAATGTTTCTTTACTTGTGCCCTCGTAGTTCAGTCGGAAAAACGTCGGAATTTAGATGTAAACGTCTGAGTTTCATTTCCTCGTCACTGCTTTTCATGTTATTGTGTTTGAAGATAGTATAATATAATAATATAAAAAGAAAAAAACTAAAACCAGTATTATGCAAATGTATTGTTCCAAACCTAATATTAAATTTATGTTATTTATGTCGCTTAAGAACGTTAACAGAATATAAATAATTTCAATATTATTTATACAGGATCACTAAAGAGCGATAACAATATAAATGGTAAATATCGGTTTGTTTAATTAATATAAGATATTATATAATATATAATTAATTATTTAAGGCGGTCTTGGTTCTGTGTGGAGGACGGTTGAACTTCATTAGTAGAAGGGGTGGGAGTGAAGTATATTCGAAAACTCAGATGCAATAAAAAATGAAGTAAAAATAAAATGATGTCCCTGTAGTAAACCATTCGATGTGTAGATTCAAGGTTCAATTAAAGTAACAATTTTATTTCATGGGTTTGAGCTACAAAATTAATTAGGTTTCCATCACAGACATTTCATTTAAGAATATTTATATATTTGGTTAATACTTATAGATCAAGTTTGTTAAAACGAATTGAGTGAATCTCAACATTTATCAGGAACACGCGTAACTTATTCCTGAGTTCGTTGTGCGCAAGAAAGTGGCTTGTATTCAGAGTGTTAAGAATCTATTTCTCTTTAGAGAGCAGATCGCTGTAAATCAAACCGTAACCCGTCTCCACCTACGCTACTTACGAAATTTATGCCCAACCAACATCTACACAAGCGATTCACGTATTTCCGGGTAGGTGAATCTAATCAGGACGCGAAGTCTAAAAACAAATTTGCTGTTGAATTTGTTGTTCGCACTAATAACAATCTATCAGGTAGAAAAATAGTACAATGTAAAGTAATGACAAAGATTATTTTCTCACTCTTCTATACATAGAAATATAGCTGTAAGAGAAATAGGCCTACAACTAGCATCGGTCTGTTTTTTTCAGAGCGTGTTGGTAATTTGCTGGATTGTGTTTGCAAGCGGTGGGTTATATATGTTTATTTGATATTGCTTTTATTTATGTTTACTTAATTATTAGTCTTCTTACTTTATTAATACTTAAATTGCAACAGCGAAATAAATATACTCCTATGAAGAACACATCTATGCAACGAATATTGGAAACGTGTAGTTGCTCTATTTCATTTCGAAAATTGTTTCCATAGTAACATCAGAACAATGCGTTTAGATTACAATGATAAGCAGTGTTAATGCGGAGCTTCTCCAACCGCCTCCAGTATCTCGCTGCATCTGTACTAAGAATAATAACACACATCAAAAATAAACGCTTATATTTCAGAGCATTTACACGTATCCACAAATTTAACGCTTATTTGAATGAATCGGTGCAACACTCCCCAATAATTTGATTTATGTGCTGCTATGTGTGACCCTGATTGGTGCAAGAAAATGTTTCGAGTTGTATCTGACCTCTGTTGGTTAGTATTAGAAGATGGTTTTCTTGCCGCTGCTTTGTGGCACAGATGTTCTAACTCACTCATTTATAGTGCGTAACACAACTCGGTATTCAGCGTAATGGATGTACCAAGGACGGACGTTCTTCTGCTTGAGTAGTAAAGTCTCTTGTAAGCTAAGCTAAGCTGTGTGCACACGTTACGCAGTTCATAGCTCTTGCTGTAGTGAGTTACGGATCTAATTTGTAAATTAGTGAAATAGGGACCCAATGTCTGCCATACATTTTATTGTCGAAATACCGCATTTGAATTTCTTGTTTTCTGTATGGAGGTGTCCACACCTGTGGAGTAACGGTCAGCGCGTCTGGCTACGAAACAAGGTAGCCCGGGTTCGAATCCCTGTTGGGGCAAGATACTTGGTTGAGGTTTTTTCCAGGGTTTTCCGTCAACCAAACACGAGCAAATGCTGGGTAACTTTCGGTGCTGGACCCCGGACTCATTTCACCGGCATTATCCCCTTCATATCATTCAGACGCTAAATAACCTAGATGTTGATACAGCGTCGTAAAATAACCCAATAAAACAAAAAAAATGTATGGTAGTATGCATCGTACCTTAAACCTATTCGGGAACATTATCATTTGCCATCGACATCGCCTTCTCACTGTGCGTATTAGTAATATGCGTTACAAGAGCGGTATGTTGACGTTTTCATGGTCGAGGAAAAGATTGAAAAAGCGAAACGTAGTTGAGCGTTTTTAATTTCCGAGAACATCAAAACAAACATACCGCTCGTGTAGCGTACATTATTTTGTGCGAAGATCGTTTGTTATATACCTGAAAGACGAATTTCTAATTAGTTGCAATGAAATTTCCATGATTGTTTCTGTTTAATGACGGCAACTTCGGAACACCAAAATAATTTTCTTCAACACTGTTGCTATAAAATAGTTTCTGTGTTTACTATACTCCAGCAGGCCGTGATATACGTGTCTTTCCCCCCCCCCCCTGTCTATAAATGCGAACTTAAAACAAACAGTAAGGTTATGTAATGATTTATTTTTCATTTTAATATTTTAACAATATTATTTATATAACATATTGCAGTAATAACATCGGCATCTGGAATCTTGTTGATTTTTTCACGGCTTCCTTAATGTTACGTGTATCAGGAATGCAATAGGTTTCGTGGAGTAGTAGACTTTACTTAATTTTTGCAAATATTTAAAAACAATAATTAACATTGCAATTTAGGTGAAACTGCAGTGGTAAGTTTACAATTTATAATTATTACTAAGTTAAACGTCTCTAATAATAATATGTTAAAAACCTAAAGCAGTAAAATGAATGTCGCGCTTAAGCGGTAAGAAGAGGGAAATTGTTGTGTGTGTTACGTTGGGAATACAGAATGTGGTATTTCACACTTACCGCGTATTGGTTCTGTGCGGAAAACAAGCAAATACGCACGATCTCGCACAAACATAAATGCCTTTTGAGATTAGATAGAGTTCCGGAATTCTTACCACAGAGACTGCACTTGTATGGCTTCTCGCCTGTATGTACGCGCAAATGTATTTTTAGTGACGCTGAGACAACGAAGGATCTTCCACAAACATGGCATGCGAACGGCTTCTCCCCCGTGTGTGAGCGAACATGGCGATTAGACTTTCCAAATAAGAATAACGTTTACCACAACTGAACGTTTTATCGACGGAGTGTGTGTGCGTGAAACATGCCTTTTGAGAAGGACGGAATTCGAATAGTATTTTCCACACACATTACAACTGCATTGCTTTTCAACGGCTTCCGTGCATTTATGCCCGCTCAGACTTTGCGAAAAAGAGAAGCTTTTTAAACAAATATTGGAATTGAATGGCTTCTCGCCTGCATGTCTCCTCGTATGCTCTTTGAAATATCCCGACTCGTAAAAATTTTTTCCATACACGACGCAACTGAATGGCCTCAGGCCCGTGTGAACGTTCGTATGTCTTCTCAGATTCTCCACTAGCGAGAAGTGTTTTCCACAGACATCGCAAATGAAAGGCGCTTCGCCCGTGTGAACACTTGCGTGCCTTTTGAGCTGCACTGGTCCTGAGAAACACTTCCCACAAACATCGCATCTGTGCAGCTCCTTGTCAGCAGGCTGCTGCTCATCTTGCGCGATATTGTCGCAGCAACCCGGCACTAGATTCTCTCCACTAACTGCAATGCTGTGCAGAAGACGAGGTTTTAATATAAGCTATCTATTCTATACCAATAATAAATCTGTAACCGAAATTTTTCTGATAATTTACGCTTTACCAAAAATAACTGGACCTAACACATGTAATTAACCATCCTGAAACCGAAAATCGCTTTTTTGGAATTTTTGTTTGTCTATCTGTCTGTCTGGATGTTTGTTACCTTCTGACGTAATAATGGCTGAACGGATTTCGATGAAAATTCACATATAAATAAAGTACGTTGTAGCTTAGATTTTAGGCTATATGGCAATCAAAGAACTTTATTTAAAAGGGGGGTTATAAGTGGGCCTGAATTAAATAAATCGAAATACTAAGCTTATTATTGATTTTTCTAAAAAATGTTACATCACAAAAGTTTCTTAAAAAATGATTTCCGATAGTTTTATTCAATGCAACATTTTGATAGGACTGATATTTAAGGATATAGAAGACTTTTAAAATAACAATGCAACACATTTTCACCAACGCCTCAGATTATAGCGTTGTTGTTCTTACATTAACTCTATGAAAAATGCAGAAACATACCTTCAACATAATACGTAACAAAAGACATCATTACCCATTTAATATGTGCGAATCAGCCTAAACTCAGTAAACTTTAAATCCTGTAAATACGAAGTGAAAAGAAACATGTTTATAACTAATATATTATAAAATAAATAATATTAGTAAATAAATCTTGAAAACCAACAAGGTGAGTGTGTGCACGTACAAATTATACTGTAGCAGACATTCCGAATCTTCAACGAAACTGCAACATTTAAGGAATCACAAAACAGATGTTTACAATGAACTTGAAAATCAACGGCATATCTTTATTGATATAGCAGGCGAGACCAACAATTTGGCCAAAGGAGTTCGAAGTCCTACGCTGAATTCTGCTTCAAATGGCTGAGGGAAGACCCCAGAAATTAGTGAATAAATTAATAAATAAATAAGTAAATAATTAAAACAAATCAGTAAGTTATTAAAAAATTAATAAACATATAAATAAGTAAATAAAGAAACAAAATAAAGCGCTAGAACATGAAATGCTTACACAAGACAGAAGTCCTGTTACATGTATCACTGTCTGAAGTGAAGAAAGAGTAGCAACATATCTTGGTATACTATTTATGTATTAGTAAGCAAACTGAATTCTAATAAATATTATTCAATTTCTATTTGTCAGTATTTAATACTCGTCAAGATATAAAATAATAGGCCTAATCTCCTTTTCTAATATAAATGTAAGGCATAATAATATCTTAAAGATAGAAGATGTGAAAACGTTCGCATCTTTTATTGTATCGCTATTTCAACGTACTCGTGCGCTTGCGTATTGTCGTGCCGACGTCATCAACAATGGCCGACAGACACGACAAGACGGATCGTTTCCATGGAAACACTGTGGTTTGCTTTTCTCGGAAGAATAGTTTTTCGTTCCGTAAGCCCGATTTGGTCAAAATTGTGGGGATCGTTGGGGCGATAGGGCTGGGGGGCTACTACCTCTGGAGTAGTGGCAGTCCAGGGGACACGAGGGGTGCCTCCACGCCCCCTGAGCCTGTCCCTCCGCCTTCATCGCCTCAGCCTTCCCCAACACACCCCCGGTACTGTACAAAATTCAAATACTTTTATGCTCCCCCCTGCACTGAAATACACCCACAACAAGTGAGACGACGATCACGCCGCTCACGCCGCACACACCCACCGCCATCTTCGCCACCTACACCAGTACCGCCACTACCCCCGCCTCCCCCCCATGGTATTCTCAGGGGTACTGAGAAAGACCAGGGGGCCGACCGTCCGCGCCCGAGGGTCACGTTTGACCTTCCTCCTGAGGAACCTCAGGGGGAAGCGATGGCGGGACCTTCTACAGCGGGCGGCCTAGGCACTGACACTACACCCCACACAATACAGACGACAGTCCTCCCCAGTCAAGTCGGCAGGATGAGTCCAGTACGGACAGTGAGGACTCTGACTCAGGCAGGATGTCGGAGGAACAGAGACCCTTTGAACCCTTTCGACTTTGGAAACCTATCCCGGCTGAGGAAGCTTTGGAAAGATTTTTGGACTCGGTTAGAAAACAATCTGGACGGAAGTAGGGGAACACTTCCGCGGCTGCGGTCCTGGATCCAAATTCTGGTCGACCTGGTTGGCGAGTTGGTATAGCGCTGGCCTTCTCTGCCAAAATTCCGGCACACCGGCGACGCTGATATAACCCCTGCTTTTGCGAGCGTCGTTAAATAAAACCAAATTTAAAAAAAAATAAATAAATAAAAAATAAAAAAAAAATTAAAAAAATTGCAAACCACAAAAATTGAATGCACTGCCCAATGGTAGGGAGGTTGGGATGGGCAGGGCGGAACTCGACATGCAGCCACCTCCACGTGGTGAGTTCTGGGTTGTTTCAGTTCATACGGAATGAAACAAGCGAAGAGCTGCATCTCAACTGTGAAAGGTGGTACAAAAATTCATACAGGGTGGAAGATGTTCGATAACAGTAAGTTCACGCACTAAATGTTTAAGATTAAATAACAGAAGCTCCCTTCTCCATTTGTTTATTTTTATTTAGTAAGAAATCGATTTTGTTTCTAGGAAAGGTCGCTATATCGCAGTGAATTCAGTAGCAGTTGCCAACAGACGGCAACACTCTTCCCTGCAGCACAGATGACAGTCACGAGGAGATCGCCCTCACACCCTGTACTCGCCGTGCTCTGGCTTAAGATGAATGTAACAAAAACATTATCGTCGTTGTTCCTACAATATCTCGTATGTGCAAAATATAATTTTTTTCAGTAGGAAGAATAAACACATTTATTAGTGGGATTTTGTTCATTTATTTACTCTACAAATTAAATAACATCTATGTGCAGTCAGACTACATAATTGATAACAATAATCTACGCTTAATAAGCCAGCGTCTCACAACTTCAAAAATATATGCCTAATATTCACATAGGAGATTACATGTTCCTCTACTTCACATGGGAGGAATTGCATTGCATAGGCTACAATATAACAAGCGGTAGTAACGAGTATACAGTTACAATGAGACTGAAAAATTGAGTTTAATTAAACAATTTAAATTTTTCAAAGTGTAACATTTTTTGATGTGTATTAAGAGTCATAAAGAGAACAGCACTCGACCGACTGCGCCATCCACACCGACTACTTCACTTTGCTTATCCCCTCTTCTACTTTGTGTGTCCTCATTTTCATAGCTCTCCGTATATAAATATTAGAGATATTTATATTTAGTTGGTACTATTCTAATACACATTTCTATTGTGACGAGAAACTACCAGTAGATTTTATCCAGTGTCCTCTCATTCAATGCAAGATTGTTCTGCTTTAAAACTCCAAGTTGAGAAATAAAAATCTGTAGTTTGAAGTGATCCCTATTCGAGATAGGATGCAGAAAGACCGGAAAATAGTCTCTAATGTCGGCTTTAGGCATAGTAAAGGGCATGTAGCACGTATGGGCGAATCCAGAAATGCATATAGAGTGTTAGTGGGAGGGCGCAGAGAAAAAGACATTCGGGAATGCCGAGACGTAGATGGAAGGATAATATTAAAATTGATTTGAGGGAGGTGGAATATAACAGAGACTGGATTAATCTCGCACAGAAGAGGGACAGATAGCGGGCTTATTTCAGTGCGACAATGAACCTCCGGGTTCCTTAAAAGCCGTAAGTAAGTATATAGGTCATGTTACATGTTTCATCATTGAATGAGCAGGCAGTACAAGCATCTGACAAAGACAGTATGCACATTTACCCTACATTTCCTACTTTGTTTTTCATTGCAAAACAAAATTTTGGCTATAAGTAAACTTAAGGTGAATTCAATGTTGCGACTGGAGTATCTACAATTTAGCCATTCATTGCAACGTATCGGCTCAAGTAGGTAATCTAAAAACCTGGTGTTATTTCTCACAGCAAAGACATGCTACAACGTCAATAATTTTGTATGTATGTATGTATTTTCAAATTATACCGGTATTAAAAACTAATTTTACATAATTCGCATACACAAATGTCTCTGTTGTTTATAAAATGAAATTAAAAATTGTAATACCAGGATCAAATTCTAGCGAGGAAAAGATAGACAAAAACATAGAAAAGTCACAATATACATCCTTTGTAGACTAACATTTAAACACCATAATAAGATATTTAACAAATAGGATACATAAAGATGAAAAAAATAATATGTTATAATTTGAGATAAGTTATATAATAATTTCAGAATTAAGAAAAGATTATGTTGAGAATGGAGATGGATTATTATTATTATATTATTATTATTATTATTATTACTATTATTAATATTATTATTATTATTAGTGTCATTAGCAGCAAATCATATAGATATATTAACGAAAATATAACATTGACAGAAATTATATAATGTACTTAGAGAACAAATAAACTTGTTTTAAAATTAATGATACATAATATAAACTAGGGAACTCTGTCCTATGACTATTTGAATCTGGAATCGAAAATTTCATTACTACAAGACGGCAATTCTAGCTGAAGTTTTTATTATCGAATTATTTAGACATGGGCCATTATTTGCACTACAGGTATGTACAGTTGTCAAAAGAAAAAGTGGCCGCTCTCCAGAAGGAAATTTCCCTTCGGGTATCTTCGCTACAATTCGGAGACAGGCGATGTTACATGTTGTTGTACCACGTTACCTGATATCTGCATTTATAATTCAAGTATTCTATGTGTCACCTACTTAATAGCGTAATGGTAGCGTTCCTGCCTCTTATCCGTGAGGTCCTGCGTTCCAATACAACCAAGTGCTTTTTATGTTTTTTTTCTATTGTTTTTAAGACAGAGATACAAAACATACTTAATTGCTCCTTTCTCTTTTATGATTATTTTAGTAATTAACATCAGGTTCATGAATGTGTTATGTCATGACTTTATCATTATTTATTATGACATTATGGCTGCAAATGTGACGTCACACAGGGAGGTCTGAGCTGGCAATCGAGCACAGCAGTCGCTTTAAACTTAGTTATGGTGACAAAGATTGCGCGAATTTTTTAAATCTACGGGAAAGAAATATGCAATAGAATGCCGGGCTGTGTTATGTATGGCTACAACAGCCACTCGAAGAAAACGAAATGAACCAACATAAGATACTACGGATTTCAGAAGGACAAGGACGTAGCGACTAGCGAGCTCGTGGACCACTGTCGAAGGGCGGACAAGTTCAATTTATAAGACGCTAAATTACGATTTTTAAAACAAGGATGTTTGTTCTGACATTACAATAACTTCATAAAAGTAATACACTTGTTAAAGTCTTTCTCACGGCAGTAGAACCATTTGAATGTATGCATTTACAAATATATTAAATATTATTGATGTGGAAATAATAATAATAATAGTAATAATAATAATAATAATAATAATTATTATTATTATTATTATTATTATTATTACTTTTTTGTGCTTGTCCATTAATTTATTTTCACATTCAGTGCACAGAGTCCGTATAGGTCAGTTTCTATCTGATGCTTTTCCAATTCACTGCGGGCTAAAACAGGGAGATGCACCATCACCTTTACTGTTTAACTTCGCTTTAGAATATGCCATTAGGAAAGTTCAGGATTACAGTCAGGGTTTGGAATTGAACGGGTTACATCAGCTTCTTGTCTATGCGGATGACGTGAATATGATAGGAGAAAATACACAAACGATTGGGGAAAACACGGAAATTTTACTTGAAGCAAGTAAAGCGATCGGTTGGGAAGTAAATCTCGAAACGACAAAGTATATGATTATGTCTCGTGACCAGAATATTGTACGAAATGGAAATATAACAATTGGAGATTTATCCTTCGAATGGGTGGAAAAATTCAAATATCTTGGAGCAACAGTAACAAATATAAATGACACTCGGGAGGAAATTAAACGCAGAATAAATATGGGAAATGCGTGTTATTATTCGGTTGAGAAGCTTTTATCATCTAGTCTGCTGTCAAAAAATCAGAAAGTTAGAATTTATAACACAGTTATATTACCGGTTGTTCTGTATGGTTGTGAAAATTGGACTCTCACTCTGACAGAGAGAACCATAGGTTAAGGGTGTTTGAGAATAAGGTGCTTAGGAAAATATTTGGGGCTAAGAGGGATGAACTTACAGGAGAATGGAGAAAGTTACACAAAGCAGAACTGCACGCATTGTATTCTTCACCTGACATAATTAGGAACATTAAATCCAGACGTTTGAGATGGGCAGGGCATGTAGCACGTATGGGCGAATCCAGAAATGCATATAGTGTGTTAGTTGGGAGACCGGAAGGAAAAAGACCTTTGGGGAGACCAAGACGTATGTGGGAGGATAATATTAAAAATGGATTTGAGGGAGGTGGGATATGATGATAGAGACTGGATTAATTTTGCTCAGGATAGGGACAAATGGCAGGCTTGTGTGAGGGCTGCAATGAACCTCCGGGTTCCTTAAAAGCCATTTGTAAGTCAGTAAGTGCACAGAGTTCTTGCTGTATCGTCAGCATATTATCATTGTTCATAATTATAATGTCCTGTAACAAATATTTATTTTCATCAACGATGCCTTCGAGTAACATATTCAAGATCAGAACCGCGTCAATGTAATGCTTTACTGAAGGCAAGGCTGGATATTGGTCCCAGCGTGACGTCATCTGTTTAGGTGAGAGGGGGGGACAGCTGCGCACCGCCTCGCCAGTATTCCTCCACCATGGGAAATACATAAGTGTTCTGCCCATGGACAGGTCTTTCAATGCAAACCCAGCATTCTCCAATCTTTTCTATTTTCTGCCTTCCTCTTAGTCTCCGCACATAATCCACATATCTTAATGTCGTCTATTATTTGATTTCTTCTGCCCCAACTCTTCTACCGTTCACCATTGATTCCAGTGCATCCCTCAGTAGGCACTTTCTTCTTAACCAGTGACCCAACCAATTCCTTTTTCTCTTTCTAATCAGTTTCACCATCATTCTTTCTTCATCCACTTTTTCCAACACAGCTGCATTTCTTATTCTGTCTGTTCACTTCACACGTTCCATTTATCTCCACATCCACATTTCAAATGCTTCTATTCGTTTCTCTTCATTTCATCGTAATGTCCACGTTTTTTCCTCATACAGTGCCACACTCCACACAAAACACTTCACTAGTCTATTCCTTAGTTCTTTTTCCAGAAGTCCCCGGAAGTTGCTCCTTTTTCTGTTAAAAGCCTCCTTTGCTCATCTTTGCGATTTTTCTTGCGAAGGATAAATGCGCTAACTTCCCGTTGCTTTTCCCACACCACTGTCTCTTTCGAATCTTAATAGAGCCCAGGGGCCCAAGCGTGGCGGTGAGAGAGTGGATTTGACTAATTGGGCCCTCCGGAATTCACCGAAATTCACCGCAAGGGTTAAAAATTAGTTCTATCAGGATTTTTGCCCTGATCAGAACAGGGAAATCCCAATTAGCCTTTGCCCCCTGCATCCTGGATGAACTTGTACAAATCGTCAGAAAATGTTTCTTTACTCGTGCCCTCGTAGTTCAGGCGGAAAAAACGTCCGCATTTACATGTAAACGTCTGAGTTTCAATTCCTCGTCACTGCTTTTCATGTTATTGTCTTTGAAGATAGTATAATATAATAATATAAATAGAAAAAACTAACACCTGTATTATGCAACTGTATTGTTCCAAACCTAATATTGAATGTATCTTATTTATGTCGCTTAAGAACGATAACAGAATATAAATGATAACTTGAATATTATTTATATCGCTAACAACGATAACAGAATATAAATAACTTCAATATTATTTATACAGGGTCACTAAAGAACGATAACAATACAAATGGTAAATATCGTTTTGTTTAATTAATATAAGATATTATACAATATATAACTAATTATTTAAGGCGGTCTTGGATCTGTGTGTAGGACGGTTGAACTTCATTAGTAGAAGGGGTGGGAGTGAAGTATATTCGAAAATTCAGGTGCAATAAAAATTGAAGTAAAAATAAAATGATGTCCCTGTAGTAAACCATTCGATGTGTAGATTTAAGGTTCAATTAATGTAACAATTTTATTTCATGGGTTTGAGCTACAAAATTAATTAGGTTTTCATCAAAGACATTTCATTTAAGAATATTTATATATTTGGTTAATACTAAAAACATTAAATTCGGAATAGATCAAGTTTGTTGAAACGAATTGAGTAAATCACAAAATTTATCAGGAACACGCGTAACTTATTCCTGAGTTCGTTGTGCGCAAGAAAGTGGCTTTTATTCAGAGTGTTCAGAATCTATTTCTCTTTAGAGAGCAGATCACTGTGAATCAAACCGTAACCCGTCTCCATCTACGCTACTTATGAAATGTATGCCCAACCAACATCTACACAAGCGATTCACATATTTCCGGGTAGGTGAATCTAATCAGGGCGCGAAGTCTAAAAACAAATTTGCTGTTGAAGTTGTTGTTCGCACTAAGAACAAACTATCAGGTAGAAAAATAATGCAATGTAAAGTAATGACAAAGATTATTTTCTCACTCTTCTATACATAGCAATATAGCTGTAAGAGAAATAGGCCTACAACTAGCATCGGTCTGTTTCTTTTTAAGAGAGTGTTGGTAATTTGCTGCATTGTGTTTGCAAGCGCTGGGTTATATACGTCTATTTGATATTGCTTTTATTTATGTTTACTTAATTATTAGTCTTCTTACTTTATTAATACTTAAATTGCAACAGCGAAATAAATATACTCCTATGAAGAACACATCTATGCAACGAATATTGGAAACGTATAGTTGGTCTATTTCATTTCGAAAATTGTTTCCATAGTAACATCAGAACAATGCGTTTAGGTTACAATGATAAGCAGTGTTAATGCGGAGCTTCTCCAACGGCCCCACAGTGGTCTAGAATGCAAATTTAGCGGGACATGTTAATAATTATTCAGCTACCTAACAGATTTTTATGAAATTTTACACAGTAGTTACTGGTAGAATATATGTTTTCTATGCAAGCTCTCGTTACGTTGGTATAAGGGGAACTACCCCTTATAGGGTGGCGCATTTAGACAAAATTAGAAACTTTTCTCCTATCTGACATATTTTTATGAAATTTTACAAAGCAGTTACAAGGAGCATATATGTTTTGTACACAAGCTCTGATTACATTCGTATAAGGGGAACTACGCCTTATAGGGGGCGCAATTAGACAAAATTAGTAACTTTT
The DNA here is from genome assembly GCF_040183065.1 of Periplaneta americana. Lineage (NCBI taxonomy): Eukaryota > Metazoa > Arthropoda > Insecta > Blattodea > Blattidae > Periplaneta > Periplaneta americana. The sequence goes on along the minus strand of NC_091132.1, from coordinate 176,971,226 downwards.
CTCATATTTATCAGATTTTTATGAAATGTTACAGAGAAGTTACAAGTAGCATATATGTTTTGTATACAAGCTCTCATTACGTTCGTATAAGGGGAACTACGCCTTATAGGGGGCGCAATTAGACAAAATTAGTAACTTTTCTCATATTTATCAGATTTTTATGAAATTTTACAGAGAAGTTACAAGTAGCATATATGTTTTGTATACAAGCTCTCATTACGTTCGTATAAGGGGAACTACGCCTTATAGGGGGCGCAATTAGACAAAATTAGTGACTTTTCTCATATTTAACAGATTTTTATGAAATTTTACAGAGCAGTTACAAGTAGCATATATGTTTTGTATACAAGCTCTCATTACGTTCGTATAAGGGGAACTACCCCTTATAGGGGGCGCAATTAGGCAAAATTAGTAACTTTTCTCATATTTAACAGATTTTTATGAAATTTTACACAGCAGTTACAAGTAGCATATATGTTTTGTATACAAGCTCTCGTTACGTTGATATAAGGGGAACCACCCCTTATAGGGGGGGCGCATTTAGACAAAATTAGTAACTTCTCTCCTATTTGATAGATTTGTATGAGATTTTACAAAAGAGTTACAAGGAACATATATGTTTTGTATACAAGCTCTGATTACATTCATATAAGAAGAACTACCTCTTTCAGGTGGCACAATTAGACAAAATTAGTAACTTTTCTCCTATTTAACAGATTTTTTATGAAATTTACCAAAGTAGTTACAGGTAGCATGTATGTTTTCTATACAACCTCTCATTACGTTCGTATAAGGGGAACTACCCCTTTTAGGTGGCACAATTAGACAAAATTAGTAACTTTTCTCCTATTAACAGATTTTTATGAAATTTTACAAAGTAGTTACGGGTAGCATGTATGTTTTGTATACAACCTCTCGTTACGTTGGTATAAGGGGAACTACCCCTTATAGGGGGGCGCAATTAAACACAATTAGTAACTTCTCTCCTATTTGATAGATTTGTATGAGATTTTAAAAAACAGTTACAAGGAACATATATGTTTTGTATAGAAGCTCTGATTACGTTCTTATAAGGGGAACTACCCCTTATAGAGGGCGCAATTAGACAAAATTAGTAACTTTTCTCCTATTTAACAGATATCTATGAAATTTTACAAAGCAGTTACAGGTAGCATGTATGTTTTGTATACAACCTCTCGTTACGTTGGTATAAGGGGAACTACCACTTATAGGGGGGCGCAATTAAACACAATTAGTAACTTCTCTCCTGTGTGATAGATTTGTATGAGATTTTACAAAACAGTTACAAGGAACATATATGTTTTGTATACAATCTCTGATTACGTTCGTATAAGGAGATCTACCCCTTTTAGGGGGCACAATTAGACAAAATTTGTAACTTTTCTCCTAATTTACAGATTTTTATGAAATTTTACAAAGTAGTTACAGGTAGCATGTATGTTTTGTATACAAGCTCGCATTACGTTGGTCTAAGTGTAACTACCCCTTATAGCGGGGCGCAATTAGACAAAATTAGTAACTTTTGTCCTATCTAACAGATTTTTATGAAATTTTATACAGTAGTTACACTTAGTACATTTGTTTTGTGTACAAACTCTGTTTACGTTGGTATGAACGGAAGTGCGCCTTACAGGGGGATGCATTTAGACAAAATCTTATGGGGGAGGGAAATATAACATTTTAGGTACTATAGCCACCTTTTGGACACTCGGAAAGCTTATTTGGTACATAATTAACAAGCTCTCACCTTGAATTCCCTGAATTGTACTGCGGAAGTAGATTCGGTTCACAGATATTGAAATAACTGCAACCGAGAAAAATTGCACTACTGCACCTCGAAAGAATAGTGCTCATAAATTATTACTTCTGCAAATCTGCGCACCTTAAGACTAGATTTAAAATAGAGGTAAACAGTGGAGGAATGAAAAAAAAATATATATTTTTGGACGAACCAAAGGGTTTTTTTTTTCTCCACCTTAGCAAAGTCTGCACTCAATTGTTATATTTATATTTATCCCGTGTCCATTCATGCTAATTTGACATGCTATAATAACATTAAATGTAACACAAACAAACAGTGTTACATACCTAAAGAACTACTTGACATGTTGGTACCAAATATGAATGGAATCGACCAATTACAACAGACCTACAGCACAAGGAAAACGGCAGCCTCGCGGCGCTTGCTGAGTAAGAATGCTGGGTGGCGAAATGTGGCATGTTACCGGCTTGTTATCTCGCTATGCAGCCACCTCCGTTGATTAAGATTATCAATTTAGTGTTACTCAGTTATATAGGAAAAATAATTTAAGGGTTTAATTTGATTTTTTTACATGTCATATTTCTCCATTTGTCCTCCTAAATATGGATTTTAGACCACTGTCTCGCTGCATCTGTAGTAAGAATAATAACACACATCAAACAATAAAGGCTTATATTTCAGAGCATTTACACGTATCCACAAATTTAACGCTTATTTGAATGAATCGGTGCAACACTCGCCCATAATTTGATTTATGTGCTGCTACGTGTGACCCTGATTGGTTGCAAGAAAATATGTTTCGAGTTGTTTCTGATCTCCGTTGGTTAGTATTATAAAGATGGTTTTCTTGCCGCTGCTTTGTGGCACAGATGTTCTAACTCACTCATTTATAGTGCGTAACACAACTTCGGTATTCAGATTAATGGATGTACCAAGGATGACGTTCTTCTGCTTAAGTAGTAAAGTCTCGTGGTGAGATTTCGAAATTTTATTTATATGTTCCCGAACGGCTCTATAGATGACCCTGATCATGACCCAGATACAGGCTATGTTTTATTAGCTTTATCAACATCTTAGGTTATTTAGCGTCTGAATGAGATGACGATGATAATGCCGGTGAAATGATTCGGGGTCCAGCACCGATAGTTACCCAGCATTTGCTCATATTGGGTTGAGGGAAAACGCCGGAAAAACCTCAACCAGGTAACTTACCCCGACCGGAAATCGAACCCGGGCCACCTGGTTTCGCGGCCAGACGCGCCAACAAATACTCCACAGGTGTGGATGTTACGAACGGCGATCGACAGGTATGTTTTAATTAGTATGTGATTAGGAAACATCGTGTGTTGTGCATCATGGAATGTGTGTGCATGAAGTAGAAACACATAAGCCTCCTCTCTTTCAGTTTTCAGGATTAAGTCTTTCACGAGGAGTGGAACTCTCGCCTGAAAAACGAGACAGGAGTCGAGAGAGGGAGAGGGAGAGGGAGAGAGAGAGAGAGAGAGAGAGAGAGAAAGAAAGAAAGAAATGAAAATAATAGAAATAAAAGAAACTGAAAAGTGAATTTAGGCCTTGAACATAAGGGAGCGCACAGAGAAAATGCGATTCCAAGAATACAACTTCGGCCACCATGCGAGTCCCAAAACCAGTACTGGAATACGTTAAATCAGAGGCTGAATTCTTTCTGGGATATGGGAAGCCATCTTGTCCACCACACGTACTTGTTTCGGGCAATAAAAATGTAAGCAATAAAGAAATCGTAAGCAAACATTGTAGAGACTTACGTGTAGGGTTAGTTCTAATACAGTGGTCTTAGAAATTTATATGACTATTCTATTATTTTTGTGCGAGATCGTGCGTATTTGCTTGTTTTCCGCACAGAACCAATACGCGGTAAGTGTGAAATACCACATACAGTATCCCCAACGTAACACACATAACAATTTCCCTCTTCTTACCGCTTAAGCGCGTCTTTCATTTTACTGCTTTAGGCTTTTATTATTTTTAGAGACGTTTAACATAGTAATAATTATAAATTGGAAACTTCCCACTGCAATTACACCTAAATTGCAATGTTAATTATTGTATTTAAATATTTGCAAAAATTATGTAAAGTCTACTACACCACGAAATTTACTGCATTCCTGATACAAGTAACATTAAGGAAGCCGTGAAAAAATCAACAAGATTCCTGACGCGGATGTTATTACTGCAATATGTTATATAAATAATATTGTTAAAATATTAAAATGAAAAATAAATCATTACATAACCTTACCGTTTGTTTTAAGTTCGCATTTATAGGCGGGGGGGGGGGGAAGACAGACGTATATCACGGCCTGCTGGAGTATAGTAAACACAGAAAACATTTTATAGCAACAATGTTGAAGATAGATATTTAGGTTTTCCGAAGTTGCCGTCATTAAACAGAAACCAACATGGAGATTTCATTGCAACTAATTAGAAATTCCTCTTTCAGGTATGTAATAAACGATCTTCGCACAAAATAATGTACGATACACGAGCGGTATGTTTGTTTTCATGTTCTGGGAAATTAAAAAAGCTCAAGTATGTTTCGCTTTTTCAATCTTTTCCTCGACCATGAAAACGTCAACATACCGCTGTTGTAACGCATATTACAATTGTATCTTCCAATACAAGTACGTGAAGAAAAGGAAATCGCGACGAATTGTGTTCTTTATGCATACGGTGAAAGTAAAAGGAGTCAAACAAACGTATGAAAACGCATGTTCGCTTCTTCAAAGACTGCATCCCAGCTGTAGCGGAATAGAGACTATCCAGAAGCAGATTATAGATGGCAGCACAGCTTCGCGTAGTGACCAATGCGGCAAGAGGTACAACAAATATAGAACGGAATCTGCAGACACTTTGATAGATCAACTGTCATAAATATCAAAGCCAATAAAGTAGGCACATACGTTATATTTAGATTGTGATGTTACCATTAAGGCCATCTTCTCGTCGCACTGTCGTAAGTGGTGTGAAGGAAAGTGAAACCACAAGAGAATTCCGACAAATTTTTGCGAAAAATTTAATACTGGTTTTAAGTTACCGAACTCAGATAAATTTGTCACTTGCAATAGAATCAACATTCATACAGGCCTACAAAAAGTAAGCCGGAGATGTATTTGCATTTCAGACACACAGACAAGTACATCTATACAAGGCAACTACAGCCCGAAACAAAAATTAAGAAACTATCTCAAGACGCTCTGCGTAAATCTGAAGTAATGTATTGATATGATTCCATTAATTTGTAACACTCAACGTAAATATTGCATAATATTTTGTTTCAAAGTAAAAGTATCGGTATAAGATCTTCAACCAATATAAATCCTCAACGTTTCTATAAGATCACCAGGCTTTTACAAATATCCCTTTTTACTCCCTGATAGAATACGGTTCAAATTTAATAGTGGTAGGGACAGTAGTAGCAATATCAGTACTTTAATTATTACAGCAGTCACTTCCAACTCAATGCTCTGTGACGTCATGGCGTTCTCCGTACAATCCAGATAGACTCTCAAGTCCTGACCTGATCGAAGCAGTGGTGTGTGGCAAACCAGTTTAACTTAGCGTTTACAGTACCTAATAATAATGTGTTAATGTCTTAGACAGGTACACGCTACTATCTATACTAATAATAAATCTGTAAGCGAAATATTTCTGGTAATTTTCGCTTTTCTAAAAATAATTGGTGTTAACATGTATAATTAAACATCCTGAAACAGAAAATCGCTTTCTTTTTTAATTTTTGTTTTTCTGTCTGTCTGTCTGTATTTTGTTACCTTTTCACGTGATAACGGCTGAACGGATTTCGATGAAAATTAGAACATAAATTAAGTTCGTCGTAACTTAGATTTTAGGCTATATGGCATTCAAAATACTTTATTTAAACGGGGGGTTATAAGGGGGCCTGAATTAAATAAACCGAAATATCTCCCTTATTATAGATTTTTGTGAAAAATATTACATAACAAAAGTTTCTTTAAAAATGATTTCCGATAAGTGTTATTCAAGGCAAAATTTTGATAGTACTGATATTTAAGGATATACAAGAATTTTAATATAACAATGCAATACATTTACACCGCCGCCTCAGATTATAGTGTTGTTGTTCCGTAACTTCTATGTGCAAAATATTAAATTTTTTAGTAGGAAGAAAAACAAATTTATTCATTCTATGGCAGTAGTGCATAGGAGATCGTGAATTCTTACATTTTCGAAAGAAAGAAATATAATTAAGTTATATATAATAGATTACATTATTTGCTGCATCACTATTTAAGTTATTGAAAATCGATTTGTGACATAGGAGTTATTGCAGGAACGACGACAATGGCTACAATGAAATCAAAACCAATGACTGCGTCTATTTAAGGCGGCCTTGACGTTTATCAATATTAATATATAGAGAATATTTTGTGTTTGTATGAAGTAAACTCGGAATCTATTTAACATTCACTATCTGAAATTTGTAGTTTCTCTAGATGGATTTAATGCTACAAATGAGGACTGAGGTAAGATGAAAAGAAATCTGTACGCACACAAAACTTGATATTCTGTCGAAATATTGTGCAACTTGATTATTGCAACTTTATTTGGTCCACATAAAATACTCTAATTTTATCCACTTATAATATTTTAATTTTATACATTCATTTTACCATAGAGATCACTGGAGCTGAATTATTTTAAAAGATGTCATGAAATGGCGTTCCTGCGCTCATAATTTAACCATATTCGTTTCCTGCGTTTCTTAAAATAATATTCATGTGGGGTATCTAATTTTTTTTATTTGCATAAACAATGATATACAACCGAGCGAGTAGGCTCAGATGGTAGCATTTGAGACACACATTCGGGAGTCCCAGGTTCAAACCCCGTGGCCGATCAATCTGACTGGGGTTTTTCATGATTTCCCTTAGTAGATAATGCCAAATGCCGGATTTGAAACATACATGCCATTATTCATCACCGCCTCAATTACCAATACCAAAAACATTAAACAAAGTCTACAATCAGTTACATGAACACAAGCCATCCCTACACACAATAGAAACAGGACCTCAACAAGAGTGAAAACGGCCTGCTGATATACCCACACATTCTAAACACGCGACATGACCACAGATGTTAAGGCGTGAATTAAATAAATTTAACAAGAAAAAAAGATGCACAGTAAGGTTAACATAAAAATTATATTCGTACACAATCAACTCTATTACTTTGGAGTGATTTATTAAAGGATGCATTCAAGAATAAATTAGAAAAATGTTAAACGAATTGTATTTGCACTAAATTAGAGGTCTCTGGACCAAATTGATAGCATTTTAATTATTTTAACAGAATTTAAATTAAGTAGCACATTAGACGATTTATTCTTCTATGAAAACACGAATGTTCCCCGGACCCAATGTTCTATTTTAATTACGTAATTACTTCCTATTTATTTCTAATAAGTGCAGTGGAGCGCACGGATACAGCTAGTACTTAAATAATTTTGGTATCTTTCTGATATATTTAAGGTACCTAAGTTCATGTAGACTTATTTTTAACACGTTCTTCATCAGGCAAGCTGACATCTCAACACCATAAGCAATACCTGGAGAAACTAATAAAGACATATGTGAAAGAGCAGCCATTTCTTCTAAATCTGGACTCGTGGAAAGGGCATGTAACTTCTTCTTTGTATGATGAAATATTTACAAATGAAGAAAATGGAGTAACGTGCAACCTTAAAGTGATTTCACCCAAATATACTGCATTATGCCAGTCCTGCGATGTCTATTCTTTTAGACAGGTGAAGATTTTTATCAAATATTTGCGAATAGCTCTTTCGTTTTACAAACTGGACGACAAATTGCTTCAAGGCAGGATGCCCTCAAAATTCACTCCTTAATTCACTTTCAGTTGTCAGCTCCTATATTCAAAGCCATGTTGAAATATGCGTGGTATGCATCAAAATTAATAAACGAACGAGAAGTGTTTGTGAATGTGAAGGATATCTGTTTCGTGTGACTGGACAACCTTCTTTCATTTGCCGTGCATGGTGCAGGAAATATGTATGTTTTGTGTTTTTATGACATTTATAATAACAAATCATGTACAAAATGAAGTCGAATAGAACCAAAAGAGACGCCAGTGACCTGCCTACGTGAGCAGTATTTCCTTGTTTATCCTTTACAACACAATGTTAGTTAATTAGTAATTTGTTTAAAACATGATGAAGCGTTCAATACATTGAGAAATATGATATACGTAAATAGATTATTGTGATCAGTGATCACACTATTAATCGTTATTAAAAGAAGAAAAATATAGGTCCAGTTAAGATTCAAAATTAGGTTACCTGGATAACCACTCATCACCCAACCACATGAGGTACGCTTTCACAGAGTCTAACGCTTCCCTATTAGGCACCTAACAGAAGTACGTCACAAACAATAGCCAATATTTCCAAAACGAGGGGTCATTGGCCACCCATACCAGGTATGACTTTGAACAGTACGTCTTGTACTTTCATCTCACACAATCTTATTCCATTCGGTGATATACAGAGCGTGTCCTCTCCTTGTAAGCTAAGCTGTGTGCACACATTACGCAGTTCATAGCTCTCGCTGTAGTGAGTTACGGATCTTATGAACCTAATTTGTAAATTAGTGAAATAGGGACCCAATGTCTGCCATACATTTTATTGTCGACATACCGCATTTGAATTTCTTGTTTTCTGTATGGAGGTGTCCACACCTGTGGAGTAACGGTGAGCGCGTCTGGCTGCGAAACAAGGTGGCCCGGGTTCGAATCCCTGTTGGCGCAAGTTACCTGGTTGAGGATTTTTCCGGGGTTTTCCCTCAACCCAATACGAGCAAATGCTGGGCAACTTTCGGTGCTGGACCCCGTACTCTTTTCACCGGCATTATCACCTTCATATCATTCAGACGCTAAATAACCTAGATGTTGATACAGCGTCGTAAAATAACACAATAAAACAAAAAAAAAATGTATGGTGGTATGCATCGTTCCATAAACCTATTCGGGAACATTATCACTTCCCATCGACATCGCCTTCTCACCTGTACGTAATAGTAATATACGTTACAAGAACGGTATGTTGATGTTTTCATGGTCGAGGGAAAGATTGAAAAAGCGAAACGTAGTTGAGCTTTTTTAATTTCCGAGAACATGAAAACAAACATACCGTTCGTGTATCATACATTAATTTGTGCGAAGATCGTTTATTACATACCTGAAAGACGAATTTCTAATTAGTTGCAATGAAATCTCTATGATGGTTTCTGTTTAATGACGGTAACTTCGGAACACCAAAATATCTATCTTCAACACTGTTGCTATAAAATGTTTTCTGTATTTACTATACTCCAGCAGGCCGTGATTTACGTCAGTCCTTTTTTCCCCCAGTGTGTTTTTTTTAGTAGGTTATTTTACGACGCTTTATCAACAGCTTAGGTTATTTAGCGTCTGAATGAGATGAAGGTGATAATGCCGGTGAAATGAGTCCGGGGTCCAACACCGAAAGTTACCCAGCATTGGATGATATTGGGTTGAGGGAAAGTTCCGGACAAAACCTCAACCAGGTAACTTGCCCCGACCGGGAATCGAAACCGGGCCACCTGGTTTCGCGGCTAGATGTGCTAACCGTTACTTCAGAGGTGTGGACCCCCCAGTGTATAAATGCGAACTTAAAACAAACGGTAAGGTTATGTAATGATTTATTTTTCATTTTAACAAAATTATTTATGTAACATATTGCAGTAATAACATCGGCATCTGGAATCTTGTTGATTTTTTCACGGCTTCCTTAATGTTATGTGTATCAGGAATGCAATAAGTTTCGTGGAATTGTAGATTTTACTTAATTTTTGCAAATATTTAAAAACAATAATTAAAATTACAATTTAGGTGAAATTGCAGTGGTAAGTTTCCAATTTATAATTATTACTAAGTTAAACGTCTCTAAAAATAATATGTTAAAAGCCTAAAGCAGTAAAATGAATGTCGCGCTTAAGCGGTAAGAAGAGGGAAATTGTTGTGTGTGTTACGTTGGGAATACTGAATGTGGTATTTCACACTTACCGCGTATTGGTTCTGTGCGGAAAACAAGCAAATACGCACGATCTCGCACAAACATAAATGCCTTTTAAGATTAGACAGAGTTCCGGAACTCTTACCACAGAGATTGCACTTGTATGGCTTCTCGCCTGCATGTACGCGCAAATGTATTTTTAGTGACGTTGATACAACGAAGGATTTTCCACAAACATGGCATACGGACGGCTTCTCCCCCGTGTGTGAGAGAACATGGCGTTTAGACTTTCCAAATAAGAATAACGTTTACCACAAACATAACAACTGAACGTTTTATCGACGGCGTGTGTGCGTGAAACATGCCTTTTGAGAAGGACGGAATTCGAGTAGTATTTTCCACACACACTACAACTGCATCGCTTTTCAACGGCTTCCGTGCATTTATGCCCTCTCAGACTTTGCGAAAAAGATAAGCTTTTTAAACAAATATTGCAATTGAATGGCTTCTCGCCGGTATGTCTCCTTTTATGCTCTTTGAGATATCCCGAATCGTAAATTTTTTTTCCACATAGAACGCAACTGATTGGCCTCTGGCCCGTGTGCACGTTCGTATGTCTTCTCAGATTCTCCACTAGCGAGAAGTGTTTTCCACAGACATCGCAAATGAAAGGCCTTTCGCCCGTGTGAACACTTGCGTGCCTGTTGAGCTGCACTGGTCCTGAGAAACACTTTCCACAATCATCGCATCTGTGCAGCTCCTTGTCAGCAGGCTGCTGCTCATCTTGCGCGATATTGTCGCAGCAACCCGGCACTAGATTCTCACCAATAACTGCAATGCTGTGCATAAGACGAGGTTTTAATATAAGCTATCTATTCTATACCAATAATAAATCTGTAACCGAAATTTTTCTGATAATTTACGCTTTACCAAAATTAATTGCACCCAACACGTGTAATAAACCATCCTGAAACCGAAAATCGCTTTTTTGGCATTTTTGTTTGTCTAGCTGTCTGTCTGGATGTTTGTTACCTTTTCACGTGATAATGGCTGAACGGATTTCGATGAAAATTCATATATAAATTAAGTACGTTGTAGCTTAGATTTTAGGCTATATGGCAATCAAAGAACTTTATTTAAAAGGGGGGTTATAAGAGGGCCTGAATTAAATCGAAATATCTCGCTTATTATTGATTTTTGTGAAAAATGTTACATCACAAAAGTTTCTTTAAAAATGATTTCCGATAAGTTTTATTCCATACAAAATTTTGATAGGACTGATATATAAGGATATACAAGACTTTTAAAATTACAATGCAACACATTTTCACCAACGCCTCAGATTATAGCGTTGTTGTTCATACAGTAACTCTATCAAAAAAGCAGAAACATACCATCAACATAATACGTAACAAAACACATCATTACCCATTAAATATGTGCCAATCAGCCTAAACTCAGTGAACTTTAAATCCTGTACATACGAAGTGAAAAGAAACATGTTTATAACTAATTTATTACAAATGAAATAATATTAATAAACAAAAATTGAAAACCAACAAGGTGAGTGTATGCACGTACAAATTATACTGTAGCAGACATTCCCAATCTTCAACGAAACTGCAACATTTATGAGATCGCAAAACAGCTGTTTACAATGAACTTGAAAATCAACGGCATATCTTTATTGATATAGCAGGCGAGACCAACAATTTGGCCAAAGGAGTTCGAGATCCTATGCTGAATTCTGCTTCTTATGGCTGAGGGAAAATCACGGAAAAAGCCCAACCAGGATTTGAACCAGGATCCGTTCATTACGCTGTCCATCACCCCACGGTGTAGAGTGCAATGCAGTGAACTGAGTACTCTAAATTCCTGCAAATTGTAACCGTTTTGTTCCGTTTTACATTTGCACAGTCCGCTACGTAGACTACTTCTAGATATTTAATCATTTTTCTTAATCACTAATATATACTGCATTAGTACGTTTTGTGAAGATTGTGATATTTCTCTCATTCTTCTTGCACTTGTGCTTTTTGTATAAGTATCTGTAATTTTATTTCAATTTTTTATTTGCCTCTTCTTTCTGCATTTGTTTTTTGTATATGTCTATTTGTATTCTTGAGATGTAGTGGTAGAGAAGGCCTGATGGCTAATCCGCCAGATTAAATAAATCAAAAAGTAAATGAAGGAGTGAATAAATGAATAATTAAATAGATAAATTAGCGAATAAATGAATAAATAAATAAGTAAATAATTAAAACGAATTAATAACTAAGTAAATAAATATAAGTTGTTAAACACATAAATAAGTAAATAAATAAACAAAATAACGCGCTAGAACATGAAATGCTTAAACAACACAGAAGTCCTGTTACATGTCTGAAGTGAAGAAAGAGTAGCAACACATCTTGGTATACTATTGATGTATTAGTAAGCAAACTGAATAAATAAATATTATTCAATTTCTATTTGTCAGTATTTAATACTCGTCAAAATATAAAATAATAGGCCTAATCTCCTTTTCTAATATAAACGTAAGGCATAATAATATCTTAAAGATAGAAGATGTGAAAACGTTCGCATCTTTTATTGTATCGGTATTTTAACGTACTCACGCGCCTGGGTATTGTCGTGCCGACGTCATCAACAATGGCCGACAGAAACGACAAGACGGATCGTTTCCATGGAAACACTGTGGTTTGCTTTTCTCGGAAGAATAGTTCGGTATGTCGGGAATGCGAACTGCGTTTCTTTTGATGAAGAAGGGAGGCTATCCCTTCACGGGGGCAGCTGCATTTGCTGGGGGCTCTCGTACGGGAGCCTTCCAGACGGCGGGAAGACCTGCGTATGCGGTTGGACCGCGGAAGGAAGGACCTGCGGGTGCGGAAGGCGGACCCCGATTTTCGTTCGGTAAGCCCGATTTCGTCAAAATTGTGGGGATCGTTGGGGCGATAGGGTTGGGGGGCTACTACCTCTGGAGTAGTGGCAGTCCAGGGGACACGAGGGGTGCCTCCACGCCCCCTGAGCCTGTCCCTCCGCCTTCATCGCCTCAGCCTTCCCCAACACACCCCCGGTACTGTACAAAATTCAAATACTTTTATGCTCCCCCCTGCACTGAAATACACCCACAACAAGTGAGACGACGATCACGCCGCTCACGCCGCACACACCCACCGCCATCTTCGCCACCTACACCAGTACCGCCACTACCCCCGCCTCCCCCCCATGGTATTCTCAGGGGTACTGAGAAAGACCAGGGGGCCGACCGTCCGCGCCCGAGGGTCACGTTTGACCTTCCTCCTGAGGAACCTCAGGGGGAAGCGATGGCGGGACCTTCTACAGCGGGCGGCCTAGGCACTGACACTACCCCCCCACACAATACAGACGACAGTCCTCCCCAGTCAAGTCGGCAGGATGAGTCCAGTACGGACAGTGAGGACTCTGACTCAGGCAGGATGTCGGAGGAACAGAGACCCTTTGAACCCTTTCGACTTTGGAAACCTATCCCGGCTGAGGAAGCTTTGGAAAGATTTTTGGACTCGGTTAGAAAACAATCTGGACGGAAGTAGGGGAACACTTCCGCCGCTGCGGTCCTGGATCCAAATTCTGGTCGACCTGGTTGGCGAGTTGGTATAGCGCTGGCCTTCTCTGCCCAAGTTTGCGGGTTCGATCCCGGGCCAGGTCGATGGCATTTAAGTGTGCTTAAATGCGACAGGCTCATGTCAGTAGATTTACTGGCATGTAAAAGAACTCCTGCGGGACAAAATTCCGGCACACCGGCGACGCTGATATAACCTCTGCAGTTGCGAGCGTCGTTAAATAAAAAACATAACATTTTATACAGTCGACCTGGTTGGCGAGTTGGTATAGCGCTGGCCTTCTCTGCCCAAGGTTGCGGATTAGATCCCGGGCCAGGTCGATGGCATTTAAGTGTGCTTAAATGCGACAGGCTCATTTCAGTAGATTTACTGGCATGTAAAAGAACTCCTGCGGGACAAAATTCCGGCACACCGGCGACGCTGATATCCCCTGCTTTTGCGAGCGTCGTTAAATAAAAACATAACATTTAGGCCTATATATAGTCGACCTGGTGGCGAGTTGGTATAGCGCTGGCCTTCTACGCCCAAGGTTGCGGGTTCGATCCCCGGCCAGGTCGATGGCATTTAAGTGTGCTTAAATGCGACAGGCTCATGTCAGTAGATTTACTGGCATGTAAAAGAACTCCTGCGGGACAAAATTCCGGCACACCGGCGACGCTGATATAACCCCTGCTTTTGCGAGCGTCGTTAAATAAAGCCAAATTTTCTAAAACAAAAAAAAAATAATAAATAAATAAAAAATAAAAAAAAATTAAAAAATTGCAAACCACAAAAACTTAATGCACTGCCCAATGGTAGGGAGGTTGGGAAGGGCAGGGCGGAACTCGACATGCAGCCACCTCCACGTGGTGAGTTCTGGGTTGTTTCAGTTCATACGGAATGAAACAAGCGAAGAGCTGCATCTCAACTGTGAAAGGTGGTACAAAAATTCATACAGGGTGGAAGATGTTCGATAACAGTAAGTTCACGCACTAAATGCTTAAGATTAAATAACAGAAGCTTCCTTCTCCATTTCTTTATTTTTATTTAGTAAGAAATCGATTTTGTTTCTAGGAAAGGTCGCTATATCGCAGTGAATTCAGTAGCAGTTGCCAACAGACGGCAACACTCTTCCCTGCAGCACAGATGACAGTCACGAGGAGATCGCCCTCACACCCTGTACTCGCCGTGCTCTGGCTTAAGATGAATGTAACAAAAACATTATCGTCGTTGTTCCTACAATATATCCTATGTGCAAAATATAATTTTTTTCAGTAGGAAGAATAAACACATTTATTAGTGGGATTGTGTTCATTTATTTACTCTACAAATTAAATAACATCTATGTGCAGTCAGACTACATAATTGATAACAATAATCTACGCTTAATAAGCCAGCGTCTCACAACTTCAAAAATATATGCTTAATATTCACATAGGAGATTACATGTTCCTCTACTTCACATGGGAGGAATTGCATTGCATAGGCTACAATATAACAAGCGGTAGTAACGAGTATACAGTTACAATGAGACTGAAAAATTGAGTTTAATTAAACAATTTAAATTTTTCAAAGTGTAACATTTTTTTATGTGTATTAAGAGTCATAAAGAGAACAGCACTCGACCGACTGCGCCATCCACACCGACTACTTCACTTTGCTTATCCCCTCTTCTACTTTGTGTGTCCTCATTTTCATAGCTCTCCGTATATAAATATTAGAGATATTTATATTTAGTTGGTACTATTCTAATAGACATTTCTATTGTGACGAGAAACGACCAGTAGATTTTATCCAGTGTCCTCTCATTCAATGCAAGCTTGTTCTGCTTTAAAACTCCAAGTTGAGAAATAAAAATCTGTTTGAAGTGATCCCTATTCGAGATAGGATGCAGAAAGACTGGAAAATAGTTTCTAATGTCGGCTTTAGGCATAGTAAAGGTCATGTAGCACGTATGGGCGAATCGAGAAATGCATATAGAGTGTTAGTGGGAGGGCGCAGAGAAAAAGACATTCGGGAATGCCGAGACGTAGATGGAAGGATAATATTAAAATTGATTTGAGGGAGGTGGAGTATAACAGAGACTGGATTAATCTCGCACAGGAGAGGGACAGATAGCGGGCTTATTTCAGTGCGACAATGAACCTCCGGGTTCCTTAAAAGACGTAAGTAAGTATATAGGTCATGTTACATGTTTGATCATTGAATGAGCAGGCAGTATAAGCATCTGACAAAGACAGTACGCACATTTACCCTACATTTCCTACTTTGTTTTTCATTGCAAAACAAAATTTTGGCTATAAGTAAACTTAAGGTGAATTCAATGTTGCGACTGGAGTATCTACAATTTAGCCATTCATTGCAAAGTATCGGCTCAAGTAGGTAATCTAAAAACCTGGTGTTATTTTTCACAGCAAAGACATGCTACAAGGTCAATAATTTTGTATGTATGTATTTTCAAATTATACCGGTATTAAAAACTAATTTTACATAATTCGCATACACAAATATCTCTGTTGTTTATAAAATGAAATTAAAAATTGTAATACCAGGATCAAATTCTAGCGAGGAAAAGATAGACAAAAACATAGAAAAGTCACAATATACATCCTTTGTAGACTAACATTTAAACACCATTATAAGATATTTAACAAGTAAGATACATAAAGTTGAAAAAAATAATATATGTTATAATTTGATATAACTTATATAATAATTTCAGAATGAAGAAAAGATTATGTTGAGAATGAAGATGGATTATATTATATTATTATTATTATTATTATTATTATTATTATTATTATTATTATTATTATTATTATTATTATTATTATTAGCTCAGTTGGTAGAGCAGCAGGCTACGGACTGAAAGGTCCGTGGTTGGATCCCAGGTGGTGACAGGAGTTTTTCTCGTTGCCAAACTTTCAGAACGGCTCCGAGGTTCACTCTGCCTCCTATAAAATTGAGTACCGGGTCTTTCCCGGGGGTAAAAGGCGGTCAGAGAGTGGTGCCGACCACACCACCTCATTCTAGTGTCGAGGTCATGGAAAGCATGGGGCTCTACCTCCATGCCCCCCAATTGCCTTCATGGCATGTTAGGGGCATTCCTTTACCTGTATTACTATTATTATTATTATTATTATTATTATTATTATTATTATTATTATTATTATTATTTATTATTAGCGTCATTAGCAGCAAATCATATAGATATTTTAACGAAAATATAAAATTGACAGAAATGATATAATGTATTTAGAGAAGAAATAAACTTGTTTTAAAATACATGATACATAATATAAACTAGGGAACTATGTCCTATGACTATTTGAATCTGGAATCGAAAATTTCATTACTACAAGACGGCAATTCTAGCTGAAGTTTTATTATCGAATAATATAGACATGGGCCATTATTTGCACTACAGGTATGTACTGTTGTCAAAAGAAAAAGTGGCCGCTCTCCAGAAGCAAAGTTCCCTTCGGGTATCTTCGCTACAATTCGGAGACAGGCGATGTTACATTTTGTTGTACCACGTTACCTGACATCTACAGTTATAATTCAAGTATTATTTGTGTTACTTAATAGCGTAATGGTAGCGTTCCTGCCTCTTATCCGTGAGGTCCTGCGTTCGAATACAACCAAGTGCTTTTTATGTTCTTTTTTCTATTGTTTTTAAGACAGAGATACAAAACATACTTAATTGCTCCTTTTTCTTTTATGATTATTTTAGTAATTAACATCAGGTTCATGAATGTGTTATGTCATGACTTTATCATTATTTATTATGACATTATGGCTGCAAATGTGACGTCACACAGGGAGGTCTGAGCTGGCAATCGAGCACAGCAGTCGCTTTAAACTTAGTTATGGTGACAAAGATTGCGCGAATTTTTTAAATCTACGGGAAAGAAATATGCAATAGAATGCCGGGCTGTGTTATGTATGGCTACAACAGCCACTCGAAGAAAACGAAATGAACCAACATAAGATACTACGGATTTCCGAAGGACAAGGACGTAGCGACTAGCGAGCTCGTGGATCACTGTCGAAAGGGCGGACAAGTTCAATTTATAAGACGCTAAATTACGATTTTTAAAACACGGATGTTTGTTCTGACATTACAATAACTTCATAAAAGTAATACACTTGTTAAAGTCTTTCTCACGGCAGTAGAACCATTTGAATGTATGCATTTACAAATATATTAAATATTATTGATGTGGAAATAATAATAATAATAGTAATAATAATAATAATAATAATTATTATTATTATAATTATTATAATTATTATTATTATTATTATTATTATTATTATTATTATTATTATTATTATTTTATTTTTTTTTGTGCTTGTCCATTAATTTATTTTCACATTCAGTGCACAGAGTCCGTATAGGTCAGTTTCTATCTGATGCTTTTCCAATTCACTGCGGGCTAAAACAGGGAGATGCACCATCACCTTTACTGTTTAACTTCGCTTTAGAATATGCCATTAGGAAAGTTCAGGATTACAGTCAGGGTTTGGAATTGAACGGGTTACATCAGCTTCTTGTCTATGCGGATGACGTGAATATGATAGGAGAAAATACACAAACGATTGGGGAAAACACGGAAATTTTACTTGAAGCAAGTAAAGCGATCGGTTGGGAAGTAAATCTCGAAACGACAAAGTATATGATTATGTCTCGTGACCAGAATATTGTACGAAATGGAAATATAACAATTGGAGATTTATCCTTCGAAGGGGTGGAAAAATTCAAATATCTTGGAGCAACAGTAACAAATATAAATGACACTCGGGAGGAAATTAAACGCAGAATAAATATGGGAAATGCGTGTTATTATTCGGTTGAGAAGCTTTTATCATCTAGTCTGCTGTAAAAAAATCAGAAAGTTAGAATTTATAAAACAGTTATATTACCGGTTGTTCTGTATGGTTGTGAAAATTGGACTCTCACTCTGACAGAGAGAACCATAGGTTAAGGGTGTTTGAGAATAAGGTGCTTAGGAAAATATTTGGGGCTAAGAGGGATGAAGTTACAGGAGAATGGAGAAAGTTACACAACGCAGAACTGCACGCATTGTATTCTTCACCTGACATAATTAGGAACATTAAATCCAGACGTTTGAGATGGGCAGGGCATGTAGCACGTATGGGCAAATCCAGAAATGCATATAGAGTGTTAGTTGGGAGACCGGAAGGAAAAAGACCTTTGGGGAGACCAAGACGTATGTGGGAGGATAATATTAAAAATGGATTTGAGGGAGGTGGGATATGATGATAGAGACTGGATTAATTTTGCTCAGGATAGGGACCAATGGCAGGCTTGTGTGAGGGCTGCAATGAACCTCCGGGTACCTTAAAAGCCATTTGTAAGTCAGTAAGTGCACAGAGTTCTTGCTGTATCGTCAGCATATTATCATTGTTCATAATTATTATGTCCTGTAACAGATATTTATTTTCATCAACGATGCCTTCGAGTAACATAATCAAGATCAGAACCGCGTCAATGTAATGCTTTATTGAAGGCAAGGCTGGATATTGGTCCCAGCGTGACGTCATCTGTTTAGGTGAGAGGGGGGGGGGGACAGCTGCGCACCGCCTCGCCAGTATTCTTCCACCATGGGACATACATAAGTGTTCTGCCCATGGGCAGGTCTTTCAATGCAAACCCAGCATTCTCCAATCTTTTCTATTTTCTGCCTTCCTCTTAGTCTCCGCACATAATCCACATATCTTAATGTCGTCTATTATTTGATTTCTTCTGCCCCAACTCTTCTACCGTTCACCATTGATTCCAGTGCATCCCTCAGTAGGCACTTTCTTCTTAACCAGTGACCCAACCAATTCCTTTTTCTCTTTCTAATCAGTTTCACCATCATTCTTTCTTCATCCACTTTTTCCAACACAGCTGCATTTCTTATTCTGTCTGTTCACTTCACACGTTTCATTTATCTCCACATCCACATTTCAAATGCTTCTATTCGTTTCTCTTCATTTCATCGTAATGTCCACGTTTTTTCCTCATACAGTGCCACACTCCACACAAAACACTTCACTAGTCTATTCCTTAGTTCTTTTTCCAGAAGTCCCCGGAAGTTGCTCCTTTTTCTGTTAAAAGCTTCCTTTGCTCATCTTTGCGATTTTTCTTGCGAAGGATAAATGCGCTAACTTCCCGTTGCTTTCCCCTCACCACTGTCTCTTTCGAATCTTAATAGAGCCCAGGGGCCCAAGCGTGGCGGTGAGAGAGTGGATTTGACTAATTGGGCCCTCCGGAATTCACCGAAATTCACCGCAAGGGTTAAAAATTAGTTCTATCAGGATTTTTGCCCTGATCAGAACAGGGAAATCCCAATTAGCCTTTGCCCCCTGCATCCTGGATGAACTTGTACAAATCGTCAGAAAATGTTTCTTTACTTGTGCCCTCGTAGTTCAGGCGGAAAAAACGTCCGCATTTACATGTAAACGTCTGAGTTTCAATTCCTCGTCACTGCTTTTCATGTTATTGTCTTTGAAGATAGTATAATATAATAATATAAATAGAAAAAACTAACACCAGTATTATGCAACTGTATTGTTCCAAACCTAATATTGAATGTATCTTATTTATGTCGCTTAAGAACGATAACAGAATATAAATGATAACTTGAATATTATTTATATCGCTAACAACGATAACAGAATATAAATAACTTCAATATTATTTATACAGGATCACTAAAGAACGATAACAATACAAATGGTAAATATCGGTTTGTTTAATTAATATAAGATATTATACAATATATAACTAATTATTTAAGGCGGTCTTGGATCTGTGTGTAGGACGGTTGAACTTCATTAGTAGAAGGGGTGGGAGTGAAGTATATTCGAAAATTCAGGTGCAATAAAAATTGAAGTAAAAATAAAATGATGTCCCTGTAGTAAACCATTCGATGTGTAGATTTAAGGTTCAATTAATGTAACAATTTTATTTCATGGGTTTGAGCTACAAAATTAATTAGGTTTTCATCAAAGACATTTCATTTAAGAATATTTATATATTTGGTTAATACTAAAAACATTAAATTCGGAATAGATCAAGTTTGTTGAAACGAATTGAGTAAATCACAAAATTTATCAGGAACACGCGTAACTTATTCCTGAGTTCGTTGTGCGCAAGAAAGTGGCTTTTATTCAGAGTGTTCAGAATCTATTTCTCTTTAGAGAGCAGATCACTGTGAATCAAACCGTAACCCGTCTCCACCTACGCTACTTATGAAATTTATGCCCAACCAACATCTACACAAGCGATTCACATATTTCCGGGTAGGTGAATCTAATCAGGGCGCGAAGTCTAAAAACAAATTTGCTGTTGAAGTTGTTGTTCGCACTAAGAACAAACTATCAGGTAGAAAAATAATGCAATGTAAAGTAATGACAAAGATTATTTTCTCACTCTTCTATACATAGCAATATAGCTGTAAGAGAAATAGGCCTACAACTAGCATCGGTCTGTTTCTTTTTAAGAGAGTGTTGGTAATTTGCTGCATTGTGTTTGCAAGCGCTGGGTTATATACGTCTATTTGATATTGCTTTTATTTATGTTTACTTAATTATTAGTCTTCTTACTTTATTAATACTTAAATTGCAACAGCGAAATAAATATACTCCTATGAAGAACACATCTATGCAACGAATATTGGAAACGTATAGTTGGTCTATTTCATTTCGAAAATTGTTTCCATAGTAACATCAGAACAATGCGTTTAGGTTACAATGATAAGCAGTGTTAATGCGGAGCTTCTCCAACGGCCCCACAGTGGTCCAGAATGCAAATTTAGCGGGACATGTTAATAATTATTCAGCTACCTCACAGATTTTTATGAAATTTTACACAGTAGTTACTGGTAGAATATATGTTTTCTATGCAAGCTCTCGTTACGTTGGTATAAGGGGAACTACCCCTTATAGGGTGGCGCATTTAGACAAAATTAGAAACTTTTCTCCTATCTGACATATTTTTATGAAATTTTACAAAGCAGTTACAAGGAGCATATATGTTTTGTACACAAGCTCTGATTACATTCGTATAAGGGGAACTACCCATTTTAGGGGGCGCAATTAGACAAAATTAGTAACTTTTCTCATATTTATCAGATTTTTATGAAATTTTACAGAGAAGTTACAAGTAGCATATATGTTTTCTATACAAGCTCTCATTACGTTCGTATAAGGGGAACTACCCCTTATAGGGGGCGCAATTAGACAAAATTAGTAACTTTTCTCATATTTAACAGATTTTTATGAAATTTTACACAGCAGTTACAAGTAGCATATATGTTTTGTATACAAGCTCTCATTACATTCGTATAAGGGGAACTACCCCTTTTAGGTGGCACAATTAGACAAAATTAGTAACTTTTCTCCTATTAACAGATTTTTATGAAATTTTACAAAGTAGTTACGGGTAACATTTATGTTTTGTATACAATCTCTCGTTACGTTGGCATAAGGGGAACTACCCATTATAGGGGGAATAAAGGAAATCGCGACGAATTGTGTTCTTTATGCATACGGTGAAAGTAAAAGGAGTCAAACAAACGTATGAAAACGCATGTTCGCTTCTTCAAAGACTACATCCCAGCTGTAACGGAATGTAGACTATCCGGAAGCAGATTAAAGATGGCAGCACAGCTTCGCGTAGTGACCAACGCGGCAAGAGATACAACAAATATTGAACAGAATCTGCAGAACCTTTGATAGATCAACTATCATAAATATCAAAGCCAATAAAGTAGGCACATACATTATATTTAGACTGTGATGTTACCATTAAGGCCCTCTTCCCGGGGCACTGTCGTAAGTGGTGTGAAGGAAAGTGAAACCACAAGAGAATTCCGGCAAATATTTGCGAAAATATTAATATTGGTTTTAAGTTACCGAACTCTGATAAATTTGTCACTTGCAATAGAATCAACATTCATACAGGCCTACAAAAAGTAAGCCGGAGATGTATTTGCACTTCAGACACACAGACAAGTACATCTATACAAGGCAACTACAGCCCGAAACAAAAATTAAGAAACTATCTCAAGACGCTCTGCGTAAATCTGAAGTAATGCATTGATATGATTCCATTAATTTGTAACACTCAACGTAAATATTGCATAATATTTTGTTTCAAAGTAAAAGTATCGGTATAAGATCTTCAACCAATATAAATCCTCAACGTTTCTATAAGATCACCAGGCTTTTACAAATATCCCTTTTTACTCCCTGATAGAATACGGTTCAAATTTAATAGTGGTAGGGACAGTAGTAGCAATATCAGTACTTTAATTATTACAGCAGTCACTTCCAACTCAATGCTCTGTGACGTCATGGCGTTCTCCGTACAATCCAGATAGACTCTCAAGTCCTGACCTGATCGAAGCAGTGGTGTGTGGCAAACCAGTTTAACTTAGCGTTTACAGTACCTAATAATAATGTGTTAATGTCTTAGACAGGTACACGCTACTATCTATACTAATAATAAATCCGTAAGCGAAATATTTCTGGTAATTTTCGCTTTTCTAAAAATAATTGGTGTTAACATGTATAATTAATCATCCTGAAACCGAAAATCGCTTCTTTTTTTTTTTAATTTTTGTTTGTCTCTCTGTCTGTCTGTTTGTTACCTTTTCACGTGATAACGGCTGAACGGATTTCGATGAAAATTAGAACATAAATTAAGTTCGTCGCAACTTAGATTTTAGGCTATATGGCATTCAAAATACTTTATTTAAAAGGGGGATTATATGGGGGCCTGAATTAAATAAACCGAAATATCTCGCCTATTATTGATTTTTGTGAAAAATGTTACATAACAAAAGTTTCTTTAAAAATGATTTCCGATAAGTGTTATTCAAGGCAAAATTTTGATAGAACTGATATTTAAGGATATACAAGAGTTATACAATAACAATACAATACATTTCCACCGCCGCCTCAGATTATAGTGTCGTTGTTCCGTAACTTCTATGTGCAAAATATTATATTTTTTAGTAGGAAGAAATACAAATTTATTCATTCTATGGCAGTAGTGCATAGGAGATCGTGAATTCTTACATTTTCGAAAGAAAGAAATATAATTAAGTTATATATAATATATTGCATTATTTGCTGCATCACTATTTAAGTTATTGAAAATCGATATGTGACATAGGAGTTATTGCAGGAACGACAACAATGGCTACAATGAAATCAAAACAAATGACTGCGTCTATTTAAGGCGGCCTTGACGTTTATCAATATTAATATATAGAGAATAGTTTGTGTTTGTATGAAGTAAACTCGGAATCTATTTAACATTCACTATTTGAAATTTGTAGTTTCTCTAGATGGATGTAATGCTACAAATGAGGACTGAGGTAAGATGAAAAGAAATCTGTACGCACAGAAAACTTGATATTCTGTCGAAATATTGTACAACTTGATCATTGCAACTGTATTTGGTCCTCATAAAATACTCTAATTTTATCCACATAAGATACTCTAATTTTATATATTCATTTTACCATAGAGATCACTGGAGCTGAATTATTTTAAAAGATGTCATGAAATGGCGTTCCTGCGCTCATAATTTACCCATATTCGTTTCCTGTGTTTCTTAAAATAATATTTATGTAGGGTATCTAATTTTTTTATTTGCATAAACAATGATATACAACAGAGCGAGTTGGCTCAGATGGTAGCATTTGAGACACACATTCGGGAGTCCCAAGTTCAAACCCCGTGGCCGATCAATCTGACTGGGGTTTTTCATGATTTCCCTTAGTAGATAAAGCCAAATGCCGGACTGGAAAGATACATGCCATTATTCATCACCGCCTCAATTACCAATACCAAAAACATTTATCAA
Organism: Periplaneta americana; assembly: GCF_040183065.1. Classification (NCBI taxonomy): domain Eukaryota; kingdom Metazoa; phylum Arthropoda; class Insecta; order Blattodea; family Blattidae; genus Periplaneta; species Periplaneta americana. The sequence continues at coordinate 176,946,906 of NC_091132.1, read as the reverse complement.
AGTCTATAATCAGTTACATGAACACAAGCCATCCCAACACACAATAGAAACAGGAACTCAACAAGAGTAAACACGGTCTGATGATATACCCACACATTCTAAACACGCGACATGACCACAGATGTTAAGGCGTGAATTAAATAATCTTAACAACAAGAAAAAAAGATGCACAGTAAGGTTAACATAAAAATTATCTTCGTACACAATCAACTCTATTACTTTGGAGTGATTTATTAAAGGATGCATTCAAGACTAATTTAGAAAAATGTTAAACGAATTATATTTGCACTAAATGAGTGGTCTCTGGACCAAAATGATAGCATTTTATTTATTTAAACAGAATTTAAATTAAGTAGCAGATTAGAGGATTTATTCTTCTGTGAAAACACGAATGTTCCCTGGACCCAATGTTCAATTTTAATTATGTAATTACTTCTAATTTATTTCTAATAAGTGTAGTGGAGCGCACGGATACAGCTAGTACTTAAATAATTTTGGTATCTTTCTGATATATTTAAGATACCTAAGTTCATGTAGACTTATTTTTAACACGTTCTTCATCAGGCAAGCTGACATCTCAACACCATAAGCAATACCTGGAGAAACTAATAAAGACATATGTGAAAGAGCAGCCATTTCTTCTAAATCTGGACTCGTGGAAAGGGCAAGTAACTTCTTCTTTGTATGATGAAATATTTACAAATGAAGAAAATGGAGTAACGTTCAATCTTAAAGTGATTTCACCCAAATAT